>NC_090941.1:821788172-822091203 GCF_040938575.1 Ambystoma mexicanum | reverse complement strand
ATCTATCTATCTATCTATCTATCTATCTATCTATCTATCTATCTATCTATCTATCTGTACATCCTTCCATATACACAAACTCTTTACATCTATATCTAACCACCAACATATATATGTAACCATATATGTGTTTTCATCCACATGGCTGAGAGGATAGCTCAGGGGCAACATGTTTGACTTGGAAGCAAACCAACACAAAACAGTTTCAAATCCCTGTCCCATGCTTGGAGACTGCTCTCCGGTATTAGGCACATTATAAATAATGAATCACTTAATGTGCATGTCTATCCCATTGACCATGCATCAGGTTATCTATTCTTTCGCTGCCTGTTTTTTTATTTTTGAAGAGAACACAGTTCTCATCCCTATTATTTATATTACTAGAGCAAGGAATGGAAGATCCTTTGGAGGCCCATTGGATGTCTGTTTGTACAAGAAAATTAATCAGTTGTGTGAGTGAAGATTCGTTATATGCAAACCAACTGACTCTAATGAAATCCTTTGTCTTACACTTTGCTAAGTTGTGTAAAGTTTGTCTTACTGAAAAAGAATTCAATATGTGCAATATGGATTTATATTCACAGTCAAAGGTTAAAATATGCAAATGTCCCAAGGAAGAAAAACAAATCAACACGTATAACAATAACACATCAAACCAAATTAATAATGTAATGAACAAAAAAAGTGTGGACTGAATCCCACAAACCATAACCAAGCATTCCTCAGCCTTGGATCTGAACTAAGAATAGATTTTAATTTTGGGAAGGCAGTGAGGTGTGCTGTAATCAATTATATCCAGTTTCTACTGCATTGTTTTAATTCATGTAGTTACTGGTAGATGTGATTAGCTTGCATATGTGCACTTTCATTGTTATATTGATTGATTAGTCTTTTGTATGATACATGTTTTTATATGGTTGAGTGCTTTCACAAAAAACTTATGTAGCTGAAAGTGTGCATCAAATATAATAATTCAATGGAAATTGTAGACACATGAGAATAATGTGCTGGCTTGATTCTCTGGTCCAGAGTCTATATGAAATAATGGCCAAATGATTTCTGACATGTGAGCACCTGTAGCTGGATACAAGGACCATGCGTTTCCCAGTCTGAACATTTTAATTCCGAGCTAGTATTTTTTATGGAGACACATCTTACTCATGGGCAATCTGAGGTTTGGCTTAGACCTCCATTGCATAAGTAAATATTGCAGGTGCCTCACGCTCAACTTCTACTGGAGGTTCGCAGAAAGCTCTGACCAGTTAAAACCTCCAGGGATGCCTGCTACAGTGACATATTATTCTATTAGGCTCAGTGACATCTGCCAGTCATTTAGGCAGTTCTATTTGACAACCTTTCTAAGTCGACCTGAGTAAAGTCAATGAAAAGTGATGTCATTAGCTCCTGCAGTGTTCCCCCAAATACTGTCCCAGGCACTGGTTCTTCTTGGAGCCTATTGACTAGTTGAATCCATATGCATAATGAAATGACATCTGTCATCTGAAGTGGACCTTGGATAAAACTTTCAACAGCAAGGCAGGAAGACTATGAGCAGCCAGATCAATCGCATTGTTCATGGGGATACGTTGAGGAGTGGATCCTCCACTTCTGGTAACCAATAAAGTGGCAAAGATACAGGGCCTCATTACACGGTAGGTGGTAAGGGATTACCGGCACCGGTAAGGTCACCGGTGCTGGTAATCCCTTACCACCCTATTCCAAGGTCCCTTAGCGGGTCCCTTCCTTAACACCCGGTCTGATTGCAAATTGCGGTACCAACGGTGTGCCATTAACACTTCAAGGACAATGCATGTGCTGTGGTGTACATGCAGGCATGCCTAGTGAAGTCAACTAGCTTGTTTGCATGGTGGTGCACAGGATGGCATATGTAGGTATTTATGGATTTGGTGTTCCATTGCACGTGTGTGTTGTGTCGATGGTACTTTGCAATTGCTGTTTTCATGTATTCTACCCTGTTGTTTCAGCTCTTCGTAATGTGGTAGTGACTGCTCTCCCCGGGCAGACACCCTGCACCGCTTCAAGTCCATGCTCTGCATGCCCTCCACCAGGCACTGTCCTTCTTGTACCTGATTAGGAAACACAGTTCCAGGTGAAGGTGATGTGGGATTTAAAACATTCCGGCACAGTCAGCGGGTAAGCATTAGCACTGTCTTGCATGTTGTGCATGTGTTTTTGGTGTGCATGTTTGCTGCATGTCTTGCTTGTCTTATATGTCCATTTGCATGCTGATATGCCGACATGGGAATTTAAGTGGTGTTCGTGTCATTGTGTTACCTACCTATGTTTATTCCTCTATGGGCACACCTACTGTGCTGTACAGCATGTCACTGTACATCTCAAGAGCAGGCAGTGTAGTTCTTGTCTTCATCTGCCAGTTCCTTGGGATTCCCTCTCTGTGCCACTTTCTCTCCCCTCTCTGTTGTGGTGTACTGTACTCCTGGGATGGTCACTGTCTATTTCCATTTACTCTGTGTTGATACTGGACTGGGTGGTGTCTGCATATTTTCTTTAGGTGATCATGGGATGTCAGGTATGTGCATGTTGTTTGTGCTGTTACTATGCTCAGTATTCAGTTCAGGCAAAGCGTCTCCCGGCGGTGTGCATCGTATGCAAGGCAGGTGGGTTCCCTGGACAAGTAAGTGAATGGCATTTGCTGACACCAGTGTTGTGTTTATATGTGAGTGTGGCAATGTGTTTTGACTTTGGATTGACTTAACTTGTAGTAAAACACAACTTCTGAAGAGGGGCATGTTTCACAAGGGGTGCTTCTAATGATGGGTATGGTCATGTTCTTCACATGGATTGCTGGGGCCACTGTTTACTGATTATGGTAACTGTGCATTCTAACTGTGTGGGGCTTTCATGTTTGTTTGGGAGTGGGTAGCATGGTCAACTGTTTGTGGCCTCTGGCAGGTGCAGATGTTTGTGCTGATGTGTGTCTCATGGAAGTGTTAACATGTGCAATGAGTGACACTTCAATTTGCTAGCAGGGTTTGTGGGATTATGGCTGGATGTCACTTTTGGCATGTCCAGATTATGGTTCAACTAGTTGTGCAGCATCAGTTTGAAGCCACACACATGTTGCTATGTATGATTTTTCTAGTGGTGTTTGTGCTTTCACATGATTTTCATATGCCTGCTGCACCATGATGTCTGCAGCTTCTAGTGCAACACGCCTGGGTGCATGGTACTGCTGTAGTCGAAGGGCTGCAGTACTGGACCATTGGTATGCTGTGACAATGAAGTCTGCATTGAGCATGGTCTGGTGGTTGAGAGTGTACCCTTAGCATGATTTATCGTTGCTTGGTGTATCGCATTGATTTGTGTTGTCTGCTCATTTCTTCCATTGCGGCTCCCTCGGTGTGCAGCAGTACATTTTGACATGAAGCCTGGTTCTGGCAGAGGTGCAAGATGTGAGTATTTAAGTAATTGCCAAGACAGCCACTGTATATTGGGCAACAGTTCCTTCCCAGTACATTTGGAATGCACCTGCATCACATATGTTTTGCAAATACACATGCTTGACTAAACATACTTGTGACAGGGCTCCTCAAACACAACACTCCACAACTCTGCCCTCCTAACATTCACCATCATCATTCCTCATTGTCTGCATTCACTCACGTCTCCCCTGAAGTAGTCACCAGAGTTAACAACTCCATGAAGGTGTCATCCCCACTGGGGTGGCGCTGCTCCTACTGTACCATCAATGACAATATCTCCTCTCTGACAACTGCTCTTGCTGATCTCTACAGTCACTCAAGTCATAATCCCCTGCTGTCCTCACCCTCCTTGATATCTCATCTGATTTTCACACAGTGATGCATTCCATCCTCATTCAGATGTTCCATAAACGACCAGTGGACTTGCTTGGCTCATTCTTAAATGAACATTCCAAATGAACCATTTTGTGTCTTGTCTTCCACCCTACTTCAGTCTACACCTGTGGAATCATGCTGGTGTCCATTCATTTGCCATGCATCTTTGACATGGCTTCAGTAGCTCACAGATTTAACACGGATTACATTGTAATCCATGTGTATCATCCACAGGGCTGTCTGGGTCCCTGTACCTTCTTCAAAACTTCCTGATGAAATACTCCCCTTCTATACTCCTGCTTCCCTCTGGCAACTACTCCCTTTGTGTGAAGCACTTTGGTATTGTCGGGCTGGTGGTGGGTTCATTTCAGATGCGTGCTGCCTTCTGTGTAATAAACTCGCTCTTCCTCTGCGTCGTAAGCATGAACTCCTTAGACTCACATTACTGATCAAGTCCTTTTTCTTCTTTACTTCTTTCGCCCACTCTCTTCTGTGCTATTGATGCAGTAGCATGCCTCATGTCCATGGCCCTTATGTGTCCTTGGTGCCCTGACCCTCCACATGTATCATGTGAAGTATTGTGTTTATAGTGAACTTAATCACGATCAGCATCACCACGCGATTCATCTCTTCCGTTTGTGTATTCTTTTCTGCCCTATTCACCACAAGATGTTCTCCATGCAATAATCCGAAAATGTTCCCTTCACAACATCACATGTACACTTGCACATTGTACAGTCAGAAGGCATTGTGGCCTTGTCTACCCTCTGAGTTATTGTCATGATTTGTTGGTCATGTTGATTGTATGATTGATCTCTGTTAGTGAATAATCGTCTACATTCACCTATCCCCAACCTTTTTCCATGTGTGCCCTTGAACATTTCTGGGGTTATTGGATGACTGCCTAAGCAATGCACAACACATGTGTTCATTGATTATGTGCCTACATGACTGTGTGAAGAGCACTGTCCCTATACTACGCAGGTGATGGCCAGCCTTATCATGAGATTGGTTGTCTTCCAAGGGTGGCCCATGGTGTGTTTGGGTTAACATCTATGCATATGTGCTTTCTTCACTGTTTCATGCAGCATGGGGAGTGAAGTATGCATTGTGTATGTGGCATCGTGTAATGAATGGGGATCTGTTGCACGCGCATTTGCTGCATGCCATTGAGGGGCAGAGGCAGTGTGGATGATGATGTTGTGTGTGAGTGTGTGTGTATTGTGTGTTTGAATTGCATGCAGTGTGAAGGTGTTTGTGCATGTGTGCAGGAACACATGTAATGGCTCTATTGGGACTTGTGCTTGCCAAGTATTTCACTTCACTGAGGGGTGCACGTGGCTCTTCAATTAGTTATTGGCATGTATGTGTTACATGGACTATGTTTCATGTATTTCTTTGTCTGCAGATCCTTCCGTCACGTAATGATGGCTTTTTCATGTCATGCAATTGGAGTGTCTTCTGCATGCCAAGGAGCCAGGTAAAATCTTATTTTATATTGATTGTTATGGAATGTTACACATTTGACCACTATGTTAGTTCTTCACATCCACCACTGCAGAAGGGGTCCACTACAGTGGATATTGTGCATAGGGTTAACGGATCAGGCTATAGTGTGTTTAAGCTCCTTTCTTTCTGACCATCCATCCCAGGTAGGACTCAGAGCCTTACCTTCTTCTATGGCTCTTTCACAGTGTTGCGTTCCACAGGGATGCAAGGTATCCCCTGGTTCTTGCACATGTACATTCCAGCCTTTGCACGTGTTATTAGCACTTTCACCTCTGAATTTCAGTGTCATGTGAATGACACAGAGCTTTCTTAAAGGCTACCCTCATGCGACTCCTCTTCATATCTGACTGTCTGTCCACGATTCAGTCATGGTGTGCTGCAAACAACCTCTGCCTTAACAACAGCAGGACTGAGATCATTTGCATTGGGACCCCTGCTCAAGCCTTCCCAATTTCTCTCTGGCCAGACTTCCTTGGCCCTGCAGGCGCACTCACCTGCACAGATAATGATCTTGGGGGTCATCTTCTCATCCACTCTCTCCTTCTCATGTCACATTTCAGTCATGTCTAGAAAGTTGAACTATCAGCTACTCCTCCTCAGAGGTACTGTACCTTTTCACATTTTCCCCCAGCAGTTCATCGTCTCCAAAGTCCTGGTTATCTGCAAGCTGGACTACTGCAACTGGCACATTCACACAACCACATGCTTCCAATCCTCACCCTCTATGACTCATACACAACATGACTGCAAGACTTATCCTTGTCGTCAAGAGCAGGGACTGCATCTGTCTAGCACTGATGTCCCTCACTGTCTACCTGTGGCTGCAAGTGTGAAATTGAAATAAGTCTGCATTGTCCACAAGGCTTTGTGGTGCCGGGTAGTTACTGTCTGCAAAAAGTCATGTTTGGATTTGGTCACTCAAGTTCCCCTTTCGGTCCAGCCTTATTTTCAGGGAAGTATCTTCGTGAAGCAGCCTCAGCGCCTCCCTTATGTCATCCGGACATCCCCATGATTTCAACTTAGCCTAGAGCACTTGTCTATCAATAGTATTGAATGCCTGAGCTAAGTCAATAGAGTCGAGATACAGTTCAGATCGATTTTTCCTTTTTGCTCTTGACTTTAGGATGTTAATCACAAAGAGATTGAGTGTCGTTCCTGAGCCTTTCACAAAGCCTGCTTGACACGGGTCATAATGGTGTGAAGCTTACATCCAGTAGTCGAGGGCCTTCAGAAGCAAAGAACCAAAGATTTTTCCCCATCAAATCCAAAAGGGTGATGGGCCTATAATTACTTGGATTAGACCTATTGCTCTTTTTGAAAATTGGCACAACTATGGAGGTCATTCAGGATTCCGGAATTCTCTTTTCCCTCTTAATTTCTGTATATCAATCATACATTTCCCTGGCCCATTTCACACGGTCTTTCTTAAGAATTAGATTGGCTACTCTCAGTCAGGACCAGCGGCCCAAGAGTTGCTTGCTTTCTGGATCCGCTCTAGGATGTCAATTTTTTCTGTTGAAAAGTTCCATGGGTTTTTGGTCCTCTTCTCCTTAAAGATTTTACTGTTCGCTGGGATAGTTGGCCAAAATGACTTTCCCAGGTCGCGGCACATACTGGATTTAAGGTCAAAGCCTTTTGGGGCACATGGAGAGCGTTCATCAATCTCCATGTTTCAGTCGTGTTCTTTGATGCAATGGAATACAACCTTTTCTCTGCATCTTGTTGGAGCATCCAGTATTTTTGCATCTTTAACCAATTTTTGAAGCCCTGCTTTAGTTTCCTTGATGTTTCCCTTGACAGTTCTGTATTTATTCATCGATTGGCTCTGACTAATTTGTTTAGGGCTTTTTTCTTCTGAGCCACTGTCGCATCAAAGGTATGGCATGATATAAAACCTGGTTTATTACTAGAAATGTGAGTTATATCAAATACTTTCAAGTGTGAATGTAGTTGAACTGAAGTCTCTCCTTCGAAGGCCGCTGCTGCAGACGTCGCAACCTGTTCCAGCCTCATTCTATTTCTGCCCGGATCCACATCCAGACTTAAAGCGATCACTAGGCTCTATCCGAGCCCCTCTCACTGATGGTTACAGTGAAAATGTTGTGATCACTGAGAATCGTGTGTTGGACCGATTAGCTTGATATATGCACAAGCATATTGACTGCGGGGAAACCGTAGTCCAGAATCTTTTTTTCCTTTTGAATATTGGATTTGGTGGGAAATCCCCATCAGTGAAGCCGTTTACCATGAAGATGTTTCTCAACGCTAGCTCCTCTCTCCATTGTTGGCCCTACAACACTTGCAGGGTTGCTGGAGGAGTACTGTCAGTTTAAAGTTTGCATCAAAACAATGGGAATTTAGGTCTGTGCATAGTAAGATCTTCAGATTTGTCCAGATACCTTGTGCCTCATCTGTAAGAGCCAGTACAGAGCGTACAAATGCCTTTCCTGTGGCAGCAGCCACGTTCCAATACAGGTTAATACAAGACAGTTTTAGCGCAGTGACCGCCACTGTGCTTGATGTCATTATTAAAGCCTGGATCAGTGGAGATTGTTGTATTTAATAGATTACTTCAAAGCTCCTGTCATTGTTCAATACAATTAGCAGACCTGCTTTTGGTGTTCCTTTCAAACCCCTCTCTGCCATGGTAAGGTAGATGGTGAAACCTTCCAATAAGGGGACAACGTGGAGCCATGTCTCTTGTAGACAAACAATGTTGTAATCCTAAAATGTTAATGCCCCCTCCCTCAAGAGGTGGGCGAAAACTCTCCTATTCCAACTGCCAAGTCTGATCCTGCCAGGGTCTTCATTAGTCCCGGAGACCCTCCTCCTCCAGCGGTCAGGGCCCCAGCCAACCAACCCCAGTACTCCTTACTCAAGATTTGTCTCCGGGCTTCATTCAGATCTTTTTGATCTTTAAGGGTGTTATTGTTCTCCACTCCAATGGTACATTTTCCATTATTAAGATGGGAAATGGCCCTTGATGCTGGCAATCTTTCTTTCCTCCAGGTGTTCCGCTTATGTGAGTCCAGGAGTGATCGCCTAATCTCCTATCAAGACCTTAGAGGCTTGGCTTCCAAATTTTCTTCGACTTCCCTTAGCTCAACTTGATGAGGGGTGTCATAATCGGCCAAGGCCAAGCCCATGGAGTACAGATTTCCCCTCTCTCTTAATAATAGATCTTTCTTATTCATAAAGGAAAGATACGTTATTATTTTATCTGCCCAATCTTCCTCTGGAAATTCTACCAAGTGCACATCCCTCGAGTTGATTCGAACCAAGGTTGGAACACTGTGTAGGAGGCAAAAGATGTTAGCCCTGTTCAATATGAAGTTGTACTTGATAACAAAGACTCTTTCCAATGCGAGCCTGAAAGTCTCATTGGAGTTTTTGCTGGTATTTGTATAGTGCTCTTCCCAATCTGGACCACCCCCAGTGTTGATTCTGGGTTGCTGATCCCTCTCAACAGCCTTAGATCTCCATGTGACCTTCTTTGGGAGGTCAGGGCTGCAGCTCCATTTCTGTCTGAGCTTTCTCAGGGTGTCCTGTCTTTTAGCGTCCACTGTTTTGTAGGGGATTTGATTTTGTCCATTGTTTTGGCCCTTACATGAGATCCTGACTTTTACCTGTGGGGGGGTGGAGTTTCCCGATCCTCTGGGATAGACCTATCTTTTCTCCCTTTGGGATTTATTAGAACACTTCTCCTGACCTTGCACCTAGACAAGTTTGATCTAACGTTTGGACTTCCCAGAGACACAGCATCATCCTCGTCCTCCTTAAGTGCCATTACTATGGATTTCGTAGGGCGACAAGCACCCGGGATCTACTGGCTCCTCTCGATTGGTGTCAGTCGCAGGTTCTTCCTCTCCCAGGGAGGAGTAGGTGGAAAGATTGATCTGGTCGATAAGATCCTCTTCCTCTAGGGCAGCCGGTGTCTGAGGCGTAAAAATATCAGTAAACTCATCCCTCGTCCTGGTAAGCAGGAATTTTGTTGCAGAGGACCTTGATGGGACTTCTTTGACTATCAGCTCTTTAATTTGATTAATTAAATTGTCAAGGCTCTCACACCTTCTCCCAGTGGCTTGTTGGTTTGATGCCTGATGTATCTTCTATGGTTTTCTAGGGCATTACATTTCATAGGACCGGTTTCTCTTTACCCAAAGCTCTTAACTGAACTTGATTGGACTTGTCTCTACTCGCTTTCGTTGGGAGAGTTGCTCCCTTTTCTTTTGCTAGTTTCTTTTTTAGGACAAATCTTTGGCTTTGGGGGGACTTGTTTACACTCACCCGCTTCCCCTTCGGTAGGATCCCTGTTTCTGCAGGTCGAGCCGCTACTTTAAGAGGTGACTCCAGGGAGGTTGAGCCCAAAGTTGGAGGGTACCCTTCAGATTGCGGGCGCTGCAGTAGCCCCTACTGGGAAGCGGGCCTTCGATCCTGATTTGCATCACCTACGTGAGAAGGTTTATCAACAAGACACGCTGCTGGGGGCCTTTTCTCTCCTCTCTGTGGCTTCGCCATGTTGTCATCCTCCTCCTCTTCCTCATGTGTGTTGTTGGATAGCACTGTAAGATCTTTGTTAGTTTTTTGTCTTTTGAAGTCTTGTTCTGCATCCGGGGGCCTCTTGTTTTTGTCTCTCGTAACTGATTCAATGATATTGTGGAGGATGATGGTAATGTCATCCTTATTTTTCTCCAGGTTTCCTTGAATAGCCTTTATGAAACCTTCCAGGAAGAGCAGCTTGGTGTGGAGGATAGCCATTACCGTGGTCTGGTCCCTGATTTGCTCACTCATGGTTTCATGCAACTTCATGAATGGCGCAAGGGTGACTGTGAGGGATGCTATTAGGACTACATCAATCGTCTGTTGAGCCTTCGGCCAGTCCTCTACTTGTGCAGCGGCCAGGTCCATCAGAAGATCTTCGTCCGAGAAGGATCGCCCCTGATTCGTCTCTGTTTTCTCACATTCTTGTGATGCAGCTTCCCCTAAAAGGGCCTGCGTGTTGAAGTCAGAATTTAAGAGGCTGGGTGGAGGGCTACACTGTTGAGCCTTATCCATAGTCAATGTGACCATTTTATTCTGGGCTGGTATTGAATCCTTTGTGGTTTGGTCCTCTTCCCACCTTCTTTTCTTTGAACAATGTTGCATAGAGACAGAGTTCCCTCAGGGGGGTTAGCAGTTTTCTACTTGTGTATAGTTGGTACTAGTCATCTTTCCCATGTCCTGTAGATCACTAGGAAGTACTGGAGTATCTTCCATGTTAAGGGAGTTTGGGTTTAGGATATTTCTACTATGTTCATTCCCTCCCAAACCCTCAGACTTCCTGCCTGTGTCCAACTCCTCAGTCCTCCTGTAAAATAAGCATTGCCTAGACAGGAGGTCTTCTGGTGCCAAACATCTGGCTTTGATAGAAAGTCTTTTGGTTTTGTTGGTCCCCTTTTTTTTGTTGTCCTCCTGATTCGGGGTTTCCCAAACATATAGACACCTTACAAGGTTGGGGCTAACATCCTTGGTACAGTAGCTATAGTTGCCACACACGCCTGGGACTTAGGGGGTTCATTTATTTCTTCTCCCTGCTGTAAGAGAACCTTACTGCAGTTACGTCCTTCTCACCGTGGAGGACGTAACTGATGCAATTTCGTCTACAATAGCAAGGCTAACCGCTGCCTCTTTTTCCTGGACTGTGGCAGCTGCATTATTTGCCATTGTTTCCGGCCGTAATTCCTATTCTGAACCTTTCTTCTTCAAGATATTAATTGAGAAGGTCGTGGTTATGCCGATTTGGACTCTGATGTCAATCAGACATGGCAGTATGCTCTAGTCAAACAACTCCAATGTCCTCTGAGATCAAGAATGGCTTCTTTCTGAGTCCTTTAGCACTCCCCCATGTGGGTCCTGGATGAGAGTCATGCTTTCAACAGCGTCTCCTTGTGATCAATCCAAAGTCATTGCCTGCCTAAATCTCCTCACTGTTTTTATTTTTATATATTGCGTGGCCTGGCGACTTAAACACAGCTTAGCTGAGCTAAGCTGAGCACAAGGTGTAGTCGACTTCCTGTACCACAGCATGTCCGACAAGCAGAACATGCAGAGCATGCTGAAAAGCCCCACTCTAGGTATCCACCTCACAGGACCCCCACAGCATTCTAGGGTTTCAATGGGGATCAATAATGTTTGACGCCTCAGATTTCCGTTGGTGGAATGGAGCAATGTAGAGGCTACTTCAGCTCAAACTATGGAGGGACACAGGGCTAGTGTTGTACTGATTGAGTACCACATTAAATTGTACTCACAATCTTGCAATTACCAGCCAGAGTCCTTACTGTGATTTAGAGATGGCAGTGGCGTTGGTGGGCCGCGGACTGTAGACTACTTTCCACCACTTTCCGTCCACTTTGCAGCCGCTTCGCGGTCCTGTGAGATTTTTAAGGCTTGGGAGGGGGCAGAGCATATCTCTCTCTGACACAGCGTCCCTCATGGTTTAAAGGCACAAGTGCCTATTTATGTCAAGGGAATTATTCGCCAACGTTAATTCCAGCAGAACAAATCCACAGTGATTTACTGCAGTCCAGCAGAGTAACCAACGCAGACTGCTTTCCTCCACTTTCCATCCAATTTCCATCCAATTCCCGTCCACTTTCCGTCCACTTATATGTTTCTCATACATAACCATAGCATAACATATTCACTCAACACTGAAATAAAATATGGAAAATCATACTTTTCAAATAATACCTCTAAACTGTACTAAATTACAAACCTAAAACTACTTAATATATTTTATATAAACAACAATTTATATTATACGTAAAATATATAAAAACGCACAATAACTGACCTTTGGCAGTTTCATAGAATGAATAGATCTTCACAATAGTCAAACACAGAACATCTGCACACTCTAGGGTCTGCAATAAGAATGCCAAAACTTCACAAAATGGTCAACACAATTTTCACCACAACCCATTCCAGTTAATGAACCCCAAAACAGTCTTTCTAAAGGATACTTTATAGAGCATGCAGAAAGACAATTAAATGAAACATCCTATTTTAAATAGAATTTGACAAATTTCATAGCCACGGCTATACCACCGTTTACACTGAGAGGACCCTCCCATAGCCACGGATAGGCGCATATTTTTCCATACATTGAAAACACATATTGCAAAGGTTTCAGATTTAAATCACACATCCCTTGAGGTCAGAACGTCCAAACAGAAAGACATGCAAAATTCTGTGGTAAAACATCCATAAGATAATATGATCACTGCAGCAAAATACAAACAGTTGTAGCCGCTTGTATGACAAATGGGCTCACACCCGCGGCAACACAAGTCCATCAAAATTCTCGACATCCAATTGGAGCGTTGATAGCCACGGGTGTGGACAACCGCCGGTAGCCATGGCTACCCGTAACATTTTTACAGATTCATTTTAACATTCAGAGACATGTTAACAAGGTGTAAACATTCAAACAACAGAAAGGTGCACCTGAGGGCATAGAATCAGAAACACATGTAAAATTGTGTACTACAAAATTCAATGAAATATCATGATCAATACACAGGAATTGGTATTGCTATAACCGCGGATAAGACATAGTAATAGCTGTGGTTGTGCCTGCTAAAATATTTTGCAATGTCCCTTTGTCTTACTAGTACCTGTGGCTATAACTCCGCCCCACACCCTGACAGGAGACAAGATATCATTGGCTGCAGTCGTAGCCACGCTACTTATAAAAAAAGACATCAAAGGTATTTTCCTTTTCCAATATGCTTCAAAACATATCTGGGTGGCTTTTAAAAGAGCCTTTGGGTTATTTTACCAATACAGCTCAGAGCTGGGGCGAAATCCGCCGAAGCCCTGATTCGGCGGACCCTTAAATCCGGCGGTAATAGTGCTACTGCCGGATTTAAGGGTTACCGCCGAAGTCGTGATGAGGCCCTATTTTGACTGCATTATATCTATCATTTGTAGTGTACAAACTAAACTTTCTAAAGTTCTAGTCAAAAGTGTTTGATTTAAAAGCGCAAGAGACATACTTGGAGTTTTGTACTCATGTAGTTTAACTAGAAGGTATCTCATTTTAGTATAATGTACTACCAGCACCCGTATTTGACGAAACTGACTCTCACATCTACCTTTATCAAGAGAAGCCTGATAGTAACCCAGAAGTCCTGTTTTGTCATGAACTTCAAAGTCATATATTCTCTGTGGCATCTTTATCTGTCTTTGAGCTTATTATTTTTGTGCAAAACTTGCAAAAATCCTTTAAGACTTTACAAGAAAATGTGTCACTATTGCACATAAAATTGCACGTCCATACCTCACTTTGCTTTTTAGGCTTTATTCTAGACTGACCAAACTTTCAATTTCTGTATTATCAGACCTTAGGATTTCAACTTTTTTTAGAAATGACTAATCAATAGCAGGGTCCACATTTGTTACTTGAATGTAACTCTCCTCATTAAAAAATATTTCTGTATGTGTATTGTGTTTCCACACTCTGTCAAACACGTCACAAAAATTGTCACTTGTAAGTTCATGAACTCTTTTTATATTTCTATTGACTGGTATACTTATTTTAAGTAATTTCTCAAGTTTATTCAATACGAAAATGAACAATTTTCTTTTCACATGAAAAGCTGTTTTACTTATGACTTTGACTTTTTTCTTTTGTAAAAACCACTTTACAACATATCTAGATTTTGATTTCACATTTCTGTAAAAACTCGAGACTGGTACATATATATATATATTCCACTGTTTCAAATTGATAGCACTTTTGCTATCTTTTCTTCTAAAATTCTTTGTTTTTTTTACTAACTACTAACGGATTTGATATATTTTTTCTTTTATCACTTTCACTTAAAATATTCTCAGTTCCATTAATTTGTTCAGTTGGCACATCTCTTATCTGTAATTGCACATTTTCAAAAGTGTTATCAATAACCGCCATAGAGGTATTATCAGAAATATTTATATGTACACATTTCGAAAAAGTTATTTTTAAAATATTATATTGTAAAACTTTACTTCCCTGGTGTCGATCCCTTCTTCCAGCATGTTGTTTAAGTTTCTTCATAGGCATTATAAAGGAATGTAATATAATTACTATATACACATCTAATTTGTGAACTAAAAGAAAAACGGTTACATTTGTCTTCCAATGTAGCACAGAGACCCACAGTGTAACTATTTGTTTTGGGTAACTTCACACCAAAAAGTGATTCCACTACTTGGAGCCTTCTAATGGTGTTCATGTGCATAGATTTAACTGCTACGCCCATCACTATATACATTATATGTGACAGAAGTGTGCAGAGGTGTGCACAGTTGGCATGCTCACAGTAGCCATTCTAAATGAAGAATACTTCAACTTCTGAGACTCATGCTTCTATAAAATGAATAGATCGGTACGTATTGCTGTGATAAAAACTACAGTAACCTATGCTATCAAAGAATCCAATCTTCTAAAAAAAAGTCTATATTATCAGAAAACGTCTTTAGCACTGTACCTCACAATACTCTTTTAAATGTCAAAGAATATCTTAAAACATGGTACCTATTCTACATAATTTGACCAGGCGAAATCAACCCAACTGTTGAATGTGGGGTACACTGCACTGATGGTAACCATACTGTACCTCTTTCTTTTGGAAAATTCAGGCACAAAAGTGAATCAGTGATTCTTTCACCTAATCAGAGATGTCACTACTGAGAGCATTCTAATGGTGTTTATGTGAGCAGATTTAAACTCTGGCCCATTCCGATGTACATGAAATATGAGGCAACTATGCACAGCTAAGCTGCTTACAACATTCATTATAAATGATGAATGTGTCCACATATATATCGCTCATGCTTCTACAAACTGAACAGATGGACAGTTACATTACGAAAATACAGACAACAAGACTCTTTTCCACTTGACAGAATATTTTAATAGTAAGGGCAAATCTGATTTGAATGAGAGTGCTTTCATTTCTACAACTTACACTGAAAAAAGGCTATATTAAGGGAAGGTTTCCTTCCACCAGTATACCTCACAAAGGTCTTTTCAATGTCAGAAAATTTCTTAAAACACAGTGCACATCCTACATGAGATAACCAAGCAAAATCAATTCTGAAAATGGGGAGTCACTA
Source organism: Ambystoma mexicanum (assembly GCF_040938575.1). NCBI lineage: Eukaryota > Metazoa > Chordata > Amphibia > Caudata > Ambystomatidae > Ambystoma > Ambystoma mexicanum. The sequence continues at coordinate 822,075,712 of NC_090941.1, read as the reverse complement.
ATAAAGGGTAAGAAGGAAGAGCTTCAAATCCAACTAGAAGGCACATGCACAGCTGCAATATTTTTCAAAAATAAAGGTATACTGCTTGTTTGATAGTAGGGGTTGCTATGCACCCACATTCATTTGACTTTTTCCTATGTCTGTGCATTGAACAACAAAATATGTTATCACATCAATCAAAGTTTATTTGGATTAAAACATCCATTAAATACAGAAACATCACATACACATAAAAACGATTAACAATAGCCATTACATCACATTTTAAAACACAGCATTTCCATTGTCAGGGCATTTCGCAGATAAAAATACACATAATTAAGACCAAGTTTCTTAAAACAGTTAAAACATTTTCTATTCACATAAAAACCCCTTTCTCAGGTGCATAGCTCTTTTCAAATAGGACAAAAGAGCCCAGGCTTTCAGCACAGATTCTACAATCAAAAGGAAGAGTGATGGCCGCCTGTGTAGGCAAATATTATTGAGCTTGACCACCTGCAAAATGGTGGACCGTCTAACATCCCCATATGCCTGACAAAACAATCGTCACCCCACAAGCTGGGCAGCTGGGATCATTTGGGAAGCCAGGCCACTTTTCCGTATTTCCCCTTAGCTGTAGGCAGGCAAATCTTGCCTGTGTTAAGAGCCATCTTTCCTTTTTTTTCGGGCTCCACAAAAGGTAGGCCTGGATCTCAAACACCCTACTTATCAGCACGTGTTGGTTATCAGAGTAGGTTGCGCATTCCATATTCCCCCTCTTTTCCTGTGCGGCATGATACAGTGCCTGCATGTTGGCTCTCAGTTGCATAAACTGTATCATCGGCATGTGCAAGAACCGGAAAGGCCCTCCCACCCAGACTCAAATAGTCCGCTCTAGTACCCACCAGTACCTTAAGAAGCCCATTTATATATAGTGTAAACAATATTGGTGCCAACATACAACCCTGCTAGACCCCCAACCCAACATCAACACACTATAAGCATTGCCCCCCCAGACCAATGCAAACACAGACCTTGTTTTCCATATGAATTTATCACAACACAATCACTATTTCTTCTGGACACCCTGACCACACCAGCACAAGCCACAGGCTTTGTTCTATCTGCTTTGTCAAATGCTGTGCTTAGGTCCATAAAAGCAAGATAAACTGCCTCTCCATTGCAGGACACAGAGTTGGAGATTAGGAGCTACATATTAAGACCCTGTCCCTTAGTTCCTATCCCGGGCTGAAATCCAAACTGAATGTCAGAAAGAACTGACCCTGCCAAGAGCCATGACTCTATATGCCCCCCAAAGACCCTTTCAAAGATTTTAAAGAAGGTGTCTAAGAAGGACATGGGTCAATAGGACAATGGGCTAGTGGGGTCTCCTTTTTTAAAGATCAGAAAAATAATGGTCGATTTCCATGATTGTGGAAGCTGGCCAGACATTAATCAGGCATTGAAAGGTATGGTCAGCAACGGTGCCCATGGATCAATTTGGTTCAGAAACAAGTCAGCGGGTATCCTATCTGGTCCAGGGGCCCAGTTATGGGCTTGTGCCCTAATTTTCAGTGAAACCTCTTTTATTTTAATGCGTAGGGTTGAGCTCCTATTCCTCCTATCATCTGATGCTCTGCTAGCTCCAAAAATGGAGGCAAAATGTGACACCCAGGCTTTCACTGCCACATGGGTGCCATTTAGGCCTTCTGATGGTTTGGAGAATGGTCCCCCCTTTACAAATTCCCAAAATCCTTTGGAGTCATTTGTGCTGGAGGCCTCTGAGAAACCTTCCCACTTCTCTTCCTCTAACTCCATTTTTCTTTTCTCTAATACTGAGTGATAATGTGCTCTTGCCTGATAATCTCTCCTCTTGAGATTGCCACTGATTTTAGAACATTCAAAAGGGCCTGTTTAGCGCTCGTTCAAGCTAGATGAAACCATCCCCTCCATTTGGCCTTCCCTTTTTGGTTGCACTCTACCACAAAGTCCTCACTAAAAGCCCCTAGAATGCCCTTAAAGAACTCTACCACCTGCAATGGGTTGGCGCATTCTCTAGAATGCCATTGAGTTCCGGAATCATCCCTGCCATGATATTCAGTTGCAGGACAAATCCCAAATTCTCCCCTAGGTGACTTTTCTTTTTGATACAGCTTCTATTTCAACCCGACAGAGGGCACTTTTGGACGGTACTTCCTCTCTGACAATCCCACTTAATTTCAAAGTTAAGGGGTTATGGTCACTGTTAGTATCTGCCACCACTTCAAAGCTTAATATATTTCTCCACAGGTCTAAGGATATGCAAAAATAGTCAATCGTAGAGGAGCCCATATGGTATGGAAGGTCAGTTTCCCTGAGATATCAGGAGCAATGAGACCATTAACCGATCGCATTCCCCTTTCTATCAGCCACGCCCTTAGCTGTAAACCCTTCACACCTACCCTAGTATCCTCCAGTTGTGTTTCCTGAACATTCATGAGTCTATCCTTCACAGGATCATAAAGTTCTTTGGATATTCCACACCCCAATATGAGATTAAAGTCACCCCCGCAGACAAACCTGGTTCTGCTATTCCCTCCTTTCCCTTGATACTCATCCACAAAATCCTTATATTTCCCCAAGCAGTTCACCTCTGCCTTATAGGGACTATTGTACAAGTTTAAGACAGAAATATTTCCGCCTCGAGGGGAGTTTATCAACAACGTCTGAAGGAAGTCCAAATTCGTCTCCACAACCTTGACCCTGCAATTCAATGATGCCTTAACCAAGGTGACCATTCCCCTATAGCACCTGCCCTTCATTTTTTCTTGGCGGGTATGCCCTAGGAAACATAACCATCCAGGATAGGGATATCAAGGGCCCAGGTTTCCTGTTAAAGAATTCATTCATGAGTCTTCAAAAACTCAATCATATCTGCCCTTTCCAGATCCACCTAACTTGTGCTATGTTCCAGGACACCACCCCAACCACTGTAGGAGCCTCCTCTTGCCTAGCTCACCTTCTCTGATCTCTGGGTTATTTTGGCCACACCTCCATACCTCACCCTCTTCCAGCGGCGACATAGAGGCCAACTGTTAGTCCAACTTGTCTATGGATGAGAGAGGATCAAAACGGTTGTAAATTGTTAGACCCCGGGTGACAACACCCTACTTACTTTGGTAACCTATTGGTGCCATTATGAGCCCTCAGGTTCTCCTTATAGATGTATACAGAATCAGGCTCCCTGCTCCCTTACTTCTAGACCCTCTCCTCTCTTTCCAAGTGCATCCCTTTGGCCATATACTTGAGCCAAATCATTCCCTGTGCGTGGATAATAAAAGTCCAACGCAACCATTCTACTATGTAGCCTGGAGCTGTTAGCCCTTAACCCTCTTGTCAGGCAAGCGGTTACCATGTGCCTAGATATTTGGGGATTTGAGAAGGAGACAACAATGAAGTCCCCTTCTACAGATTTTCCACCCACCCAGGACCACCCACCCCACCCAATCCTACCATTTGAGCCATTAGGACGAGACTGGGATTAATGTTCGGGCCCATCACGTTGGTGTTAATCCAATGGGTTACTTTATTCATCAATGATCTGGTAGATTACAAAATCACCCTTTGGAAAACCCATTATTTCTGCTATTACCCCCATCAGCAGTGCGGAAGCCGGTGGGAGGTTTAACACAGTACTCTGAATTTGGGCCTTGGTGTCCCCAAAGGCCCTCCCTACCCCTCTTGCCCCAGTATAGGCCCGTTGCTTGCCCCACCCGATGTCTGCGAGATGCGAGATACCTTCGCTTCCAGCCTTGCAATACCATCCTTTATATGGTATGGCAACCGCAGTTTCCTGTTTCCCCTTACTCCCCTCCTGTGCCGGAAAAAGCTCTGGTGCTTCCTTGCACAGCTCCCTGTCCCTTTCCACATTTAATTCCTCCACTTTCCACTTTAGGCCTCTTAAAATATCATCTAAGATGGCTATGGTGTTCATGACCCCGTTCGTGAAGGATTGAAGTAATTCAAAGATCGCCTCAATTTATTTCTCCCATTTTTCTCTATAGGTTGTGTCCAGCTCCTTCTCTTTGTGTGTACCAAGCTGGGTTGGCAGAAGCCGATATAACGCCCTACGTTTCCCATCTAGGAGTGATTCTAGCCAGGCCTTCTCCTCCTCCTCAGTCATGGTTGACGCGTTTGAGGTGTTTGAGGCGTTCATTTCTATGGATTTTCCTGCCACCCCCTCCAAACCCTGCTGGACCATTTTTACCCACACCTCCTCTTCCCCTGCTTACTCTACTAGCCCCCACCAACCCTCACAACTTCCCCAAAAACAACCACATCTGCCAGGAACGTCAGGGGGTCAGATGCATGGGTTCCCAGTGGTTGGTTTGTCAATTCTTTGTTAAATTATTCCTCCTCCAGGCCGTGGACATTCCTATTCACATTCAAACCCTCAGTCAAACCCCCACAGAAATAATGCAAGGGCTGCGTGACGAGAAGGACCCCGTGGGAGATGTGGCGCCGAAAAAGCAAAAACAAGCTGCGCGAGAAACTCCCCCAAGATGCCCCCACGCACACCAAGAAGCAAGTTAAAGGACGAACACGGCGCAAGCCTCTGCGCCATCCCTGGCCCAGCATCCAGCACCCCAAAGAAAACATATGACAAAATCTTGCGGTCCCAGGCCACACCCCATAGAAAAAAGGCAACAATTCAATGTAATCCCAAGCCATACCCCAGCGAAAACATGCAACAAAACCATACAATCCCAAGCCGTATCCCTGTGAAATAGCGCGAGAAAACCTTGCAATCCCGTGCCACACCCCGTAGAAAACATGCAACAAAACCTTGCCGTATAACAGATAAAACATGTTCGCTCCCTCGCAAGCACAGCCTGTACCCCAGCAAAATCGCACCCCCCTCATGAGTGTAGGCTCCACCCCCTACAAAAACGTGAGTTCACCCTACACTCTCGGCACCCATCCTGTCCACATACCTCCACTGCACATGAACCACTGTAGTCCACACACTTGCCCCCCACACCTGTGACACCCCCCATAGGCAGCCCCTTCCAGACAGGACACATCCTCCCAGGCCCCTTCACCTGCGATAAACCCCAGAGGCAGCCCCTCCAGACAGGACACCCCCTACAGGCAGCCCCCTAAAGATGGGACACCACCCAGAGGCAGCCGCCTGAAGATGGGATACCAACCCCTAGGCCCCCTCACCTGTGACATCCCCCACAGGCAGCCCATTCCAGACAGGACACCCCCCACAGGCAGCCCCCTCCAGACAGGACACCACTGCAGGCAGCCCCCTCCAGACGGGACTCCACGCCCAGGCCCTGTGACACTCCCCACAAGCAGCTCCTTCCAGATGGGACTCCCCCACAGGCCCACTCACCTGTGACACCCCCCCAGACAGCCACCTCCAGACGGGGAACAACACCCACAGACAGCCCCCTCCAGACGGTACATCACCACCCCCCAGGGTCCCTCACCTGTGATACCCCCCACAGGCAGCCCCCTCCAGATGAGACACCTCCCACAGACAGCCCCCTCCAGACAGACAACACCCCCAGACCACCTCACCTGTGACAGCCCCCTCATGCAGCCTCCTCCAGACGAGACACCCCCCACATGCCCCCCACCTGTGACACCCCCCGCATACAGCCCCCTCCAGGCGGGACACCCCGCACATGCAGCCCCCTCCAGACAGGACACCACCTCCCATGCCCCCTCACCTGTGACACCCCCCACAGGCACCCCTCTGTGGGATTGTAGTCACTCAAACACCATAAAATAAATTACAATAGATATTGTAATATATTTTTGCAGTCTGTGATCAGTTTCAGTGACCTAAGCCTTTCCCATGGCCAAGTCCACAGCCTAAATTGTTATTAAAGTAATCAGGTTTTCATGAGCTAAATTTTACATGATATGTCTAATCCATTACTGATGTAATCAGTTATATACAATGTAATTAGTGTTGTCACCAGTGATGGCATCAGTGATGTGATTTATAATGTCATCAGTGTTCTCAAACAACATGTAATTAATGATGTCATTAGTGATGTGATCTGTGATGTCATCATATTGGTCATAGGCTGAGCAACAGGGGGCGGGAAGATGATATGGCTTTAGCTGAATTTCAGGGGTTTTGCTGTGTTAAGCTCACACCTTAGCATGCATGCAACTAAAGTGATTTCCTTGAATTTCAAAGGTGTTGTTACAATGTATTGCACACATTAATGTCCCTGCAACTAAAGATTTTTGCTTGACTATATAGTGGCTGTGTAGTTATGGTTAAGTTGCTGTTTCCATAGGAAGAGTCCTTTTTAGGTGGTTTATAACTTCGCTCTCCCTGGATGAATCCTCACCAAACTTTGCAAAAAAAGTATATGGGCCACTCTACAAAGTTTGGTGAGGTTTGGTCCGGGGGGACAAAGTTATAGTGGGGGTCCCAAAACTTAATTTTTTCCCATAGACTTAATGGGAAAAAAACTTTGCTCACGCCTACAGCCCAAACCGCTGGACGGATTTTCACCAAATTTGGACCACGAGCAGCGGCTTGGTCCCGAAAGCGTGCTTTTGCAAATTTGGTGAAAATCAGTCCAGTAGTTGTTTTTTAAAATGACCAAAAAGTAGGTCACAAAAAATTAGTGATATCTATGTTCAGTCCGCGGACACACTTCCCTGTTCGCTCCACGGACAGTGTCCTGATTGGCCAACAGGCGTGCGTCATGTCCACGGACATGCAACGTATTCGCTGATTGGACGGTGAAGAGCGGGAGCGCGTCAGATTTCCGGGAACGCCCGCCATCTTGGATTTGCGGACGTCCGCAGACAGCGCAGTGAAACTTGGTGGAAAAATACTATTTAGTAGAGTGTGTTGGTGTGTAAAACTGTTTGGGGATGGTGGGGGAGTAAGAGATGGGTTACATGTTGTATTTATTTAGGTGGTAGACCCCCCTGTTGTGTTTGCTTTGTCTGCGGACAATGTGGATGTCCTGAAATGTTCTAAATAAACGAAATGGGGGTGTCCTGAGGACACTACGCCTGTACGTATGGTTCGTAGGCAAGTTGAAACTGTTCTAAGAACACACGCAGTGTTCTGAAGTATTAAAAATAAACAAAATGGGTGTGTCCTGAGGACGGTAAGCCTGTCTGGTTTGTTCACAGGCAAGTTGAATCTGTTCTAAGAAGTGTGTTGGTGTATAAAACTGTTTGGGGAGGGTGGGGGAGTAAGAGATGGGTTAAATGTTGTATTTATTTGGGTGGTAGACCCCCCTGTTGTGTTCGCTTTGTCGGCGGACAATGCAGATGTCTTGAAATGTTCTAAATAAATGAAATGGGGGTGTCCTGAGGACACTAGGCCTGTACGTATGGTTCATAAGCAAGTTGAAACTGTTCTAAGAACACATGCGGTGTCCTGAAATATTCGAAAATAAACGAAATGGGTGTGTCCTGAGGACGGTAAGCTTGTCCGTTTTGTTCGCAGGCAAGTTGAATCTGTTCTAAGAACACATCATGTGTCCTGAAATGTTCGTAAATGGACAAAATGGGGGTGTCCTGAGGACGCTGTCGGTATTGGTCGCTGGCAAGATGAAAGTGTTTCAAGAGCACATCATGTGTCCTGGGATGTTCGTAAATAAATAAAATGGGGGTGTCCTGAGGACGCTATGCCTGTCCGTACTGTTCGTAGGCAAGTTGAAACTGTTCTAAGAACACTCATCATGTCCGCAGACATTAAGAATGCCCATATGGCATAGTTAAAATGTTTGACTCTATGGGGGTGATATGCTGCGGTGGTTGTGGCCGGGGCATAGAGTCTTTGGAGCATGGCCATATGGTTTATAACTTTGGGATCCAGGAACAAATTTATAAGCAACAAAGTTATAAGCCACTATGGGTGTGATATGCTGTGGTGGTTGTGGGCCGGGCCTATAGTCTTGGGTGCATGGACAAGACCAAATTTATAAGCACCAAATTTATAAGTCACTATGGGTGTGATTTGCTGTGATGGTTGTAATTATTATAATATACTAACTGTTTTGTTTAGTAACTGGAGTACATGTATTTCTTATTAATTTCTGTGATAAAAGAAAAGATCATGTTAATATTGGTATTTTGTGACGACTTATAACATTGAATAATCAACAATTATAATAATACCAACCAAAACACTCTGTCAGCTACACAATCTCATGTGAAGAAATTTCAGACAGATCAATGACCAATTCAATTGATGCTCCAAGTAAACAGTCAACCTATGACAAAATCTCCTCAACATCGTTTCTCAAAGAAACAAGCTGTAGCACCGGAACCTGGCATTCCCCAACCCATCCAACACAAGAAAACCCTGGATCACAACACCCGAGAGAATGCACAGATCTATCTGAACCAATATTCCTGAACCCATTTCAGACAACAGAGTGCCATATGGTACAAATAGAAAACATCATCACAAGGCCTACCAAATTGGTCATAAACAGAGCGAACATTGTAATCCTTTTCGAAGCAATTCCAAACCTCACTCAAGTACGTTCCAGAGACATCAACCTAGTCATCTTTGTAGACGAAAACTCAGATGACAAAATATTACTAAAACTGCACAACAAATTAACTATGGAGCAAATCTTAACATCAAAAGCCGTGCTACACAAGCTGGGTTTTAGCTGTAAACCTGACATCAAAGCGAAATATGAAGATGTCATCAGAAAGGAAAACCCCAGGGGGGGGGGGGCGCTGTTGCGCACGACGAAGATGGCCGCCTGAGGGGAGAGCTCCGGCCCGTAACATATCCTATTATAAAATTAATCCTGTTCGGGGCCACCTACACGCCAATAAACATCTGTAATCGGCGGTGGAGAGCTTGCGGCATCACTCCACCGATGTCCATGTAGAAACGCTGGTTCAATCCTGAGATATCAGAATGGAAACTTACACCGTGAACACGGCGGCGGCGTACCCGGACCACGGCTCCAGGAGAAATCACGCGACGGCCGGAGGCGTTGGCTCGTCTGCAGGCCGGAAGGGGGAGGAGCCGCGCTGCACACCTTTTCTGAATTGCCGGTGAATATATCCTGCTGGCCCTCGGTCTTCCTCCTGGGTGTACACCGCACGCCTGGCCCGGACGGAACATTGCTCTCCCCAGCGGTGCTGCCCTGCGGATTGATCCTTGACTGACCAGCGGGTCGGACCTTATCAACGGCGGTGGGCCGGCTACGCTCGCTCGATGTGTGGCGTACACCGCTTATGGGTATATGTAAAGAGAAAAGCACCAGGGCGACCTGGGAGGAACCACGACAGGGCACCCACCTTATGATGTTGTCAGCAGGCCCCAATGGAATGTATCAGACCTATGGATGACGACGGACGGTCATGATAAGGGAATCTCTTCGCTATACACCTTGGTGCAAACACACTCCCCCTCACGAAACACTATCAGAGAAACCTGGGAGCGATCGCTGGGGTTCTGCCGGGAAGGAAGGCCATTTGGCAGCAAAAGCGTTTTTCATATGATAATATTGAAGTCGCTTAAGATGACCCCCCCACCCACTGCCTCTGTGAAGTCTGCAAGTTCACAAAACGTGCCATCGGGGAACATATCTCGCAACCTGAAGAGTTTATTCGGGTCCCAGGTTCGCTGAAGGGCCCTGTCGAAGGTCGGGGAAACACTAGAGAAGTTCCACAGGGGTATATCTGGGTCATAGGGAATTTCCAGGCCAATCCTTTTGTAGACCCTGGACCATGCTCGTGTGGTGACGTATACCGGGTCGAAAGGGCAGTCGTTACTATAAGTGGGGTTCAAAAGGACCGATCGTGTATCATTAGGGCGGACTGCGTGCTTTTCAAGGAGAATGTGTGGGGCTCTGTCTTCGGGGTCAAACCAATGCTTTACAAATTGTGCCTGTGCTGTTATGCAATACAATTCAAAATCAGGGGCCACTATACCGCCCTGTGAGTATGGCTCCACCATCTTATCCCACCCCAGCCTAGCAGTTTTTCCATTCCAAATAAAGGAAGATGCCAATGATCTAAGTTTCACAAAAAAGGGATTACCGGGCCAAATCGGAACGTTGTTGAAGAGATACAAGGGTTTGGGTAGAACTACCATTTTAAGTAGGCCCACTCGGCCGTATAGGGACAGAGGGAGATTAGCCCATAGGTGGAGCTTGGTCGAAAGAGTGAGAAGTAGTTTGCCGTGATTGTGCAAGTACAGCAGCTGTCTATCTCTAGCCACCATTATTCCCAGGTATCTCACCTGCGTGGGGGCAGGCTTAAACCCTGCAATGCAAGATAGGTCACCTGTATTAGGGGTCAATGGAAAGATTTCAGATTTGGGGACATTGATTTTATATCCCGAATAGTCTGAGAACTCGTGTATGTCAGCCATAATGTGTTGCACATTCTCATGTGGGTCCCGGACATACAACAGCGTATCGTCTGCATACAGAGATATAATTTGGGGACGGCCAGTCATCCTGAGACCTCTGTGCGAGTGGTGTTGACGAATATATTCTGCCATTGGTTCAATAGTGAGGGCAAACAGAATGGGCGAGAAGGGGCAGCCCTGTCTGGTCCCCATGTGCAGATGGAAAGAGGGGGGACAGGGTGTTATTGGTTAGGACCTTGGCGGATGGTTGGGTATATAGCAGCCAAACGCATTTAATAAAATATGGTCCAAGTCCAAACCTCTCGAGTACCAGGAAAAGATATGTCCAGGAGAGGGAATCAAAGGCCTTTTCGGCATCGAGGGCCACTACGGACGCTTTCGCCTCCGGGTCTATTTGCGCCAGCACATTAAATAGTCGTCGCAGGTTTAAAGCCGTGGATCTGGTTGGTATGAAGCCAGCTTGATCAGGGTGGACCAGGATTGGCATGTACCAAAGGAGTCTGGTGGTCAGTACTTTAGCAAAGATTTTTGCATCAGTGTTGATTAGGGAGCGGGACCTGTAGGAGGCCATATCTTGTGCTGGTCTACGTGGCTTCAGAAGGACCGTAATAACTGCTTCACACATCGAGTCTGGAAGGATACCACAATTCATGGCCTCTTCCCATACTTTCAGTAATAGTGGGGCCAATACACCGTGAAATTCTTTGTACAGTTTGTCAGTCAGGCCGTCTGAGCCAGTGGCGCGGCCACCAGATAAAGATTTAATGGCCTCAGTGAGTTCTTAGATAGTAACGGGTTGATCTAAAATGTTTTGTGTTGTTTGAGTGAGTGTTGGGAGATCAAGGGAGTCCAGGTACCTGAACGTGTCTTCCCTGGTTTTAACATTGTGATGAGAATATAGAGCAGAGTAAAAATCAGCAGAAGTAGTGTTGATGTTGCTTTCTTTATTGACCGTGACCCCTGCCGGGTTCTGGATGCTAGCAATTGGGTTAAGGTGCCTGTCTGTTTTAAGCATGTTGGCCAGAAATCTCCCCGCCTTATTGCTCTCCCCGTATCTGCGGGCCTTAGCCGGGGCAGCCATGTACAAGACTTCCCTATTGGCTAGTTCATTGAATTCCTTGAGTGAAGCAAGCATTTTAGATAGGGTTTCCTTGTTCAATGTGGTGCTATATTCCGTCTGTAATGTGTCTATTGTGGCTTCAGCCACACCCAGTTCCCTCCTCACCGCTTTCAGCATACCTTTGGATTTACCCTTTATAGTACCCCGGACCCAAACCTTGAATGCCTCCCATAGGGTAGCATAGGTGCTCACAGAACCCTCGTTCAACTCCAGAAATTCCTCGATTTCAATATGTAATGCCTCACAAATATTGGGGTCTCTAAGGATCGCAGAGGGCATTCTCCACCTTCTAGCCGGAGGTGGGGAGTCACCCAGGCTGATGTCCAGTGTTATCGGCGAGTGGTCTGAAAGCGTGCGGAGGTGTATTGCACAGTTATCGATCGCTGCAGAGAGGGACGAGCTAATAAGCCAGTAATCTATACGGGAGTGGGAGTCATGAACAGACGAGTAGAAAGTGAATTTCTTCTCAAGTGGATACAACGTCCGCCATGCATCAATTATGTTGGTCTGTTCCATCATCTGTCTAACAGCAAGAGCCGCTTTGGACGGGGCCCTGGGGGAGGTTGAAGAGCGATCCACGGAGTGATCAAGAATCATATTGAAATCCCCGCCCCATATTATTTGCGCCTCTACCGATGTGGACAGCATATCAAGGATAGCGCGATAAAATAGCGGGTCATCAATATTAGGACCGTATGTATTAATCAATAGAATTTGCTGTCCCGCCACCACCCCCCATACCAACACGTATCTGCCAAGAGTGTCTATTTTACTAGAAAGATACCTGAAGCATAGCTTGGGGTGTATAAGCGTCAGGACTCCCCTGGATTGTGTTGAATACTCTGTAAAGTATCTATGAGGAGCCCATCTTGGGAGGAATTTGTTGTTGATACTCCCCATCACATGCGTTTCCTGTATCTGAAGGATGTGGGGATCATGACGTGTAATGTATGCAGCAATTTTCCTTGCCTTGACTGGATTGTTGAGACCCCGAATGTTCCAAGAAAGTAGTCGAATGTTCAACCCACCTTTAGCCTGTGCCATAGTTGCCTATCGAAGGGGGCATCTGCCAAGTATGGCACCATTGTCTCAAATATCTAAAGAGTCCTGCTGGAAAATAGTCCCTTGATTTTAACTTTGTAACATCCCCAACCATGCCTGGGAGAACACCAGGACAAACTTTTACCCGCTTCCCCCTCCAAACCCCACCCGCATCATCAACCCCAACCCGATGATGTATCCCATCAACCATAACTTGGGAAGTCTCCTGGGGGTGTGAGCTGTACTCACGTGACCGAACACCATGGGGGGGCTCACGGCCCTACAACAACATATGGTGGACAGGGCCACCTCGCCGTCAACGGGTTATTGAACTTGTGATAAGGCAGTGTAGAGCAAGTCCCCATCAGCCAGCATGGTCCTCCGGTTCCGCCACTGGCCGGGCCGGTAGGTTACGGTTAGTTTCCCAGCTCCCCAGGGGAAGGGGGATTGAGGCCTCGATGTACATCATGGCCTCCGTAGGATTCTCAAAAAAGTGTGCACGCCTCCGTGTTGGATGCGCATTTTAGCCGGGAAGACAAGTGCATATGGGATCTGGCGTAATCTCAGCTGTCTCTTGACCAGTTCGTAGGATCTCCTCAGCGTTTGCACATTGGTCAAAAAATCCGGATATATTTGTATCTTGTTTTCTTCATAATGCAGGGATCCTTTTTCTCTGGAAAGTCTCAGGATAGTGTCTCTATCTCTATAATTCAGGAGATGGGCAATGATCGTGCGGGGCGGTGCTCCAGGCATAGGAGGGGGGCCAGGGTGCGATGGGTCCGCTCCACGAGGAAATGATCGGAGACAGCATCGGGGCCCAGGAGGGATTTCAGGAGGTTTTCCACCTGGCGCTCCATGGAACCCTTACCGAAGGATTCAGCTACTCCGACCAGGCGGATATAGTTTCTCCTGGAGCGATATTCCAAGTCTTCGCAGTTGTTCAGGGTTTTCTGCAGATCTCCCTTCAACTGGGCGATATCGCGGGTGTGTTGTGCTATCGAGTCCTCGTTAACTCCGATTCTGTTCTCCGCCTCCGTAGTGCGTGCACTTTCCTTATCAACCCTTGCCTTCAGAGAGCTGATTGTGGCCCCTATGTCGTCCAATTTGCTGTTAACCGCCAGGAATCCACTTTGGACCATTGATAATAGCTTGTCCACTCTCACATCCATTGGAGACTCCGGCTGGCTGCCTGAGGGCTCAGCGGGTATCTCGGCAGGCCCATGTCGCTGGGAGCTGGCAAAGGAGTCCATCGGACCAGTTTTCTTGGGGCCCATACTTTTCTTCTCGCTGTGGCCCATGTATTAAGTCTGTTGGGTTGCGTCTACCCACGTACCGGTGTCCAGTGGTAGGCAGTGGTTAGCGATCGCTGGCACTTAGATGTGTGGCGTACACCGCTTATGGGTATATGTAAAGAGAAAAGCACCAGGGCGACCTGGGAGGAACCACGACAGGGCACCCACCTTATGATGTTGTCAGCAGGCCCCAATGGAATGTATCAGACCTATGGATGACGACGGACGGTCATGATAAGGGAATCTCTTCGCTATACACCTTGGTGCAAACACACTCCCCCTCACGAAACACTATCAGAGAAACCTGGGAGCAAGATGTGGGTACCCAGATTGATGACGCAAGATGGGCCCGATATTGTCAGCTCACCAAATCAGTCTCCATGAACTCAGGTCTCTGACTGATCCAATTTAAAATCCTGAATCAGTTACATTACACCCCGGCCAGACTAGCTAAATTTGTGGAGGGTTGCACAGGGACATGTTCGAAATGTGGCGCTCCTGCTGCTGGAGCATATCATATGTACTGGTTGTGCCCTTTTATCGCAAACTTTTGGCAAGAAGTGGCTGAGCTCCTTGAGGAGATAACGGCGATCCCAGCCGCTCTGTCCCCCATAAAATACCTACTTGGTGACATTGGAAAGGTGAAGGAAACCACGAGAAGATTATTTAATATCTCATGTGTTATTGGCAAACGCTGCATCCTTAAATGTTGGAAATCCACTGCAGGGCCTACCCGATCCAATTTCCTGAAAGACTTGTGTATGGTGAATGATGATGAGGAACTTTTTGTCTTATCAGGCCCGACCCTCTGTCGTCCTAAAGACATATGGTCGCTGCTACATCTCTATTTATGTGATTTAATGTCTGATGCTGATGTAACACCCACCCCGTCACCTTAGGTGACGATGCCTGCCGTATTGCCACAAATGTATGTCATTGTCGACATTATGCACATGCTGTACTGCGCTGTTTATGAGAACTGTCTTGCTGTGAACCGTTCCCTTGATAAACAAAGTTATTTTTAAAAAAAAGAAAGGAAAACCCCAGAAACTCTTTCACACCAAATCTTAACCAAGAATATTCGAGAAAACAGTCAAACAAGAGACATAACCACTCAAATAACCTTCCAACCGCGTCTGACCACCTTAAGAAGACCGCGGGCCATAACTTCAAAACTGAACAAAATAATGCCACCAGAAACAACGGTGATCGCCAAGTCAGACAACAGCATACCTTAGAAGACAGCATACTCAACCAAGATGAATCAAGGATCAGTAACAACATAGATCGTCCGATCAGACGCCAGTATGCATCAGAAGACAGCCTAAATCTCTCAGACTCTACAGAGCTGAGCAATATCTCATAACCATCAATCAACATATTAAACAGCTGGACCCTGTGCTCACGGAATACAAAGGGAAACTCCCACTTGTTTAACGACCCATCACCCGAATTTGACTCATACCAGATCATCTGTTTTCAAGAAACATGGCTTTCCAACACTCCATGCTGTGACGGCTTTCTAAACTTCCTAAACCCAGCTCCGACAAGAACCAAAGGAAGACCCTCATCAGGTCTACTAACGTTAATCAAGATTGACCCTACATGGTCAATACTGCACACAACAAACATCAACCCGTGGATACAAAATACAGTCATAAAAATAGCGACAAAGGAAGGCCTAGATTCCACTACAATGACACCCAAAAACGAAAGAAAAATTGCAATCATGAATTTGTACTGGAATCCAGTGGCAATCAACAATGAAGCATTCTTGGACGGTGTCTTTCTAACAGTTGACAACCTCGTTCTTAAACATACAAGAATTGATTTCATACTATGTGGCAATCTAGACCTACACCTAAGGCAACAAGACGGACAACCAACTTCTAATGAAAAACTAACAATTCATGCAAAAAAATGGATCAAAGAAACCAGCATCCGTAATCTACTATCCATTGATTATCCCAAAGACGAAACAGGCAAGCCTTTTTCCACCTGGTCCCGAGGCAAATCATCTGGCATCATTGATTACATCTATCTCTCCAAAGAACTAAGAACTGCAGTACAAACTATAAGCATAATTGCAACAACAAAGAGCGACCATAACCAACTTGTCGTACATGGACAAGACATGCCGCGCCAACCTCAGCCTAATTGTCCTACCCCGCTAGAAGTCTGTACAGCTGGGAAAAAACTTTGCATAACCCAACAAGTAACAAGTTCACTGACAAGACAATTTATCCAAACTACCCTACCTGACGACCAGAAATTAAATTATGGATGGTTACTTCATCCCTACTACAAACTAACCAAACAGCATACCGTACAGACTCACCAACATTCATACAGCAAGGAGTTAGTTGAAAGGAAAAGGGCACTGAGAAACACAGTGCGGCAATTGACGAAAAAAAAAGACAAGGAATCTTTAGCCAAAATAAAAGCGGCCAAACAAACCTACAGAAACTGGATCAAAACGCACAACATGACGCTATTACAAGCAGACTCAGAAGCAATCCTTGAAACTTACAAAACACACAACCTTCGCGACCTATGGAATCTTCTAAACAACAACGCAGCGCACCAGCAAAAACTGACAGGAAATGTGACTTAACATCGATGGATTGAACATAACACAAAAAATATATAAAGCCCGACCATCAGAAACTGGAAAAAACCCACAAAAACAGAACATAAAGTGGAGAGTAAACTGCACCTATTAAGACATTTTCGAGATGATCCAAAAACTCAACATATCTTGTGCTCCAGGCCCTGACGGAACATCGAACGCAATGATAAAGAAAGATCCGCACTCATGGGCCAATCTCATGAGGAACATCATCATGCTCATTAACAAGCTTAATCAGATACCAACATCATGGAAAACTGCGACCATCTTTCCTATTCATAAACAAGGTCCGAGGGACGATCCGACAAATTTCCGCCCAATTGCGTTACTGGATCGGTTAGGAAAGCTGTTTGCATCGATTCTTCTGAAAAAACTTAACCAGTGGGCAACTGACACAAAACGCTTCGCAATAAGACAAACTGGTTTCACCCCAAATGTTGGGACAAACATCAACTTACTCTTGCTAAATCTGATAAAACACAAAGCAATCCACAGCAAAACAAAAATGTACGCAGCTTTCATAGACCTCCACATGGCCTTCGACAGGATATCTCGGCAAAAACTTTGGAATAAACTTGAAAAATGGGAATGCCCTAATGACATACTAGGCCCAATCAAACAACTTTATTCAAACACCACCATTGCAATAAGACTTACAAGAGAAGGCCATACAACACCAAAAATAAAAGCCGAAAATGGTCTAAAACAAGGATGCCCTCTTGCAGCCACATTGTATAATCTCTTTACTGCAGACATCGAGACCCATCTACAGTCCGATGCCCTCAACCCCCCAAAGATCAACTCAACTCCGGTAACAATCATGACATATGCGGACGATATCATTCTCCTGGACAAGACACCATCAGGTCTAAAAACAGCCTCAGCCAACTAAGCCTTTATATGAATCTTAATGAACTCACCATCAATACAAAAAAGGCAAAAATCATGCAACTGAACAGACCGACCAATAACAAAGGGAATCAACTAAAAATCCATTTAAATGACAATCGGCTCGAAGAAGTAACTGTAAAGACCGGTAGGAGGTGTCTGTACTTCTGCTATATGGTATAGGAGAGGCACAGAGGACCCCAGCCAAGATTCTCTATTATTGGTATGTGGTCGAGCAATCAAGGGCTAGCTTCTCAGGAGGTGATGCGGGCAGGTTCTTAAGTACAGTGTAGTCCCCGAACCCCCACAAAGGAATGTCCCCACACTGTATTACTGAAAACACAGTCTTTCTATAATTAATATTCAAAGGTATGTACATGATCACAATAACGCACTTTGTACTCGGAAGTCAATAATGATAAATATATACAATCCTAAAGTGGTACCACCAATGTTATCAAATCTCATTAAAGGGCATCAACTGTACGGTTAAAATGTCACACAGATCAAGAACGAGGAAACCAGCAATAGAGATAGGCAGGAACGTAAGATGGTTGAAACAATAGGCAGAATGCTGGCCCCGTTACCTAGACAGAGTTCTTTGTGGAGATCCCCCCACCTGGGCAACCTGTAAATAAAGAATATAGCACAAACCCAGTCCATTTAATGTTCAATAGTCTTATCTCCTCCTATTAAGGTTTTACCCCCCCAACGTACCTGGTGGAGTAGTGTTCTCCGCAGATGCGTCGACCGATCCTTGAGTGCCTCCCTTTAAAGCAGGAGCCACGGATCGTCGAGAGGCGTCGGGGGAACTTGGCGTTCGGTGTCGGGGAATCGACAGCCCTTCTTGAGTGCCCTCCCTTTAAGGCAGAAGTCACAGGTCATCGAACGTCCGACAGGTTGAACTACGACAGTGAAGTGGCAGCTACGTTCCTAGCGGTGCTCGTCGACGACAGAGTGTTGGCGTCCTGCAAGGAAGAGGCGGGCGGGGCACCTCGGTGACGATAGTTCTGGACCGCAAAGAGATGATGAAGAAATGTGGCCCAGCAAGGGCGTCGAGTCGTCATTGTCTCTGTGGTCTTTAGGTGGCGGGAAACCCACCGGCGTATGCTCCTCGGCGTGTCAACGGTCGGGCCTTCTCCAGCGGGAGAAAAGCAGGTGACGATGCAGACGAGAGCGTCCAATGATCAATTGAAGTTCTTAGGTGGTCCTCGACAGTGGCGGACAACAGTCCGAGTGCTTCTCTTTGAGATTCTGCGGAAGTCCCCGTCTCGGGTCGGCAGCCTGTCGAAGGTCTGTCTACCAAGGAGCTTTGGCAAAGATCAGCTGTGCACGATAGTCCCTCGTAGCTCGGGAAGAGGGCCCCTTGCCAGGTCCTCTCGGGGTCAATCCTTGGAGGCACAGCGGCTTTCAGATTGTGAAGGAGAGCAAGAGCACTTCTTCTCGCCCAGCGGGGCTTCAAGGTTAAGCTTCAGTTACTCCAGTTACTCGTCACAGTGGACTTCAGCTTCTGAACACGATTCCTAGCAGTGAGAGGTCCCCAGATATACTGTTGATCTCCAATTAATTCAGCTGGGTCACACTCAAGCATCCAATCACGACTAAGGGCATTCATGCAGGCAGGCAGCCAATCAGGCACACGAGGTATTCAGGCCATTCACTTCTCTCCAGACACTCACAACAAGTTATGTGTATTGGGACAAGTACCGAGCCATTCAACACTCCAAGCTGCATTCATACCGGTTTCGGACAGGGCTGTCTCAGTCATTGTGTCAAGCCCCAGATATTAGACATCCAAAACACAGAATGCATATTCGTCACATACTCTATTCACCCAGGTCCCACCCACAGGAGCTACCCACAACATACATCACCGGGAAGGCTCCAGCTAGTCTGGCCGTGCCTTCACAACAACACCATATATGGCACTTCCACCCAACAGCCAGACAGGGGGAAGGGACAGAGTCAGGGCTTCCAAGGACTTTGGGAAAACAAGGTAATGGGTAATAGAAAGCAAGAGGCCACAGGGGCCACCTTGTTTTCCATCAGGAATCAACTGATCCCAATGGCAGGGCCGGGGTATCCCAAAATGGAGGATACTCCGCGCACCTGTCAAATTCAGCATGGAGCTGCCACCAGCCCATTCCCTGCTCTGCGGGCCACCCACAGGTGCCCAAAAACATATACTAGGGGCACAGGGTTGTACCCCCACCCATGGGTGCCATAAGGGTATCCCACGCATCCGTTCACCAAACCAAAAGAGAGAGAGCTGCACCGCCAGGAGTCCCACATGAACTCCTGCGTGGAAAACACGACAGAACACACAATAAAAAGCAGTAAAGGACAAGGATACGGAGGCCCTGTCCCTCCGATGCATTTCCAGCATCACAGTAACAACATTCAAATACTTGGGCATCCACATAAACCAATCCAAATCCGAAAAAGAGTGGACTCTCAAATTTGAACAACAGACTCAATCTCTAGCAAGACAAGGTTGTATGATCCAGCGCAAATTCGGCAAATACTCTTTCTAACCAATAACCACATACTACAAGCAGTAGGTGATTCTGACAATAGTCTATGGAACACAAGCCATGATACACGCAACGGACTACAGTTGGACAAAGCTAGAAGCCCTCTTTTGGCGTAAGATTTTACAGCTGCCACCTTCTTTTCCAATGCCTAGAATCAGACACGAAATAGCACTACAGTCCATCAGTTCAATTGTCCTATGGAAACAACTAGACCTATACCGCAAGCTCCTCACTGATGTGAAAACACCAGCAATTCAAATCTTGAAGTTCGACGACGGAGCAATCTGGACCAATTCATGCAAACAGAAGAAATCTCACATGAAATGCTCACGATGCGATCTCAACACGCAAAAATAAAAATAATGGAAAATGACTGGATAAAGACCCTTGAGGAAAAAACAAACTACTCCCTCAACCTACAATGTGACACAGACATTGATCCATTAACAATTTACCATCCTAGCTGACCATCTTTCCTGATGCCAAAATTCGTGCAATATATTGTTTGTGCCCACCCTGACTCACACGTATGAAATGAATAAAACAGACACTCCCTGGGCAGGGAATAAGGCACAAAAGAGCAGGCTGTGAGAGTTCAAGGAAAAGTTTATCTAGATCTCTGAGAGCGCTCCGACCACATCAAGTTTACAACACACTTATATAGTACATTTACATTTTTAACATATGATGCTACGTTGGACCGGGATTGGTCAGCCGTGGTGGTGACTTAGGTGTGGGCATCATCTCTTCCTCCGGGTTGGTTGCTTGGTTGGTGGGAGGATTGACGTCAACATTTGTGCTCCAGATGGGTGAAGGTCAGGTCACTGTGAAACACGGTGGTCACTATCTAAGCTAAGACAATACATTCTGAGTAATGCATGCACTAAATAACATTTGATCAAAAGACTCTGTATCATGTCGTTATACAAATCACTCAAGAGTTTATGTTATCTACAAACTTATACAGGTCACAGGTTTATGGGCCTTGACCACTATAATACTGTCATTGAACTATAAGGTTAGTCTCACAAGAATCTCAGGTATGTGGTACTTGTTAGTATTGGGCACAATATACTGCACAGGGGACTAATGTTAGTTGGGGGGTCTGTTGAGTGGGCTTCATAGCAAGTTTGGCAGTCTGGAACATGAAAGGGATTCCTTGCAAGGACACAGTGATAGAATGGCAATAAGTTTCAACTGACGAGGGTAAGAGGGCAAGGACACTTTTGTAGAGATGGACAAGCGCTGTGCTTGGCTCATGTTGGTTCACATGCAGGACAGTGATCTCAGAGGAAAAGGGATGTATTACATTTATTATTTGTTGCAAGCAGCTCCGGCCTCAGCGTGAGAATGGAGCTGCAGAGTTTTCCATTTGGAGTGGGGACGAGGGTGGGGGCCATGTGCTCCGAGCTACAGCGGCAGGCAAAAGGGAGAGATGTGTTTTGTACTATCGCAGTGAGGCCTGGTTACCAAGATGGAGTCGAAAGGGGGCCCAAAAAATGGATGCCCTGTGTCCTGCTCGGTGGTCCCATCCACGCAAATGTAACCAACGGTTAGCATCGCATAAGGGCGAGGGGAGTACCCACCACTAGAGGCACTTAGTCCAAGTTCTGTACTGATAATTGAAGGTAGAGAGGGGCCCATTGGCCCCTCGCTCCCACACAATATCTGAAAGTCCGAACGAACACCATACCAACACACTTCAATCTAGCCAAAACCAGACAAATCGCTCCAACAGAACATTTTTGACGCTTCTGTTCAGACACTCAAAAATCTGAAACACTGTTCCACCTACTAATGGAATGCAACAATCTCTCAGAACAAAGATCTAGATTCAGCAGCTATTATAAAATAGCAAATAATGGAGACAGACGAAAGATGGATGGAGATGCTCAACGGCAAATCGCAAAAACTGATCTTGACAATATGCCAATTTCTACAAGAAATACTAAGTCTTGGCAAACCTGTAATAAGTTAAAAACAAACCTTGGAAACCTGGAGACAAATGAAAAGTTTAAAAATGAAACTATAACATTTAAAAAAAAAATAATCAACATTTTTTTTACCCTCATATTTAGTAGATTACAAACCAGTGTACTGTGCAATTTTCTCAGTTTCTGTGTTTGTTGCTAAAATCATTGGGTCTGTGGGAGAAATAAAATCCATGTTGGATTAAAAAAAAACTTGTTTGTTATACTGCAGTCTATTTGTTTGTTTGTTTTCAGTGTTCACTTGTTGTTTCTGGCTAATGCTCTATATATTGGCTTGTTTTAGATTTTTGGAGCAGTTAGATACCTGTTGACATATTCTAACTGTTTATTGTTTGATATAATGTAGTGGTATTCATGTATCTGTTTAGTTGTTGTAGAATCTTGGGGCAGTTAGATACCTGTTGGCATATTCTAACAGTCTATTTTGTGTTATAATGAAGTGGTATTTATTTATCTGTTTGGATATTGTAAAAATGTGGGGCAGTTAGATACCAGTTGGCGTATTCAAACTGTCTATTTATTTTATATAATGTAGTGGTATTCATTTATCTGTTCAGTTGTTGTAGAATCTGGGGGCAGTTAGATACCTGTTGCCATATTCTAACTGTTTATAGTTTTTTTTTATAATTAAGTGGTATTCATTTATCTGTTTGGTTATTGTAAAATCTTGGGGCAGTTAGACACCAGTTGGCGTATTCTAATTATCTATTTTTAGATATAATTTAGTAGTATTTATTTATCTGTTTAGTTGTTGTATAATCGTGGGGCAGTTATATAGCTGTTGGCATATTGTAACAGTTTATAGTTTTTTAATACAAGTTTAGTTGATGTTTAAGTACAGTTTAGTTAATACATTTTGGTTTTAAGAAGATTAAATAAGCGTGTGTAAGATTTGCAGGTAATCTTTGCTTTAGAGTAATGGCACTATCATTACATTTGAACCATCCACATTTTTTTTTATATATGCAGTATAGTGACCTGCATTGGTTGTGGCTCATGTGTGGTAGATTATACTTATTGTTGTGAAGGTTTTCTTACCAAGTGATACTTGACCATGTGTGAATCCAGTCAGCTGGCAGTTGTTTTTAGTACCATCTGCATTGTAACGTAGAAGCATTAGTAATACCTATTTACTATGTGTTTGTATTAGTAAGGTGGAGCGATTATCCGAATTGCAGGTAGTACATAATCTACCATGGTTTGCATTTTGTACAAGTTGCTGAAATGGAACGGATTCACAATTAGGTATTGATACATACACAAAGCGCTCATTGGGGATTTGTTCTTGTGTCACATTGTTGCAGAGAGTGCATGTATGTTTCCACATTTATGAAATCTGGAAGAATTTATTATAGGTATGTTTTGTTTTCCAGTACTTGTAGTAAGTACATTAGAAATTCTTGTGGATATTCCTGTGAGTTTATAGTGAATTTCACCATTCCAGCACAGTAGTCCAATTGTTGTCTTATTCCATAAACACTATACGTGTTGTCAGGATTGCTTGTTGCGTTTCTATGAAGTACTAACATTTGCAAACACGATTGGTCTGTACTGTGTAAGTAAATGTTGTCAACAATTGGTGGTAATTGAAATAGAATATTCATTGCTACATTTGCGCAGCAACTTACACCAATTACATTTGAAAGTTTAAATGGACCAGGTAGTTCTGTATCTGAGTGCTTTTTCTGGAGTTTGGCTTCCTTCTTTGAAGAAGTACCTGGTTTACTTTCCCTAATAGGTTCTTTTTTGATTGTGGTAGTTGATGAAGTATCAGTTTCTTTTAATCTCTTTGGAGGATTTGCAGTGACATCCTGTTGCATTTCTGTTTGATTTAGTTTTCTTTTAGAACATTTCACTTTTTGTGGAACAGGATATGTTTTTAGATGGGGGTGTAGAGTGAACAAAGTCTATTGTATTCTAAAATTCAAGGAATACCAGCGTTTACTTTACTTAATTCAAAGTTGATTAGAAATAGACTGTCAAGTGTACGTAATCGTGATAGTGCTACGTAGCTCATGCCTTCTTTAAGGACAGTGTTACCAATGTTTATCAATGCTTTGTCTAGGGTAAGACCTTGTGATTTATGAATGGTGACTGCGTATGCAAGAGTTAGAGAAAATTGTTCTCTGCGTACATGCATGTCTTTGAAGAGAAGGAATCGAGCTGTTGAGCATCCTATCCTTTTCACTTCTGAAGGTTTGTCAAAGAGAATATTGACAAACTGAATGTTGTTGTCAGGTGGGTATGTTTGAAGGCAACAACTGTACCCAGTGCTCCGTTAACTAGTCCTTGATCCACGTCAAGGTTACGTTTAAGCATTACTCTGCAATTTAAGGATAATTTTAATATTTTTTCCAATCCAGCTGTGTTGGAGATTGAATTTTCTAAACTATTTAGTCTCGTTGTGGCTTGTTCACACATGGGTAGTGTCATACCATGTATGTCTAGTTTGTCTGTGGCCCTAATTTCAATTATTGGTTGCATTTCTTTTTTTAACATTGTTTCATTGAATTTGAAACAGCTTGCAAGAGTTGGCATTAAGGCCATACAATTGACATTTTAGTGGGCTAATTGTTCCATAACATCCGTAGCACATGCATTCTCGCCATAAAGTGCACGTATTTTCCTGGGTTTTCAATATTGCTTGTGCTTCTTGAGATAATATACCAACTCTAATACTTTTTAAGATGTTGGCATAAGTGAGATCTTCAGATTGCTGCATGTTTTCTGTTGATTCTCTGTATTGGAAATGTTGCCAAAGGTTGACATTTCCAATGCTGCCAACAGTTTTACGGCATAGTTTGTGTCCTAAGGTTTTAAAAATAGGCTCACCTTTCAATGGTGTCAATTGAAGAAGATCTCCGAAAACAATAATGTGTTTTCCTCCAAAGAGCTCTTCGTAGTTTGTTTTGAGTACTTCTTGTAATTTGAGGTGAATCAAACCCAACATTAGGTTGGAGAAAATGCTCACTTCATCTAGTAGTAGCATTTTAATTTGTTTTAATACTCTGCGTAGTTCCATTGCAGCTTCTGGAGAAAGTTTGTAATAGTCTAATTTGTTTTGGTGTTCTACTGGCAGGAGTAGTAATCGGTGTAAAGTGACACAGCCTATGTTGTAGGCAGCTAAACCTGTGGGGGCAGTGACAACAGCTGACAGTTTGTTGTTTGTCAATTGTTGAAGGAATTTACTGATGATTTTGATTAAGAACGTTTTGCCAGAACCAGCTTCACCACTGACGAACAGTAGTATAGGTTTGTCATTTTGGCAGTTGCATTCTTTGTTTTCATGTTTTACACCATGTGCTATTTCTTTTGTTACTTCTTCAAAAATGCTACGTTGCTCATTGTTTAGTTTTGATTGTAGTATAGTTAAGTCTTCTTTATCTTCATACTGACACATGGTGTTTTATACCTCCGTCATAGCTAGTTCTGGCTCATTTGTTATTAGTGGATCTCCCAGTGGTTCTTGGCTTCCTGTTACAGAAGGTTGACTACTGTCAGGAGTGTCCTTATCTAGTTGGGCCTGGAGTTCTTCTTCGTGTTGCTGTTCATTGTGCAACATTGTTTTGTACTGTGTAAAGTTTACATCGGTTATAGTGCTTTCATTTGCTTTGAAAGCGTCTTCATAGGAGTCATAGTTATCTAGTATTTCATCTTCTTTTCTCCATGGTTTAAAGAGTTGTAGCAGAGCCATGTAATATAGTTCTCTATGTTGAGGAGTCTTTAATGACAATTTGATATGATTAATTAAATTTGGTGAGTTTTACTAAGCCGCCTTCGCAATTTTACTCTCTGTATTTACCTTTTTTTCATCGGGTTTTATATTATTTTTGTATGTGAAGTTTTGGGCTATGTGGTATAGATACATGGTTTCCAAAGTGGTATTTCTGTTTGGGTAGTATGTGTCCAGTAAATTGTTTTTTAAAATATCTTGGCTGTTGGGATCATGTTTGGCTATTGTTTCTATATCTTTGTATGATTTTAGAACTCTTTTTCTAGATTTAACAGCACCAAGACTTAGCCATACTATATTTTCATATTTTCCATACAAAGCAGTACCAGTTAAACAATCTGCTTCTTCATAGGAGCCACATTCTCTATGGGAGAGTATTTTTATGCCCAAGCTGTATAATTTCTGAGACAGTGTTTTGTCTGATGGCAGGTCATTCCAGAGGTCTCGGAGCTCTGTTTTTTTCTGCTTTGGTTAAGTATGCTGTAACATATCGTGCAACTGCAGTGGAATTGTCTGCAATGTACTGCACATCTATGCTTGCATTCCATAAGTGGGCAATGATTGCATTGTAATCTTTGATGTATTTTTCTTCTTCTGTTCTTTGTATGTAATATGTATTTTTAGGTGATTTACCTTTAACACTATGTCTAACTGAAGACATGAAGTTGTTCACTTGACCTGTTTTTGTAACCGGTCTAGGGAAACCAAAGCGGCATTTGATGTAGTATTTCCCTTTGTTTTTGTATCTGCGACGCCAATATTTGCCACATTTGTGTCTTTGAAATTGTAAAATGTATGCATGAAGATCACTATTTGTTGCTTCTGATGGAATTTCACAAGTGATATATTTTTCAATAAACTGTAACACAGTGGCATCATTATCTTGAACACATTTAGGAGCATCTTTAATCCATAAAAACATGTAGATATGTGGTGCTCCTCTGGCTTGGTATTCTTTTCTCCAAAAGAAGTGTTGCACTTTTCCAAGGGGAGGAACAGTTTTATTACAAATAAAGTGTAGCATAGCAAAGAAGCGATGGTGAAAATATCTTGAAAAAGTAACAGGATCTAGAGAACAAAGTTCTCCAGGTGTTAGTATATCTATGTTTGTTTTGTTTTTGTTTGATATGCATAGGAAATCATGTAAATCTTCCCATGCATATTCTGCACAACTTAACGTAACAACCTAAGTGGGTGGGCCAAGGTTTCTTATCATACAAAGTACATCTCCATGACGTTGAAACCAGTACTCTTTAGTACCACGCATGTTTGCTAATAGATTTGTAATATTTGATTGTAAAACCTCATCTTTTTTTTGCACTTTTTGTATTAATTGTGTAGCTGTCATATTTTGAAAGTGGGATCCTGATTTTAATGTGTGTGCAACTCTGTAACATAAAGTTGCTAGTTCACTTTCAAAGTGTAGGTGGAATATGTATTCCACATTTTGTCTAAATCTGGGATCTTCAGAATACATCCTCAATGAGCGGTATTCTGATGCTGTTATTTGAATACGTCTATCATCGTACCTTCCTCCTTTGCCAGTAGGAAAGAGTAGAGGAAAAGCATGTGCTTCTATACTTTTTTCCCATATGCT
This sequence comes from Ambystoma mexicanum, assembly GCF_040938575.1. Classification (NCBI taxonomy): domain Eukaryota; kingdom Metazoa; phylum Chordata; class Amphibia; order Caudata; family Ambystomatidae; genus Ambystoma; species Ambystoma mexicanum. The sequence goes on along the minus strand of NC_090941.1, from coordinate 822,048,533 downwards.
GATTGGTGATCCTTTTGTTTGTCGCATTTGGTACGTTTCTAGTGCATTTTCTATGCTGTCATTAGAGTGCAATGGATGAATTGCATAGTTGTCTAAAGTATTGGATACTGTAGCAGGATCTAGGAGCTCAAATTGACCAGCTTCTTGTGACTCTTGAATTATTTCAGTGGTATCCTTCAAGTTTTCTTCAATATTAATTTCTTTGTAGTATTCATTATTGTCTTTTAGATATTGCAAGGCTTGTCTAACTTTATGTAAATCTACGAGTTGTTGGCAATTTCTTTTGTCTTTTGTAGGTACACCATTTACTAAGATAATTAAAGATTGCTCCATTGGACGTTGCAATCCTAGAGTGTGCACATTTTGTTTTAGATCTAATGGTAAATACACTACTTTTCCACAAATACCTTTCACTAATTCAGAGGGAGGTAATTTTGCTGTTTTTGGTTGAAGGCGTATTATTGCTTGAAAGGGGTGCACTGTTTGAATTATGACACTCTCATATAAATTGAGTTGTTGTTGGGCTTTTGGTAGGGGAAATAATTCCAAATTATTTGTGATAGCACGTGAAGGAGTTTGGTTGTAGTCAAGTTGTGTAGTGCAGTAACTACAAACTATTAAGGGGTCAGTTATTTCATATGTGTTTTCTGCTATAAGGTAGAGAGCTAATTGAAACCATTTAGATTCTTCATTGTCTTCTATTTTGTATGTTAGGTCTACAGTTTTTATGTTACTTTTATAAAACGTTCTGCGGCAACATACACACACATGGTTTGGTACTCCAGCAGATGTACTTTTAAATTTCAGTATTTCTTTTTTGTATGTGTGTAGTATAAGGTTGCCATGCATAGAATTGTTGCTAATTTGCTTCAAAGTTATTTCATCCTGTAAGTGGCTTTCACTTCCAAAATATTTTTTCTGGATATAGTCGATTTCTTCAAGTAGGTCCTTTGCTGTACCATGTAGAAGAATGTTATTTAAATTGGCTGGTGCTAAAGCAGGACTTTTAGCATAGTACAGTCTACAGACTAGATTTCTGATAGTTGAATGATGTGTTGATATCATTTTGATATAATGGAAGGTGGTTTTGCAAGTAGGTCCTGAAATTCAGGCCAATGAATGACCTTGTAGTCCTGTGTACTTGCGCACTGGACAGGTATCCATATTTTGCAGTAGTTTAATTTTGATTTTGTCTTTGCCTTTCACATATTGATTCAGGAATTGGCGTAAAGACTTGAAAGATTTTTTAGGAATGTTACACATTGACGTGCATGGCCATTTGTAAACTAGACGTTCTGATTCAGTTGAATGGAGAGGTAATTTTTTCTGTGGATATTTTTGTAAGCAGTATTTTTCATAACCTCGTCCACTGTTATGTATGTCAATTGTATTTGTTTGCTTTTGTTTGTATGCTTCTTCATTAAAATATGGTTCTGTGCTTCTAGTGTGACTCCACTCACCTCCACCGATATTTAAGAAGTTATTTCTGTTGACATTTCGTTTATTGAGAAGTCTTTTTTGTAATTTAGTCATTAGTTTTGTTAGTGGTTTCATTTTGTTTAACACTAAAATAAATAACTTTCTTTTGAGAAGGATTGCACTGTCTATCAACGCTTCTAAGATTAATGTCCTCCGATAGGTTTTAAGGGTTGTGCCTGATTTCTCTCCTGTTTTTATAAGATTTTGAAGGACTCTGTGACGGAACATTTTTGCTAAAATACTTTTTTTGATATGCTTGCTTGGCACTATATCAAGATTTATAGGAGCAGTTTTATCTGTAGTGGTAGCTGAATTTTTGTTAATTGTTTTCTGGTTCATTTTACATTTTGATAGAGGAGGCAACGTTTCTTTACTCAAAGCTTGTTTTCTTTCGCTAAATGACTGTATTAGCTGTTTTGTTTGAACTTTTTTTTACAAAATCTGCTAGAGATGGATGCTTATTTTGGACACTTCTATTTTCATTTGCTCTGCTTCTGTGTTGCTTTCTACGGTATTGATTTTTGGTAGGCATTCTTTAGGGTCTGTTGAAAAAAATAAAGAAGGTATGGGTTGGGGTGTTCTGCAATGTATGTGTGCTGTGTGCATGAGTGTCTGAGTATGATGATAAAGATGTATGTGATGGTGTGTGATTGTGCATTGGGCAAGTACAACTAGTTGGGATGGGTATTCTTGAATTTATGTGCTACTAAACTGGGGTTCAGATGACAGTAGAAAGTTAGCTAGTGGTGTGGAGAAGTACAAATAGTAAATCTAATGGTATACAATTAAAACAGTTGTTTGTTCTATAATATCAAAATTCTAGGGGCTGAGTTGGGTCATTTGTGCGCTGAAAAATATGAATTTGTGCGCCATTCTGCCTGTAAATCTCTGTTTAAGAAATGGGGATTTGTGGACAGAATGGTGCACAATTTCTATTTTTAGGCACAGTAATAGCATGAATTAACCTTACAGTGTGTTTGAGTAATAGAACAAATATTATGGTGGTATTTAACTTACTTTTTTTCTGGAATGATCAGGTTTCTTCTTAGTTGTTCTTTGTACTTCAAATTCGGCTGTTTATTTTCAGGAGAGTGGTCTTCACTGCAATTGTAAACAAAACAAATTAGTAATTTTGTTTGTATATAGCACTGATTTTAATTTAAACATTGATTTTTACGTTTTTTTGTACAAGTATTGTTGTTTGATATTTGAAAATACTGTGTGCATGCAATTTTGTTTGAGTATGCTAACTTTTTATATTGTACTTTAAATATGTTAGTTCAACATGCTTTGCAAATGTGTGTGTAAAACGAAATTAAATAGCAGATAGGTTTGGAAGTGACAGTTGATTATAGGAGATGGAAAAAATGACAGTAAGTTCATTTTATAGGTTATAAAAGCTAACAGTCAGTTAATCTATTTATATGAATCTATAAGAATTGTACATGTACCATACAGAAAATATGCACACCTGTAGTTTGTGTTCATGCATATGGATATGCATGCAGCTGCAAGTAGAAATCTTGGAGACTTGTACAGTATTTCTTGTAGAAGGTGCTTTCCAATGATATGACACTTGTACTCAGAGAGATTAACAGTACATTTGAAGTGCTGATCTATGATGATGCAGTTAGATATAGAGGTCTTGGATGTGATTGGTGGATGGTCATGTGACTGCTTACCTATATCAAATGAGGGAATGGCACAGAAAGTGAAATGGAAATGGTAGAAGGACTGTCCATGTTACGACATGTCCGCGGACATGGCGGTAGTCCGTGGACATCGTTTGTTACATCCGGGGATTTTGGGACGCCAACATGTCCTCCCTGTGTGAGTGGCAAATGGACTCTGTTGCCTGCTGCTGAGCTCCACCTGCCTTTCAGGGGGGAGAATGGAAGTGGCCACCCTATCCACGGCCTGAGCCATCATCTCACACAATGCCCGCTGTTGTGCTGCTATAGTGTACATGGAGCTCTCCCACACAGTATTGCCTGGTGGCACACGGCCACCGCGTTGGCGGGCACCACACCTGTTTGGGTCAAAGTGATGTGCACCTTGCAGTGCTGGCACGGCCTGACACTGCAGGACTGCATTCCTCCTTTGATCTGCTGGCCCAGGAACAGGATCAAATATAGTGGAGTGTGACCCTGCATCCGTAACCACCACAGGCAGTCTTTCCAACACTGAATGCTCCATAGACGGGTCTACCCCCAGTGCAGGTGGGTTGGACAGGACAGCATCCCTGCCAGAAACACTCACCTGTGACAGGACATATGTCTCAATGTCAGATTCAGCACCTGATTCATAGAGGTCTCCGAAGGTGTACCCAGAGACACCTGTGGACAGTATGGTCTGTAGGAGTAATGGGTTTTCACCCACCACCACTCCACGTCCTCCACTGGTGCCTGATTGTGGCTGTGAGTACTCCTGACTCTGCTCCATCTCCTCCTCCTCAACAGCATCTAGTACCTCATCACCTGCAAAAACATAAAAGAAAAGTAATGAAAACAGGCATGAGCACCATAGCCCACACACATAGACATGACGAGGCAGGCATCCAGTACATAAATGACATTTGTCACACATGACAATAACTCTGGCATGCATGCACTGGCAATGAGTTGGAAGGAGAGGCAGAAAGCAGACACTGAGGACTCCAAAATGGAAAAGCAACACATGTGCTGCATACTAGATAGCACTGGCATCACACATTAGCCTGTGAGTAGCATGGACAATCCACATACATGACACATGCCAAAACACAGATGGCACATAGCATAGCCATGGCAGATTTGACAAGGACACCTAGATGGTAGCAAATCAGTACTGTCACCCATCAATGTGAGATGGACATCATGAAATGCAAAATAGTGTGACATAACACTCATATGCCACACGCTGCAACAAGGCCAGTGTTCACTATTGCAGTGATGGCAGGCACATGGATATATCAATGGTTGGTCACTATGACATGACAGAAGACAATTGTCATCTTGAACATTCAAACAGGGCCCTGAAGTGATTGTGTGCAGGGCATGTGTAGGTGCACATTACTCAATCAGCCTGATTGATGAAATCATTCCCATAATAAGGAAACATATGTGGTCCAATGTGGAGTTTAATCTATGTCTGAAGTATGTTATATTTGGGCCAGAACGACACAACAATGTGTGGTAAACATGCAAATGATTTCATCAATAAGGAAGAATGAACATGGAAATAGTATGAACAATGTTCTGGCAAGATGGAAAATTGTCAACTGCGGTCAGAAGGGATACTTGAAAACCCAATACCAAGGCCGGGCTATGGTTTGGAGGCACCACATGGGTGACCCATATCAGTCATAACTACACAGCCTCACCTGGCACTCAATCAGAACACATCACCCAAGCAACATACACATGGTTTGCACACACATGCATGGCCACTCACCAGACATTGCCTCAAGATCTGGTAGGTCTCCCACACCTTGGATCTGATCCTCTGTGATGAAGCCTCCAACGATAGACTCATGTTCTGTGAGTACTTCCTCCTCTGGTGGAGACCCACTGCCAGTCATCAGAGTAAAGGCATGATTGGAAGCCAGCTTGTTCTTTGCTCTGCGTTTGAGGTCATTCCACCGCTTAACTCAATCATCAGCTGTGCGCCTGACAAACCCAAGGGCACTAATCTGGTCCGCTATGCACTGCCAATGGGCCCTACGTTGAGCAGTCATAGTCTTGCACGCTGCAGTCACCAGCATTTCGCGGCCATACGCCGACACGTAGCCCAGAAGTGCGTCTAGTTCCACATCATTGAAACTACGCTTCCTTGATTTCCAGAGGGGAGAGCCGTGTCTGGGGTGCCAGCCTGTACCGCAAGAGCACCCTTCTTCCTCTTGGGAGGTGGTGCGGACCCTGAGTGGCTTACGCCACTCTGGTTGGCAGGGGCTGAAGCGCAGGTGGACTGGGCACTGGAAGGAGCCAAAGGCACGATAACCAAAGGTCTCACTGCAGGCATTGGCTGCTGGGTGATGTTGGCAGGACCAAACTCGGTGTGATGGACTTGGACCAACACTGTCTCGGCAGGGAGACTCGGAGCTGGGGTGGATTGAGCTGCAGCTGCCCCTGCAGCCTCCTCACCCTGGCTCCTTGGGGCAACAGATGAACTTGCTACCCCAGATCCACGGGGCCTGGTGACAGCAACTTTTACGCCACACGTGGCTTTGACTTGGTGACACGGAAGTCAGCCTGGGAGTCATCCTGTGCCGGTTTGTTTGACAATATGGGGCGGATTAACAAGGCCTGAGCTTGGAGGGTGTCAGCTGCATCTCCCCGACCCATTGGGGGGCATAGGTGTCCCTGATTGGTCCTCCACACATTGGCCTCTTGGGCCACCCTGCACATCCTGGCCAGGTCCCCTACTGCGCCCACCTCTTGGAGGTTGGCCACCTTTGCCTCTCTTACCGCTTGGTCGCCTCCCATCCATGGCACTGATGTTCTTGTGCGAATGGGAGGTACAGTAAACAATTGTCCTGGGCAATTGGGGTGAAAGGGGCAGGGTACTAGATGGAATACGTACCCTAGTGCTTGTTAGGGAGAATTCTCTGTTTAGGCTGAATTTCCTAACCTAGTGAGTGCCCCAGCAGCTTTGCTGGATTTCTGAAGTTTGTTTTTTTCCATCCTGCCAAGAGTGAGACTCTTTTCTCCCACTCTTGGACATGTATGTGTGTAATTCCTTTTGAAATCTCAATGTGTTCGATGGGCTATGGGGTCTTTTACTCCATAGGGTCTCATATGTTTTTCTATGTGTGTTACACCGCACCCTACGTGCCGTAACACGGGGGCGCCCTAGCGGGTCCCCCACCATATACTCCATACCCGGGGACTGACTACTGTCTCCCCGGGCATGTAAAGTCACCATTGGCTTTACTAGACCTAAATTTACTAACAGAACTAGTACAAACCATCTTATTGTGGACGTACTAGTAGGGGTAATTTGATTACTCCTGGATCTGTTCCTCGAGGGGGCACTGTCCCGTCCCCCCTCGTCGAGTTTTGGCTGGTGGCAGTGGAAACTACTTGTTATGTTCGTCCCCGAACATAACCCTATGGGATTCATCCCATTGTTGGAGATTGATACTTTTTCTCATTAATCTCTGACGTACCACCGATCTACTTATCTTAAATAAGTTTATCGAGTGGTATTTTCTGCCAGAACTCGGTTTGTAAAATGGCGTCTGTGTTCGTCTCTGTGACTCCTAAACCAAAGGTCGAGCCCTTTGTTCCACTTTTGGCGGGCTCTGTACAGAGACCCTCCAAAGTGGTGCCATTCTGTCTGGGTTACCACAGGGCTGTGGGAGGGGGTTTAGGCACCCTGGACCGAGTTGCCCTGCCAACTCCGGTCGCACTCTGGAGTGATTGGCCCAGGTGGTGAGCCTTCCCGCTCACCACTTAGCATGTGTTGATTGACAGCTAGGCTGAATGAATGGGGGTATTCTGCATAAAAGCAGGGCTTTTGGGACTGGATCTTCAGAAGTCGCCACAGGACCTAAGAATCCAACGAGGGTAATGCTGAGCCGACCTGCACGACGACACCTCCGGTGAAGCCCTGCGGAACCGACTCACCACTTCCCGACGACAGAGGAGATCTCCCTGCCGGAGAGTCTCTTCCCCTGACTGGTGGGAATAACCAGTCCCCTTTGCTTTTTATTCGTCTCAGGACGCGGTGGTCGAATTGCCCGTGCAGAAGCACCTCGGCAACCGGAGAGCCACTACCCCTGAACCGCGACCAAAAGGTGGTGCCTTGTGATGGAGCACTCCGTGGCTGGTCTCTTCCCTGGTGGTGCACCGGACTTCATTTTCTTCGACGACGAGATCATCTCGACTCTTGGCAAAGAACCAACGTGCATCCACCACCAGGAACAACTGCCCCCGCCGGAGCTGCCCTCCACAACAAGGTAACGTGTCCGCCTGGCTTCCCTTTCGATCGGTTCGAGTGAGGTGTCTTAATCCTCTCCGTTCCGTTGGGTCGCCTCCAAGCTTTCTCATTCGTTGTTCTGAACTGGTTCTATCCACCGATAACAATTTGTAATACAGACTTGAATGCATCTCCACTAGAGACTTTTTGGGACATCGCGCCTTGCCTCTCTCCGAGTGGGCCTGGCCTCTGAACTTTACGATCTATTGTGATTCTTGCCTTCCTGCCTTGCATTTTTATCCGATAGGATCGAACTGAGTTGATTTCGTAACCTGCCTATCTTTTTCTCTCACGTCCTAACTAATATTCGAGTGTCATCTGGGTTGAGGTATACACCTCTGTCTGAAAATAAGTGGTACCAGCAGAACCTAGAGTTGTCGATATTGCTAGGGGGATTGATCGTCTACTCCGTAGAGTAATTGTGTTTGATTTGTTTGCCGTGATTTGCCTTAGTGTTTTTCATAGACATTTTGTTATAAATAAATACCTTAATATCTTTACACTAAGCCTTGTTGCGTGTTTGCTTGTCTTGCTGTGAAGAATTGCCCTATTTTGTATACTCCACATACTGCTCTACTTTTCTTGAGAGAAGTCTGACTGCTCAGCCACAGCTACCACGTGAATCTGTGTGGTGCAGACTGCTACCAAGTGGGTTCACAGACAACGCCTGTAGTCCTAAATCTTTTGCAGTGGTCCCAGAGGGAACTGCACAGGTTTCCGCCTAACAGTGCTCTAGTAAGGATGGCTGTGACTCCTGGGGGAAGATGACGGGTCACGCAACGCTCAGTCAACCCGAAAACAAAATTTAGCCTGCAAGCGATCCCCTTGTAGCCCACGTGTGTGGAATAAAGAACCCGCACTATGCTGTGGCACCCAGAAACACAAAAAGAAACGTGCGCGTGGTACACGCAGGCTACAATGACCTCTGAATGGGTATGCGACACACGGGGCAATTGAAAAATACGTGTGCTACTCACTGTCTGCCTGGAAAAAGAACGTGAAAAAGAAACAAGTGTGCGCGTTGGCAACACCCCCGCCAAAAGAAGAATTGAACGCTGTCTGAGTATACAAGGAGTACGAACTCGAACTGTTGTGAAGTAATCGCGTATGAACTGACAAGAAGTACAAGAATCACCCGCTCGCTCTCCACAAAAAGCACGTACAAGAAAATGGCGTCCTACGCATACCTTTTAACACAGCCCACACGTGTGACGTCACTTACGCACGTACGCGCTAAGGGCTTTTCCTCCAATTACATGCAGTGACACCCGGACGTGCAGTTTTTGCAAGTGTACAATCAACAAGCACCCGTGTGGAGAGAAACGCATGCGTGCATTACATCACAGACACGCTTACACGCTAAGGGCCTTTCCTCAAATTACACACTGATGTGCACTTTTTTCACATGCCAAATCCCTCTGTATCAAGCAGGCCACACAACAACACACGGAAGACCGCGCTCCTGCCCAGAATGCCATTTTCCTGCCCCCCGAGCACGCTCCCACCTGTCATTTGCTGCTGCCTGCCTACCTACTGGCCACCTGCCCTGCTGTTTGGTGCCTGCACGTCAGCCATCTGCAGGGGTCCAGTTGCTGTGACCACCCCTGCTAGAACAGAAGACTTTTGACTGGCATTCCATCGCTCCACAGCCCAGCCCCAGAACCCAGTTGCCCACCCACACCTGCCTCTTGGGTTGCCATATCCAACACAACACCATCTGGAACCAATGGCAACCCTCCAGCAGAGAGTCAGAGGGCTGCCAGCTTCAGTTCCAATGAAGTTGGCATCCTGGTGGAGCAAGTTCTGGGGCATTATGATGCCCTCTTTGGAGGTTCACGCGCCAACAATGAAGGATGGAAGAGGATCTGGAAGGACATTGTGGCTGCCATCAACGTGGAGGGGGTGGCAGCCCGCAACATGCAACACGTCCAGAAGTGCCGGGAGGACTTCAGGACCAGGACCCTCAGCAAGGCCCGGCGCCTCTTGAAGGCAAAGCATGCAGAGGGGTGCCAGGTCCGCCTTACCAACATCCAGATGAGGGTCCTGGAACACATAGACCCAGAACTCCACCTCCAGATGCTTCAGAGGCACACCCATCCGGAGTCGAGCGGTAAGTGTACATGCGTACTGATTGGACGCTGTGCATGTTGAGGTGTGGCAGGAGTGTGCAGGTTGGACATATGTCTTGGTAGGCCCATGTATGGATCTGTATGTACAGGGACATGATCCTGCCGCATGTGAGTCCAATCACATAAATGGTGTATGTGTTCAAATGCATGGTGGCCAAATGCATGTGTGGGTGCACACATGTTTAAATTTCTGTCTAAGTACTGTGGCATGGTTGAGGTGTGACACTGGATGCTGTTTCCACATTCATGTATGTGCACAATGTACATGTGCATGTGTGTGTATTTGACATGTGTGCCACTGTGATACACCATGGATGCATGCAACACTGACATGTAGGTGGCTGATTGGCAGATGTGACATGGATGGCGATGATATCATTGCGTGTCACATAAGGGGGTAGCCGCCTAACAAAGTTACACCATACTCTAACTTGTGTATGTGGAGGGTATTATAAAATAGGTGGTCTATGCAGAAGTTAACCTATGATTCATCCTAGTCATGTAATCTGACATCCCCTGGGGGTTGAAAACAAGACAATATACTTTGTATTGTATAGGCAAATTCTATTACAAGCAACCAGTTTTATATGGTGCAGTTTATTTTACTATTCACTGCGACAGGTGGTGGAGATGTACAGATACCTGTATGTCTGGTGGCGTGTGTGCATGTGTTCTGCACTTCCTGTGTTGCATGTGACGTCAGGCTAACCTTCGGATGCTCATGATGTTGTATGTGTATGGATGGTGCTGCCTGCTGCAACATTCCTGTTAATTTGCGCGTGTGTGTGGGTTGAAATGATATGTGTGTTGGGTGTGATGCCATGTGTGAAGTTTGACACGGCCACTCATGTGCAACTGTCATGTGTGTATCAGACCATTGTACAGTGCCCTGATGCCTGTGTTCTGTTTCTCCCTGTCTGCAGCGTCAACTGATGAAGAGGGCGGAGACGGTGCTGTGGAGCACAGCGGCAGGGATCGCACCGCCAGCCGGAAACACAAGGCCCAGCTCCCCTCCCAGGTTGTCATCTCGTGGGGAGTGAGGAGTCTGGTGCCGCGCCCGTGGCCGCAGCTGCCGAGGGTAGGCTCAAGAGGCGGAGGTTGAGGTGGACTCCTCGGCAGCAGAAGAGGCAGCTGAAACCCCACAGGGACCTATGGAGGAAGATGGCACAGAGTCATCCAGGTTGGTGGGGGTTTGGTTGAGGAGGAGGCTGTGGAAGGGCCACACACAGGGTCTGGAGGGGGGATTCCACTGGTGCTAGTGGTGCAGTCCAGGGGCAGGGACAGGAGGCAGCATAGGCGGCCGCAGAGGTGCCTGTGTGTAATCCTGTCCCCAATCCTGTGACTGCATCCTCCCGCACCAGCAGGGATGCCTTCGTCCAGACCCGTTCTCAGGAAGGGAATGCACAAACAACAACTGGCCTTCCTCTGCCTGTGGATGTGGAAATCCGGGACCTTGTTGAGCCTCTCCTGGGTGGGGTGGCTTTGCGTCAACGTGGCATCCGGGATGACGTGCATGGTTTTCTTGAGGGCTCTGCACGTTATTTGGGATGCCTCATTGACCACGTCGACCTACTAGGACGGGTCACCAGTGCTGGTTTCCTCCGTCTGCTGGACCTTGTACCGCCCCCCTCCTCAACTGAACCCCCTATGTGCCAGTCATCCTCTGTGCCACCTTCCAGCCCAAGTATCACCTGGGCACCCTGTGGAGCTGCCTCTGTTTCAACGGCCAGGCTGGTGGAGGACACATCTCTGCCACAGTCGGGAGTCGGAGGTCCAGCAGGGGTGGCCACCCCAACAACTGGACCGCAGCAGGAGGAGGACGAGCAGGCATCAACAGGCAGGGAACGGCAGCAGCAGGCTCAAGGTGGGAGCGTTGATGGCTCAGGGCCATCAACATCAGAGGGGCAGGCATCGGCCGGAGGGCAGGAGGACCCTGGATTGGGAGTGTCTTCCTTGTGACAGCGGTTGGGCCAGCAAATAGATGTGGAGCGGCGGCGGGCAGAAGAGGCACGGCTCACTATGGTCAGGGTGGAGAACTCCATGCACAGGGTGCTGAGGCAAGCTGAGTGCCTTGAGGAAATTTGCAGGGAGTTGGAGGTGGACATGGCATTATCCTGCGAGACCTCGGGGCCAGGGAACAGGCCCGCCTCCAGGACGTTAAACAGGAGTTCGATGATGCCCTGGCCCGGGAAATCAACAAGTGAGCCTTAGGACTTGCCCGCCGCCATTGTATATAGTTCATTAGTGTTAGGTTTCCTTTCTATTTTTCTTTCATTTGGGGTGCATGGACTATGCCCCACCTTTTTTTATATAGTTATTTTTTAGGTAGGGTATTTTGTAGGTTTCCTTTGGATTGTTGGGCTCATGGACCCTGAATTTTTACATTGTATATATTTCTGGACTGGATTTGACTTCATAGTTTTTTTTTTTACCCATTGAACAATGGTTTTATTTTTTGTTTACCTTTGGATTTGGTTTGATGGACAAATGCTTTGGAGCCTTTTTCATTTGGATGTATTTGGATTCAGCATTCATATATTTTTCATTCGTTTTGGACATGCAGCCTTTTGTTTATTATTTCTTTTATTGTGTGATTTTCTTTCATTCCCTTGCTTTTGTATTTAATAGATTTTGGTTTCATACTTCATTTGTGTGGTATTCTCTCATTGGTTTCATCCATGTCACGATGTGGGTTCTCTCATTCACTTGCACCCATTGTGTGTGTGTGACGGACATGTATTGATGTGCATCGTTGTCATTTGGGATCTATCATGACATGGGGATTTCAATGTGGGGTGGATGGAATACTTGGTTGAGTGTTTGGACTGAGGTGGCGTTGGGTGGGATTTGGGTGGCCATAAGGGCCATGAGTGTGGATCGTGATGACATGTTGGGGGGGACATGAGTCAGGGCCTGCTGGCAGGTGCCTGTCACTGCTGGGTGGGTGGAGGTGCAGGGGGACATGAGTCTGGGCCTGCTGGCAGGTGCCCGTCACTGCTGGGTGGGTGGGGGTACAGGGGGACATGAGTCGGGCCTGCTGGCAGGTGCCCATCACTGCTGGGTGGGTGGGGGTTCAGGGGGATATGAGTCGGGGCCTGCTGGCAGGTGCCCGTCACTGCTGGGTGGGTGGGGGTGCAGGGGGCATGAGTCGGGGCCTGCTGGCATGTGCCCGTCACTGCTGGGTGGGTGCGGGTGCAGGGGGACATGAGTGGGGCCTGCTGGAAGGTGCCCGTCAATGGTGGGTGGGTGAGTGGGTGGGGGAACATGAATCTGGGCCTGCTGGCAGGTGCCCATCACTGGGGGTGGGTGGATGGGTAGGGGACATGTGTTGGGCGCACAAGTGTGCTCACAAGTGCATGGTGCCATGTGGGCTGCCTGCAGGGCATGGTGAGGGTTTTAGGGTAGTCCCCTGTGGTGTGGGCTGCCTGCATGGCATGGGGAGGGGGGAAACGCACACCCGGGAGGTCCCACAATGCCAAATCGCATTTGAAACTCCTGTGGTACCCCCCAAATACACGTACCCCGCTCTCGCATGGAGTATTGCATGTGAAAATTCCTGCGCACCCCTGAAATACATGTACCACGCTCGCCCAAGGCCTATCACGCGTGAAACTCACTGCGTACCCCCCAAAATACATGTACCACGCTCGCACAAGGCCTATCGCGTGTGAACCTCCCCACGTACCCCACAATTACACATACCCTGCTCTCACAGGGCCTATCACGTGTGAAACTCCCCGCGCACCCCCGAAATACACTTACCCCACTCGCACAGGGCCTATCGCATGTGAAACTCCCTGTGTATCCCACAAATACACGTACCCCACTCGCACAGGGCCTATCGCATGTAAAACTCCCTGCACACCCCTGAAATACACATACCCCGCTCGTACAAGACCTATTGCATGTCAAACTCCCCGCGTACCCCACAAATACACGTACCCCGCTCGCACAGGGCCTATCATGTGTGAAATTCCCTGCGTACCACACAAATAGACGTACCCCACTCGCACAGGCCCTATCACGTGTGAAACTTCCAGCGCACCCACGAAATTTGTGCAGGCTGCCCATCCACCCTCCCCATGCCCCACAGGCAGCCCATCCACCCTGGCCATGCCCCACAGTACGCGTGAAACTCACTGCGTACCCCCCAAAATACACGTACCATGCTCGCACAAGGCCTATCGTGTGTGAAACTTCCCACGCACCCCCAAAATACACATACCTCGCTCGCACAGGGCCTATCGTGTGTGAACCTCCCCACATACCCCACAAATACACATACCCCGCTCTCACAGGGCCTATCACGTGTGAAACTCCCCGCGCACCCCCGAAATACACTTACCCCACTCGCACAGGGCCTATCACATGTGAAACTCCCCGCGTACCCCACAAATACACGTACCCTGCTTGCACAGGGCCTATCGCATGTAAAACTCCCTGCACACCCCCGAAATACACGTACCCCGCTCGTACAAGACCTATTGCATGTCAAACTCCCCACGTACCCCACAAATACACAGACCCTGCTCGCACAAGCCCTATCACGTGTGAAACTTCCCGCACACTCACAAAATTTGCGCAGGCTGCCCATCCACCCTCCCCATGCCCCACAGGCAGCCCATCCACCCTGGCCATGGCCCACAGGCAGCCCACAACTGGTGGCGCTCAGGTAAGAGTCTGTATTACCCGACGCTGTCCGGTAAATGTTGCACGTGTTTAACATATTGTTTTCTCTCTCTTTGCAAGTGCGGCACATGAAGATGTGGAGAGTTATAGAATAATGCCTCCGGTGGTAAATCAGGTAAGTCTATGGTGATAAGAGTTATATTTGTTGGTTTTCTCAGCTCACCTTGTTGTTTTCTTTTGTCCCACAGGTGCCGGAGTTCGGCGAAGAAATGATGGAGGCAGCGCCGAATCGAAAGATGTTGCAAGGACTGGTGAGTATGGTGCGGCGCTGCAGCTGGAGATGCGACGCGTACAGAAATGATGTTCTTTCCATGTCCGGAGGCGAGATGGATCTGGAATCAGTGAGGAATTCGAAAATAGTTTGTTTTCTAACCTTGTCCTTTTCTTTCCTCTTTGTTTTAGGAGCTCCAGTTTCGAGGCGGGCGTGGCAGAAGACTGGATGCAGATTGCAGGAACGGTGAGCGTTACGCTGCTGGATGCAGAATAACGCGAAGGGTGTGCTGTTGTTCGGGCATGGTTTAAATAGCCTCCAAAATAGTTCCAGGTAAGAAGTTCCCTAGAACCACGCCCGAGTAAAAAGTAGTCCCTGTAATAAAATAGTCCCATCCAGGCCTCACATTGGCTTGGACTCACTAGTAGCATGGTCTGCATCAGGTAAGTAAAGTCTATGAGCCTGGCGCCTATGGCACCAGGACTGAACCCAAACAGCCCCCAGCCGGGTCTGTTGGGGTTTGAATAAGTATCTGGATGCCTGCTCCCGGAGCTGATGGGCTTGGTCCTGATGCCCGGGGGTAGACATCATGACAGGTATGTGTATTCTGAGGGGTGCGCAGGGGTTTTACAGGTGATTTTGCTAGTGCGAGAGGGGTACGTGTATTGTGAGGGGTGTGCGGGGAGTTTTACATGCAATTTCGCTAGCGTAAGAGGGGTACGTGTATTCCGAGGGGTGAGCAGGGAGTTTTACACACGATTTTGCTAAAGCGAGAGGTACGTATATTCCGAGGGTGTGCGGGGAGTTTTACATGCGTTTTTGCTAGCAGGAGAGGGGTACGTGTATTCTGAGGGGTGTGCGGGGAGTTTTACATACGATTTCGCTAGCGCAAGAGGGGTATGTGTATTCTGAGGGGTGCGCGGCGCAGACTGCCGCACGCGCACACTGTGCGCCAGCCGCATGCGCCACTTGTGCGCTGATTTCTATGAATTACCCCTTTAAGATTGTGTTGTATGGTTTGATGTTTGCTTCAATGGTTGTGTTATGGAGCAGTATTTGTGAGTTGAATCATTATATATTTACTGTTTGATTTTTTGTGATTGGAGATATTTTTTTCATGACTTGGGTAACTGGAGCAGATATTCTTTTTCAATTTCTGTGATAAAAGAAAAGATCATGTTAGTGTAGGTAGTTCATAATGAGTTATTGCACTGCATAATATAAATTTCTGCATTATTCGCTCAGTTTCTGTGTTTGTTTATTAAATCATTGGATCTGTGGAAAAAAAAATCCATACTGGATTTAAAAAAAATAACTTTTTTTGTTATAGTGCAATATATTTCTTTCTTTGTTTTCAGTGTTTATTTGTTGTTTCTGGTTAAATCTGTTGGCTTGTTGCAGATTTTTTAGGCTGTTTGATACTTGTTGGTGTATTTTAATTGTTTACTTATAATTTTGTGCTAATATTCTATCTTGTTGCTTGTTGCAGTATTTTTGTTGCAGTTAGATACCTGTTGGCATATTCTAACTGGTTATAGTTTTTTATTTATATTTTCAAGTTATTCATCTATCTGTTGGGTTGTTGCAAATTTTTGGGGTAGTTAGATACCTGTTGGGGTATTCTAACTTTATTTATTCTTATATTTTAGTGGTATTGAGTTATCTATTGGGTTGTTGCAGAATCTTGGGGCAGTTAGATACATGTTGGTGTATTCTAACTTTTTTTCTTCTTATATTTTAGTGGTATTGATTTATCTGTTTGATTATTGCAGAATCTTGGGGCAGTTAGATACCTGTTGGCGTATTTTAACTGTTTATAGTTTTCTAATTGAAGTTTTGTTAATGTTTATGCACAGATTAGTTATTAAATTTTGGTTTTAAGAATATTAAATAAGCGTTTATAAGATTTGCTGGTAATATCTGCTTTATAGTAATGGTATTATCATTACATTCAAACCATCAACAATTCTTGTTTACATATGCAGTGTAGTGACCTGCATTGGATGTGGCTCCTGCGTGGTAGATTATACCTATTGTTGTGAAGGTTTCCTTACCAAGTGATACTTGACCATGTGTGAATCCAGTCAGCTTGCAGTTGTTTTTGGTACCATCTGCATTGTAACATAAAAGCATTAGTATTACGTATTTACTATGTGTTTGTATTTGTAAGGTGGAGCGATTATCTGAAATGCAGGTAGTACATAATCTGCCATGGTTTGCATTTTGTACAAGTTGCTGAAATGGAAAGGATTCACAGTTAGGTATTGATACATACATGAATCGTTCATAAAAGATTTGTTACTGTGCCGCATGGCTGCAGAGAGTGCATATATGTTTCCATATGTCTGGAATCTGAAAGATTCCATTTATAGGTATGTTTTTGTTTTCCAGAACTTGTAGTAAGTACATTAGAAATTCTTGTGGATCTTCTTGTGAGTTTATAGTGAGTTTGAGCATTCCAGCACAGTAGTCCAATTCTTGTCTTATTCCATGAACACTGTAGGTGTTGTCAGGATTATTGGTTGTATTTCTCTGAAGGACTAAAATTTGTAAACAAAATTGGTCTGTATTGTGTACTTAAATGTTGAATATAATTGGTGGCAATTGGAATCAAATATTTATTGCTACATTTGTGTAGCAATTTACACCAGTTATATTTGAACATTTGAATGGACCAGATAGTTCTGTGTCCAAGCCACTTTTTCGGAGTATGTGCTGCTTCTTTGAAGAAGTACCTGAGTTAGTTTGAGCAGT
This sequence comes from Ambystoma mexicanum, assembly GCF_040938575.1. Classification (NCBI taxonomy): domain Eukaryota; kingdom Metazoa; phylum Chordata; class Amphibia; order Caudata; family Ambystomatidae; genus Ambystoma; species Ambystoma mexicanum. Next base: position 822,031,313 of record NC_090941.1, on the reverse strand, counting down.
AGACTCTCCTTTCATTGTAGTAATTGATGAAGTATTAGCTTCTTTTACTCTCTTTGGAGGATTTGCAGTCAGATCCTGTTTTGTTTCTGTTTAAAGTAGTTTTCTTTTACAATGTTTTGCTTTTTGTGGAACAGGATATGTTTTTAGATGGGGGTGTACAGTGAACATACTCTTTTGTATTCTAGAGTGCAAGGAATATCAGCATTTACTTTACTTGCATCAAAGTAGATTAGAAATAGACCGTCAAGTGTACGTTAGCGTGATAGTGCTAGATAGTGCTTTCAGATTCACTATTTTGGCACCACTGTGTAAACTCAGAGAGTATTCGGGTCTTGACTGCCCTATATAACAACTGGCTTAGGATACAAAAATATTGGACATTAAGATCCGATCAATATTTCCTCAATAATTTGTAGTTTTTGCCCAACCAAGAAATTTTGTAGATTATTATGATGCAAGAACTATAATGATCAGATGCTATGAATAATGTATTTTACTTTGAACAATGTTTTTACTTTTGTTAATCAAGTTGACATATTTTAGGATGTGTACTAGGGTTTAGGTAAGATTGATTATTATATTTATTTGTTTTATCAATTTTATTAATTGGATGTATTGCTATTTACTATGTTGGTGTTGTTATTTGCATGACATATTATATTACTTGATCTTTTGAGCTATTATATGGTTAATTTGTTACTTATTACTTTATTAACTAAACTGTAACACATTAAATACATAAATAAATAGATAGTGCTACATAGCTCATGCCTTCTTTAAAGACTGTGTTGCCAATATCTATCATGCTTTATCTAGAGTAAGACCTTGTGATTTGCGAATGGTGACTGCGTGTGCTAGAGTTAGAGTAAATTGTTCTCTGCGTACATACATGTCTTTGAAAAGAAGGAATCTGGGTGTTGAGCATCCTATCCTTTTAATATCTATTGACAAACTGAATGTTGTTGTCACGTGGGTATGTTTCAAAGCCAACAACTGTACCAAGTGCTCCATTAACTAGTCCTTGATCCACGTCAAGGTTACGTTTAAGCATTATTCTACAGTTTAAATATAATTTTAATATTTTTCCAAACCAGCAGTGTTGGAGATAGAGTTCTCTAAGATAATTAGTCTTGTCGTGGCTTGTTTACACATGGGTAGTGGAATAGCATGTACGTCTAGTTTATCTGTGGAGCAAATTTCAATTATTGGTTGCATTTCTTTTTTCAACATTGTTTCATTGAATTTGGAATATCTGGCAAGAGTTGGCATCAAGGACATACAATTGAGATTTGTGTGTGCTAATTTTTCCATGACATCAGTAGCACATGAGTTATGGCCATAGAGTGCATGGATGGGTCGGGTTTTTAATATTGATTGTGCTTCTTTAGATAGTACACCAACTGTAATACTTTTAAAATGTTGGCGTATGTGACGTCTGCAGACTGGCGATTGTTTTCTGTTCATTCTCTATATTGGAAATGTTGGCAAAGGTTGACATTTCCTATGCTGCCAACTGTTTTACGGCAGAGTTTGTGTCCTAAGGTTTTAAAAATAGGTCCACCTTTCACTGGTGTTAATTGAAGAAGATCTCCGAAAACAATAATGTGTTTTCCTCCAAAGAGCTCTTCGTAGTCTGTTTTGAGTAATCTGAGGTGAATCAAAGCCAACATTAGGTTGGAGACCATGCTCACCTCATCTATTAGTAGCATTTTCATTTGTTTCAAAACTCTGCGTAGTTCCATTGTAGCTTAAGTAGAATGTTTGTAATAATCTAATAATCTAATTTGTTTTGGTGTTCTGCTGGAAGGAGTAGTAATAGGTGTAAAGTGACACCACCAATGTTGTTGGCAGCTAAAGATGTGGGGGCAGTTACAGCAGTTGACAGTTTGTTCTTTGTCAGTTGTTGAAGGAACTTGCTGATGATTTTGATTGAGAATGTTTTGCCTGAACCAGCTTGACCACTATCGTAGGATGGGTTTGTAATTTTGGCAGGTACATTCTTTATTTTCATGTTGTACACCATGTGCAATTTCTTTTGTTACTTCTAGAAAAATGCCATAATGCTCATTGTTCAGTTTTGATTGCAGTACAGTTAAGTCTTCTGTATCTTCTTCATAATGAGAAATGGTGTTTTCTATTTCTGTCATAGCTTATTCTGCCACATTTGCTATTAGTGGCTGTCCCAGTGGTTCTTGGCTTCCTGTTACAGAAGGTTGACTACTGTTGGGAGTGTCCTTATCTAATTGGGCCTGGAGTTATTCTTCATGTTGCTGTTCATTGTGCAACATTGTTTTGTACTGTGTAAAGTTTACATCGGTTATAAGCTTTCATTTGCTTTGAAAGCGTCTTCATAGGAGTCATAGTTATCTAGTGACTCTTCTTCTTTTCTCCATGGTTAAAAAAGTTGTAGCGGGGACATGTAATATAGTTCTTTAGGTTGAGGAGTTTTTAATGACAATTTGATATGATTATTTAAGTTTCGTTTGGTAAGTTTCACTAAGCTGCCTTCAAAATTTGTCACTATTTATCCACCTTTATTTTCATCAGGTTTTGTATTATTTTTGTATGTGAAGTTTTGGGCTATGTGGTATAGACACATGGTTTCCAAAGTGGTACTTCTGTTTGGGTAGTATTTGTGTAGTAAATTATTATCTTGGCTAATAGGATCATTTTTTGCTATTGTTTCTATGTCGTCGTATGATTTGAGAACTCTTTTTCTAGATTTAGCAGGACCAAGACTTAGCCATACCATATTTTCAGATTGTCCATACAAGGCAGTACCGGTTAAACGATCTGCAGCTTCATAGCAGCCACATTCTCTATGAGAGAACATTTTCATGCCTCAGCTATATCATTTCTGAGACAGTGTTTTTTTCCGATGAAAGGTCATCCCAGAGGTCTTGAAGCTCTGTTCTGTTCTGCTTTGGTTAAGTAGGCTGTAACATATCGAGCAACTGCAGTGGAATTGTCTGCAATGTACTGCACATCTATGTTTGCATTCCATAAGAGGGCAATGATTGCATTGTAATCATTTATATATTTTGCTTCTTCTGTTCTTTTTATGTAATATGTGTTCTTTGGTGATTTACCTTTAACACTATGTCTAACTGAAGACATGAAGTTCTTTACTTGACCTGTTGATGTAACTGGTCTAGGGAAACCAAAGCGGCATTTGGTGTAGTATTTCCATTTATTTTTGTATTTGCAACAACAATATTTCCCACATTTGTGTCTTTGAAATTGTAAAATATGTGCATGAAGATCACTATTTATTGCTTCTGATGGAATTTCACAAGTGACATATTTTTTGATAAACTTTAAAACAGAGGCATAACTGTCTTGACCAAATTTAGGAGCATCTTTAATCCATAACAGCATGTGGATATGTGGTGCTCCTCTGACTTGGTATACTTTTCTCCAAAAGAAGTGTTGCACTTTTCCAAGGGGAGGACCAATTTTATTACAAATAAAGTATAGCATAGCAATGAAGCAATGATGGAAATATCTTGAAACATTAACAGGATCTAGAGAGCAGAGTTCTCCAGGTGTTAGTATATCTATGTTTGTTTTGTTTTTGTTTGATATGCATAGGAAATCATGTAAATCTTCCCATGCATATTCTGCACAGCTTAATGTAACAAACCAAGTGGGTGGGCCAAGGTTTCATATCATACAACGTACATCTCTGTGACGTTGGATCAGTATTCTTTTGTACCACGCATGTTTGCTAACAGATTTGTAATGATTGATTGTAAAACCTCATCTTTTTCTTGCACTTTTTGTAGTAATTGCGTAGCTGACATATTTTGAAAGTGGGTACCTGATTTCAATGTGTGTGCAACTCTGTAGCATAGAGTTGCTAGTTCACTTTCAAAGACTAGGTGGAATATGTATTCCACATTTAGTCTAAATCTGGGATCTTCAGAATACATTTGTAACAAGTGGTATTCTGATGCTGTTATTTGAATTGGTCTATCATCGTACCTTCCTCCTTTCCCAGTAGGAACGAGTAGAGGAAAAGCATGTGCTTCTATACTTGTTTCCCATATGCTGATTGGTTTGTCACATTTGGTATGCTTCTAGTGCATCATCTATGGTGTCATTAGAGTGTAATGGATGAATTGTATAATGGTCTAAAATATTGGATGCTGTAGCAGGATCTAGAAGTTCAAATTGACCAGTTTCTGCTGACTCTTGAATTATTTCAGTGGTTTCCTTCAGGTTTTCTTCAATATTAATTTATTTGTAGTATTAATTATTGTCTTTTAGATATTTCAAGGCTTGTCTGAATTTATTTAAGTCTACGGGTTGTTGCCAATGTGTTTTGTCTTTTGTATGTACACCATTTACTAAAACAATTAAAGATTGTTCTATTGGACGTAGCACTCTAAGAGTGTGCACATTTTCTTTGAGATCTAATGGTAAATAAACTACTTTGCCACAAATGCCTTTCACTAATTCAGAGGGAGGTAATTTTGCTGTTTTTGGTTGAAGGTGAATTATTGCTTGAAATGGGTGCACTGTTTGAATTATGATGTTCTCATATAAGTTGAGTTGTTACAGGGGTTTTGGTAGTGGGAATAGGTCCAAGTTATTTTTGATAGCACATGAAGGAGTTTGGTTGTTGTCTAGTTGTGTAGTGCAGTAAGTGCAAAGTATTAAGGGGTCAGTTATTTCATATTTGTTTTCTGCTATAAGGTAGAGAGCTAATTCAAACCATTTGGAATCTTCATTGTCTTCTAATTTGTATGTTACATCTACAGTTTTTGTGTTACTTTTATAAAAGGTTATGCAGCAACACGCACACACATGGTTTGGTACTTGCAGATGTACTTTTAAATTTTAAGATTTCTTTTTTGTATGTGTGTAGTAGAAGGTTGCCATCTGTACAACTGTTGCTAATCTGTTGTAAAGCTATTTCATTTTTTAAGGGGCTTTCACTTCCAATATATTTTCTTTGGATATGCTCTATTTCTTCGTTTAGGTCTTTGGCTGTACAATGTAGAAGATTGTTATTTAAATTGGCTAGTGCTAAAGCAGGACTTTTAGCATAGTACAGTTTATAGATCAAATTTCTTATAGTTCAATGATGTGTTGATATCATTTTGATATGATGAAAGGTGCTTTTGCAAATAGGTCCTGAAATGCAGGCTAATAAATGTCCTTGTAGTCCTGTGTGTTTGCGCACTGGACAAGTATCCACATTTTGTAGTAGTTTCATTTTGATTTTGTCTTTGCCTTTCACATACTGATTGAGGAACTGGCGTAAAGATTTGAAAGATTTGTTGGCAATATTACACATTGACGTGCACAGCCATTTGTATATTGATGTTCTGGTTCAGTCGAATGGAGAGGTGATACTGACTTGTCTGGGGACATTTTTGTAAGCAGTATTTCACAGAGCATTATGGTATTATTAAGTTTTTCATAACTTGTCCACTGCTATGAATGGCAAATGTGTTTGTTTGCTTTTGTTTGTATGCTTCTTCATTGGAATATGGTTCTGTGCTCGTGGTGTGACTCCATACACCTCACAGACATTTAAGAAGTTATTTTTGTTGACATTACGTTTATTGAGAAGTCTTTTTTGTAATTTAGTAGTTAGTTTTGTTAGTGGTTTCATTCTGTTTAATACTAAAATAAATAACTTCCTTTTGAGAAGGATTGCACTGTCTATAAAAGCTTCTAAGATTAATTTTCTATGTCAGGTTTTAAGGGTTGAGCATGATTTGTCTCCAGTTTTTATAAGGTTCTGAAGGACTCTATGGCAGAACATTTTTTCTAAAATACTTTTTTCTGGTATGGTTACTTACCATTACATCAAGATTCATAGGAGCAGTGTTAGCAGTAGTGGGAGCTGAATTATTGTTAATCACTTTCTGTTTCGTTTTACATTTTGAAAGAGGAGGCAACGTTTTTGTACTGGAAGCTTGTTTTGTTTCGCTTAATGCCTCTATTAGATCTTTTGTTTGAACTTTTTTACAAATTCTGCTAGAGATGGATGCTTATTTTGAATACTTTTATTTTCATTTGCTCTACGTCTGCGTTGCTTTCTACGTACTTGCTTCTTGTGTGGCATTCTTTGGGGTCTGTTGAAAAAAAAAGAGGGTATGGGTTGGGCTATTCTGCAATGTATGTGTGCTGTGTGCATGAGTGTCTGAATATGATGGTAAGGATGTATGTGGTGGTGTGTGATTGTGCATTGGGCAGCTACTAGTAGTTGGGAAGGCTATTCTTGCATTTGTGTGTTACTATACTGGGGTTCAGATGACAGTACAAAGTAAGCTAGTGGTGATAATACTAAATCTAAATGGTTTAATACTAAATCTAATGGTATAGATTTAAAACAGTTTTTTGTTCTGTAATACTAATTTTCTAGGGGCTAAATTATGTCATTTGGCGCCGAAAAACGGGGATTTGTGCACCATTCCGCCAGCTAATCGTTGTTTAACAAATGGGGATTTGTGGGCAGAATGGTGCACAAATCTCTGTTTTTCGGCGTACACATTATATGAATCAACCCCACAGGGTGTTTGAGTAACAGTAACACTATTATGGTACTTACTTTTTTTGTTTGGAAGGAGCAGGTTTCTTCTGAGTTGTTGTTTGTACTTCAGTGCTGCTGCTTTTCAGGAGAGTGGTCTTCACTGAAATTGTATAAGAAAGAAGTTAGTCATTTTGTGTGTTTATAGCACAGATGTTAATTTAGACATTGGTTTTTATGTTTTTGTAGTAGTATTCTTGTTTGATAACTGAACATAATATGTGAATGCTGTTTTCTTTGACTATGTGTAGGATTTATATTTTACTTAAAATATGTTAGTTCAACATGTTTTGCAAATGAGTTGAATACTACATGTATGAAACTCACTTGGTTTGTTAAGGCTGGGTTATTGAATGTTAGGAGATAGAAGAAATAATGATATACTTATTTTGCAATTTTTATTAGATAAATGGCAGAAGAAAAGCATGGAATGTATGCATTTGTGAAGGTATGGGTAATAAAGCGGAATTCAGCTGGGAGTTTTTCAATGATAGTGTATATCTGTGTGAGTGGATGAAGATGCATGACCTTATCCTGGCTGTGTGTAATTTTATAATAAACTACTAAGGGGGTAATTCATAGAAATCAGTGCACAAGTGGCGCACGCGGCTGGCGGACAGTGTTCACGTGCAGCAGTTTGCGCCAGCCGCGTGCGCCAAAACCCATTTCAGCGCACAGTGTATTCATGGATTTCAACATCCATAACCTGTCGTGGCGCAGAGTGGCGCACCGACCCTGCAGCAGTGCCAGTTACGCACCCATCCCCGCCCAGTGCACCATGAACAGCGCACAAATCCAGTACATGGCACAAAGGCCAGTGGAGCAGCATACAGCCCACCAAACACGAAAATGCATGTAAAACTCCCCGCACACGCCCCAAAATACATGTACCCTGCACGCGCCAGCGAAAACGTGTGTAAAACACCCCATGCACCCCTCAGAATACACGTACCCCGCTCACGCCAGCGAAAATGCATGCAAAACACCCCATGCACCTCTGAGAATACACGAACCCGCTCGTGCCAGGTAAATCGTGTACAAAAAGAACCCCTCTGTGGTGTGGGCTGCCTGTGGGGCATGCCCAGGGTGGATGGGGTGCCTGCGTGTATTTGAGGTTGCGTGGGAAGTTTCACATGCGATAGGCCCTGTGCGTGTGGGGTAAGTGTATTTGTGGGGTTTGCGGGAAGTTTCACATGCGATAGGCCCTGTGCGAGTGGGGTACATGTATTTGGGGGGTTTGTGGGAAGTTTCACACGCGATAGGCTCTGTGTTAGTGGGGTACATGTATTTGTGTGGTTCGCAGGAAGTTTCACACGTGATAGGCCCTGTGTGAGCGGGGTAAGTGTATTTGGTGGGTTTGCGAGAAGTGTCACATGCGATAATCCCTGTGTGAGCGGGGTACGTGTATTTGTGGCATTTGCGGGAAGTTTCACACGCGATAGGCCCTGTGCGAGTGGGGTACATGTATCTGGGGGGTTTGTGGAAAGTTTCACACGCGATAGGCCCTGTGTGAGCAGGGTACGTGTATTTGGGGGGTTCACGGGAAGTTTCACACACGATAGGCCCTGTGCAAGTGGGGTATGTGTATTTGGGGGGTTCACGGGAAGTTTCACACGTGATAGGCCCTGTGCGAGCGGGGTACATGTATTGGGGGTGCGCGGGAAGTTTCACACACGATTTGGCATCGTGGGCCCTCCCGGGTGTGCGTTTCCCCCCCTTCCCATGCCCTGCAGGCAGCTCACACCACAGTGGACTACCCTACAACCCTCACCATGGCCTGCAGGCAGCCCACATTGCACCATGCACTTGTGAGCACACTTGGGAGCCCTGAACCATGTCCCCCCACCCACTCACCCACCCACCAGTGAAGGGCACCTGCCAGCAGGCCCCGACTCATGTCCACCCGCACCCACCCAGCAGTGACGGGCACCTGCCAGCAGGCCCCTACTCATGTCCCCTGCACCCCCACCCACACAGCAGTGACGGGCACCTGCCAGCAGGCCCCTACTCATGTCCCCCTGCACCCCCACCCACCCAGCAGTGACAGGCACCTGCCAGCAGGCCCCGACTCATGTCCCCCTGCACCCCCACCTACCCAGCAGTGACAGGTGTCTGCCAGCAGGCCCTGACTCATGTCTCCCCACCAACACATCATCACGATCCACAAACATGGCCCTTATGGCTACCCAAATCCCACCCCACACCACCCCAGTCCAAACACCGAACCAAGAATCCATCCACCCCACATTGAAATCCCCATTACATGATACATCCCAAATGGCAAGTATGCACATCAATACATATCCGTCACACACACACTAAGTGAACACCACACATCGAAGTATGAATAAGAAATGTATTAAACACAAAAGCAAGGGAATGAAATGAAATCACACAATAATGGAAATAATAAACAAAATGCTGCATGTTCCAAAAAAATGAAATAAAAAATATATGAAAGCAGAATCAAAATAAATCCAAATGAAAATGGGTCCAAAGTGTCCGTCCAGCAAACGAAATCCAAAGAAAAAAAATCTGAATAATCCATTGCTCCATGGTAAACAAAAGTAAAATGACAAGAAAAGCAGTCTTCAACTATATACAAAGAACAAATCCAGGGCCAATGAGCCCAACTAATGAAAGGAAACCTACAAAAACCCTACCTAAAAAAGAACTATCTACAAAAAGGTGGGGCATAGTCCAAGCGCCCCAAATGAAAGAAAAACATGCATGAAACCTAACACTAACTTACTATATACAATGGCGGCGGGCAAGTCCTACGGCTCACTTGTCGATTTTCCGGGCCAGTGCATCATCAAACTCCTGTTCTATATCCTCGAGGCGGGCCTGTTCCATGGCCCTGAGGTTTCGCAGGGATAAAGCCATGTCCACCTACAACTCCTGTGAATTGCCTCGAGGCACTCAGCCCACCTCAGTGCCCTGCGCATGGAGTTCTCCACCCTGACCATCGTGAGCCGTACCTCTTCTGCCCGCTGCCACTCCGCATCTATGTGCTAGCCCAACCACTGCCACACAGAAGACACTCCCAATCCAGGGTCCTCCTGCCCTCCGGCCGATGCCTGCCCCTCTGATGTTGATGGCCCAAGACATCATCGCTCCCACCTTGAGCCTGCTGATGCTGTGCCTGTGCCGTGCCTCTTGATGCCTGCACGTCCTCCTCCTGCTGGGGTGCAGTTATTGGTGTGGCCACCCCTGCTGGATCTCCGACTCCCGACTGTGGCAGGGATGTGTCCTCCACCAGCCTGGCCGCTGGGTCAGAGGCAGCTCCACAGGGTACCCAGGTGATACATGGGCCGGAAGACGGCACGAAGGATGACTGGCGCATAGGGGGTTCAGGTGAGGAGGGGGTCGCTACAAGGTCTAGCACACAGAGGAATCCAGCACTGGTGACCCATCCTATTAGGTCGACGCGATCAAAGAGGCATCCGAGATGACATGCATTGTCTTCACGAAAACACTGCTGGTATTCTTGCATGTTCTTTTGACGCAATGCCATCCCAGTCAGGACAGGCTCAACCCGGTGCTGGATTGCCACGTCCGCAGGGAGAGGAAGGCCAGTCGTTGTGTGCTTATCCCCTCCCTGAGAACAGGTCTGGACGTAGGCATCCCTGCTGGTGCGGGATGATGCAGTCACACGATCGGGGACATGATTACACACAGGCTGTAATATATTGTTCTTGCATTTAGAATTTCCAGGAATAATAATTTTTCCCTGTAAACATGCACCCACCGACCTGATCCAGTAGTTCGAATGTGTTGAATATGAGAAGCCCCCCCGGGGGAATCTCTTCCTATCCCGTGATAGATTGCACCAGGAAGGAATGAACTCGCCAGGGAAACCCTCTGGGGAAGAAAACCCTGACCGCCTCAGCTGTTGGACGTCTTCTCTGCTTAGCAGGTTGGGTCGAGTCTCTGGCACAGTTCCAGGTGACTGAATGCAAATACCACAAAGAAAATAACGAAAGTAAAGATTAGAGAATGGTAAGTTTGCACTGAAGGACAGAGTGGAAGCAGAATATCAGTTTCCAAATAGTTACCCTTTATAAAGGAGATTGTGCCCTATAATGTCTCAGGATTGCATGTGTACGAATTCCTTCTGTGAGACACAGAGAGTGAGAACTCGTGGATATCATGATGTAACTTCGGGAATCTAATATGATATGTAAGGGAAACATGAAAGACCTGAATTTAGAACAGGCTGACCTTTCTGAAATGCCATAGGAACAAATGAGAAGGAGAGAAGGGTACCTGACAGCAGATTCGGAGTGTGATGCAAGAAAAAGCCTTCTGAATTACACTGTCGGGAAATGAGTGAAGAGGCTGAATCGAATCAATGTATGCGAAGTGTTCAGACCGGTGCGATTGGAAGCGGTTACAGGTGAAATAAAAAGGATCTGTTTTGAGCCGTTCTGGCACTCGAAAACCGAGGTTAGGAGGCGGAATCTCTGCCCTTTGAGTACGACAAGAAAGCTTCTAAAAGACAGAAACAGTGGAAGGTATTAGCAAGGTGCAATGAGAAATTTAGTAAGGGTATTAGCCTAGGGGCGAACTTACGAAGCGCTGACTGGGGAGAGTAGCAACGCACTCGAGCGTTGTGCCTGCCGCAAGATAACCGGATCCTTGCCGAGGGGGTGGAGCCATAGTTGCAAGCATCCCTTGCAAGGCTGGAATACTGCAATCGGATGATGCCGCCATCTTGGGAGAAACAATGGCCGCCACCCGTGATTGGGACCAACGGCGCCACAATGACCATCTCCTTCTGTGGGATATGACAGTATGCCCCCTCCAAAGAGCAGACGTACCCGGTTTGCCGGGATGAGAACGATGAAACCGGCGAACCAGCTGCGGAGCATGTACGGCAGAAGCCAGTTCCCAGGACCGTTCAGCCGGCGAATATCCACGCCAATCCACCAAGTACTGAAAACGGCCCCGGTGATAACGGGAATTCGCAAATTCCGGCTACCTCAAACTCCGGCCCCGAAGGAGTCGAAACAGGAGGAGGACGAGCCACCAGATGACGAGAAAAGCGATCCGCCACATCCTGCTTAAGTTGAGAAACATGAAAAACCGGGTGAATCCTGGACCAAGAAGGAGGAAGTTGTAGACGATAGGCCGCCTCACCTAAACGTTGAAGCACAGGGAATGGACCAAAGTACTTAGGAGAAAGTTTGGAAGGCACCAGGTGCCGAGGAAGAAATCGAGAGGCCAACCATACCCTGTCCTTGGATGCAAAAACAGGAGCTGGAGAGCGTCGGCGATCAGCAAAACGCTTAATCCGTTCCTGAGCGTTCTGAAGAGAAGTCAGAGCCTTCTGATGACCCTGTTGAATATCCTGCAGCAAGCAGACGACATTCGGAAAAGAAGATGCAGACGACACCCCTACAGGGAAGCAGGTAGGATGGAACCCATAGGAACAGTGAAACGCACTGGATCCCAATGATGCGTGATGTGCATTATTATAGGCAAATTCTGCCAAAGACAACAACTCCGTCCAATTGTCCTGAGACGCTGAAACATAGCACCTGAGATAACCCTCAAGGGTCTGATTCAATCGTTCCGTCTGTCCATTCGTTTGCGGATGAAATCCCGAGCTCAAAGCACGGGTAACACCAAGCATCCTGCACAGTTGCTGCCAATATCTAGAAGTGTACTGGGACCCCTATCAGAAACAATCGTATCCGGTAAGCCATGAACAGAAAAAATATGCGTAATAAAGATCCTTGCCATCTGCGCTGAGGTAGGTACCTTAGGCAAAGCCACGAAGTGGGCCATCTTCGTGAAGTAGTCAATAGTGACCATAATGGTCGTACATCCCGCTGACTTAGGAAGATCCACTACAAAGTCAGTGGAAATGATCTGCCATGGACGAACCGGAATGGGCATTCTCGTGAGCAGACCCAAGGGGGAACATCGAGGTGCCTTAGATTGTAAACAGACGGTACAGGCAGCCACATATTGCTTCACATCCTCCACAAGATTAGGCCACCAGAAGTTACGGCGGACCAGCTCCGTAGTATTGTTGACTCCTCGATGACCAGCCATAAGCGAGTCGTGACACATTGTAAGAATAGTCTTTTGGAGTTCCGCCGAGGGAAAAAACAGTTTCTGATGCCGGTAACCACAACCCTGAGAGATAGTGAGCCCCAGTGCCCGAAAAACGTCAGGGTTCTCCTGTTGAAAAACCAACGTAGCGTTGGCTACGGACTGAAGAAAACTAGAAATCACGTGTACAAAATGAGCATTGGGAAATAAAGGTTCGGCCCGGAAATGAGCCCACTCAGTAGATTCCTTCCTAGATAAAGCATCAGCCTTTAAATTACTCTTGCCAGGAATGAAGGTAAACACAATCTCATACAGAGAAAAAAAATGAGCCCAACGGGCTTGTCTGCTATTCCGAGTTTGTGCATTCTGAAGGGCTCGAAGATTGTGATGGTCTGTCCGAACCTCAACCGCAAATTGGGCTCCTAGCAGCAAATGTTGCATTCCTCAAAAGCCCGTTTGATGGCAAGCAACTCTTTCTCAAGGACTGTATAGTTCAGTTCCGAAGGAGAAAGGGTCTTAGACATATACGCAACGGGACACTCCACTCCCTGTTCATTTTCTTGAAGAAGGATAGCTCCAAGGGCGAAGTGGGAGGCATCCGACTCTACAATAAATCTCTTTCCTTGATCAGGAGAGAGCAGAATAGGCCCTGTCATGAAACAGTCCTTTAGGGAGGTGAAAAGAAGCTTGCACGGACCAATGAAACGGAACCCCTTTCTTGAGGAGAGCCGTTAATGGCAAAATGATCTCAGAAAAGCTAGGAATAAATCGCCGATAAAAGTTGGCAAACCCCAGGAATCGCTGGATATCCTTAACACAATTTGGAGAAGTCCAGTCTCGGATAGCAGAAACCTTCCGGGGATCCATAGAGACCCCCTGAGCGGATAGAATGAATCCCAAATATGCCACACTGTCTTGATGAAATTCACACTTGTCCAGCTTACAGAATAAATGATTGTCTAGAAGGCGCTGTAGCACATCTGTAACATGACCAATGTGTTCAGCGGGTGTAGTAGAAAAAAACAAAATATCATCAAGATATACAATAACTGAATGTAGGAGAATGTCAGAGAAAAGATGGTCCATAAAGCGCTGGAAGACTGCAGGTGCATTAGACAATCCAAATGGCATTACGCAATACTCATAATGTCCAAATGGCGTCCTAAAAGCCGTCTTCCATTCATCCCCCGATTTGATGCGGATGAGATGGTAGGCTCGCCGCAAGTCCAACTTGGTGAAAATCCTGGCACCCTTAATGGCTTCAAGGATGTCCGCGATTAGGGGCATAGGATAACGATCAGGGACCGTAATCTTGTTCAATCCGCGAAAGTCAACACAAGGACGAAGTTCAGCAGAGTCTTTTTTAGCAATAAAAAATAAGGAAGCCCCTGCAGGGGAGGTGGATTCGGCAATGAGACCATTGTGCACATTTTTGTGAAGATACTCCTTAAGAACCTCCTTTTCTCTTGCGGATAGCACATACAAGCGACCAAATGGGATAGGGTGGTCCGGAAGTAATTCGATGGCACAATCATCCCTACCATGAGGTGACAGTTCAGCATATTCAGTATTGGAAAATACCCTATGGAAAGAGTGATAAGGCTCAGGAATCCCCTGAATCTGATTTAGCACAGTAGTTCTCAATCCCTCACCCCCGTGAGACGAGGCAGAAAGTAGTTCACCAGTACCGCGATAAAAACAATGGGCTTGACAATGAACAGAACCCAGAAAAAATGTTCCAGCTGACCAATTAATGTAAGGGTTGTGCACCCTAAGCCAAGGTAATCCCAATATCACAGGATAATGGGCAGTCCGGATAATGTCTAATGTGATGACTTCCCTATGAATAGAAACGGACATCCGTAAGGGAACCGTCTGTTCCTTGATGGGACCCGAGACCAACGGAGTCCCATCTACTGACTCAACGGGAATAGCAATACATTTGGAAGAACGAGGAATTCTAAATTTGGCCGCCCAAATATCGTCAATGAAATTACCTGCTGCCCCACTATCCACCAATGCTGGAACCTCAATTAAACCCAAGGAATCACAAGAAAAGGTAACCTTTAGAACCAACATAGGGGTATCAGGGACATCTGTAATGTGGGATGAAAAGGAGGAAGAAGGGGAACCGCTCACTGATTGCCTAACCGCGGCTCCCCTGACGGTCGGGTTCGAGCATTTCCCTGCTTCCGAGAGAGAATGATCAGACAATTTTGTAAAGAATGCTCCTTGGAACCACAGTACATGCATAACCCTAAGGTGCGACGTCGAAGTCGCTCCTCAGCGGATAAAGGACCACGAGCTGCACCTATCTGCATTGGTTCGTCAGAGAAGTTTCCCTTGGGGGAGACAATTGAATTGTCAGGCTGAGACCGAAAATTCTTTTGCCGTCTCTTTTCCTGACGTCTTTCCAAAATTCTGTAGTCCATCTGCATAACCATCAATATTAATTCGGCCAAATTAGGCGGGCGAGGAACTCTAGAGACCTCATCCTTTAGTTCTTCATTTAAACCCCGCCTAAAAAGCGTAATCAAGGCGTCATCAGCCCAGGACGTTCCTGCTGCCAATTGTTTGAAGCGAGTAATATAGACCAAGAGATCCAAAGAACCCTGACGAAAATCCAATAGTTGTTCTTGAGCTGACACTGTGACCTCCTGCCTCCCGAACATGGTTTTAAGACTATTAACAAAGGCAGGATATGAATCCAGAATTGGATTGTTTGAAGTAACTAAAGGGGTAGCCCAGGCTAGAGCGGGACCGGTAAGGTGAGCAATCATGTGTCCCACCTTATCCCTATCAGTGTGAAAAAATGCAGTCTTAAACGTAAACTGCACTGTGCAAGATTCTAAAAACTCTCTCAACTTATACGGGTCTCCAACAAAACTGGTAAAGGTCCAGGAGGAAGTTCGGAACAACTAGGGGACCTCCCCATGTGTTGCCGTAATACAGCATTCTCTTGTTTAAGTGCTTGGACTTCGGCCGTTAGCGACTGAACTGCCACCAATAATTGCTGTTGTTGAGCCGGATCCATTTCAGTGAGTGCGCAAGGGGAAAAATAACTATTCCTGGAAACAGAATGTAAATATAGAAAAGAAACTAAGGTAAATCCCTTATTATAATTCTTTGGGCGTTGCTAACTGTAATATATTGTTCTTGCATTTAGAATTTCCAGGAATAATAATTTTTCCCTGTAAACATGCACCCACCGACCTGATCCAGTAGCTCGAATGTGTTGAATATGAGAAGCCCCCCCGGGGGAATCTCTTCCTATCCCGTGATAGATTGCACCAGGAAGGAATGAACTCCCCAGGCAAACCCTCTGGGGAAGAAAACCCTGACCGCCTCAGCTGTTGGACGTCTTCTCTGTTTAGCAGGTTGGGTCGAGTCTCTGGCACAGTTCCAGGTGACTGAATGCAAATACCACAAAGAAAATAACGAAAGTAAAGATTAGAGAATGGTAAGTTTGCACTGAAGGACAGAGTGGAAGCAGAATATCAGTTGCCAAATAGTTACCCTTTATAAAGGAGATTGTGCCCTATAATGTCTCAGGATTGCATGTGTACGAATTCCTTCTGTGAGACACAGAGAGTGAGAACTCGTGGATATCGTGATGTAACTTCAGGAATCTAATATGATATGTAAGGGAAACATGAAAGACCTGAATTTAGAACAGGCTGACCTTTCTGAAATGCCATAGGAACAAATGAGAAGGAGAGAAGGGTACCTGACAGCAGATTCGGAGTGTGATGCAAGAAAAAGCCTTCTGAATTACACTGTCGGGAAATGAGTGAAGAGGCTGAATTGAATCAATGTATGCAAAGTGTTCAGACCGGTGCGATTGGAAGCGGTTACAGGTGAAATAAAAAGGATCTGTTTCGAGCCGTTCTGGCACTCGAAAACCGAGGTTAGGAGGCGGAATCTCTGCCCTTTGAGTACGACAAGAAAGCTTCTAAAAGACAGAAACAGTGGAAGGTATTAGCAAGGTGCAATGAGAAATTTAGTAAGGGTATTAGCCTAGGGGCGAACTTACGAAGCGCTGACTGGGGAGAGTAGCAACGCACTCGAGCGTTGTGCCTGCCGCAAGATAACCGGATCCTTGCCGAGGGGGTGGAGCCATAGTTGCAAGCATCCCTTGCAAAACTGGAATACCGCAATCGGATGACGCTGCCATCTTGGGAGAAACAATGGCCCCCACCCGTGATTGGGACCAACGGCGCCACAATGACCATCTCCTTCTGTGGGATATGACACAGGCACTTCCGTGGCGGCCTGTGCTTCCTCCTGTCCCTGCCCCTGGACTGCACCACCAGCACCAGTGGAATCCCTCCTCCAGACCCCATGTGTGTCCATTCCACGGCCTCCTCCTCAACCAAACCCCCCACCAACCTGGATGACTCTGTGCCATCTTCCTCCATCAGATCTTGTGGGGTCTCAGCTGCCCCTTCTGCTGCCGAGGAGTCCACCTCCGACCTCTGCCTCTTGGACCTACCCTCGGCAGCTGCAGCCATGGACGCAATACCAGACTCCTCACTCCCGACGAGATGACAACATGGGAGGAGGGCCAGGCCTTGCATCTGCGGCTGGCGTTGTAATCCCTGCCGCTTTGCCCCACAGCACCGTCTCCGCCCTCTTCATCAGTTGACGCTGTAGACAGGGAGAGATAGAACACACGCATCAGGGTACTGTACAATGGTCTGATACACACATGGCAGTTGTACATGAGTGGCAGTGTCAAACTTTAGACATGGCATCACACTCCTCAACACACATGTCATTTCAACTCACACACATGAGCAAATAAACAGGAATGTTGCACCAGGCTGCACCATCCATACACAAACAACAGCATGAGCAGCCGAAGGTGAGCCTGACATCACATGCAACACAGGGCGTGCAGAACACATGCACACACGCCACCAGACAGACATGCATCTGTACATCTCCACCACCTGTCGCAGTGATAATATTGCCATACATGTCACATCTGGCAAAGATCCTCCTACATGTCAGTATCACATGCATCCATGATGTATCACAGTTGCACACTTGTCAAATACACACACATGCAAATGTACATAGTGCCTATACATGCAGGTGGAAGCAGCATCCATGTGTGACACCACAACCATGCCACAGTGCATACACAGAAATTCAAAAATGTGTGCACCCACAGCTGCATTTGGCAAGCATGCTTACCAACACACACACCATCGATGCGTCTCACACATGAGAGGACTCACATGCGGCAGGCTCATGTCCCTGTACATACACAACCATACATGGCCCTACAAAGACATATGTGCACCATGCACACTCCTGCCACACTTCAACATGCACAGAGTCCACTCAGTATGCATGTACACTTACCGCTCAACTCCAGATGGGTCTGCCTCGCAAGGACCTGGAGGTGGAGCGCTGGGCTAATATGTTCCAGGACCCTCATCTGGGTGTTGGTTAGGCGACCCGGCACACCTCAGCATCCACTGCCTTCAAGAGATGCCGGGCCTTGTTGAGGGTCCTGTACCTGAAGTCCTCCCAGCGCTTCCGGACGTGTTGGATGTCACGGACTGCCACCCCCTCCACATTGATGGCAGTCACAATGTCCATCCAGATCTTCTTCCGTCTTCATTGTCGGCGCGCAAACTTCCAATAAGGCATCATACTGCCCCAGGACATGCTCCACCAGGATACCAACTTCATTGGCACTGAAGCTGTTAGCCCTCTGCCTCTCTGCTGGGGGATTGCCACTGGTGCCAGAAGGTGTTGTGTCCGACATGGCAACCCCCGAGGCAGGTGTGGGTGGGCAACTGGGTCCTGGGGCTGGGCTGTGGAGCGATGGTATCCCAGTCAGGAGTCTTCTGTTCCAGCAGGGGTGGTCACAGCAACTGCACTCCTGCAGATGACTGACGTGCAGGCACCAAACAGCAGGGCACGTGGGCAGCAGGCAGGCAGCAGCAGATAGCAGGTGGGAGCGTGCTCAGGGCTCTGTGGGGCAGGAAAATGACCTCCTGGGAAGGAGCGTGGTCTTCCATGTGTTGTCGCGTGGCCAGCTTGATACTGAGTGATTTGGCACGTGAAAAAACTGCATGTCAGCGTGTAATTCAATGAAAGGCCCTCAGCGCGGGTGTTTCCCTGTGACGGGTGCATAGTGATTCAGCATGTGAAAAAACAACACGTCCGCGTGTGAATGCGTGTAATTCGAAGAAAGGCCCTTAGCGCATAAGCACGTATGTGATGTCACGCATGCAGGTGCTGCTCTCTGCACGGACTGAAGGTGAGCGCGGGCCAGCAAAACACTGTACGTGCTGTTCGTGGAGACCAACGCCTGTGTTTACTCTGCTGGAATCACATACGATTACTTCACAGTGTCTGAAGCCCGTACCTCTTCTTTTGGTGGGGTGTTAGCTGCGCGCACAAGCGCATGTTGATTTTTTTTTTCCACGCAAGGCAGACGGTGAGTCGCATACGTTTTTTTCCCATTGTGGTACCCCCTGTGCATGCGTACCGTTTAGAGGTCATTGTAGCCTGCATGTTCCACGCGTACATGTTGTTTGTGTTCTTGGGTGCCACACCGTACTGCTGGAGGTAATATTCACGCACGTGGGCTACCAGGGTCACGTGCACACATTTTTTTTTTTGATTTGGTGAGCTCAATTTCATATTCAATTTTGATTTTTTTTTTTTAAGGAGGTGCCTAAGCGTTGCGTGACCCGTCATTTCTCCCCAGGGGTCAAAGATGGCCTTGTAGGGGCACTTGGGTACCTATACCATCATGTACCCTGCCCCCTTCTAGCCAATTGCCCAGGACAATTGTTGAGTGTACCTCCCATAGCCCATATTCCTTTGGTGCAATGGTTGGGAGGGCACCAAAGGCTAAGGGTGGCAAAGTTGGCCGTCCTCCAAGAGCTGGACATGGACGGGCACGTGGGCGCAGAGACCAGGGAGGATGGGGAGTCCAGGGTGGCCAGGTTGGCTTCAGGGGTTCCCCTCTGGGACAGGATGCAGAGCCATGTGCTGGTGCAGACATGCCACCACCCCTGTGTTTCCTGGTGATGCAGCTGTTGCATCACAACCTGGCGCCCATATCACCCAACAGCAATCTGCATCTGCTGTCACAGGCCCACCGGTGGTGGTTTCTGCAGGTGCAGCTGTGGACATCTCCACCCGGGCTCTGGGTCAGGCTGCGCATATTTCGTTGTGTGAGGAGGACTCCAAGGACAATTTCCATCTTGTCCGGAAGGTGGGCTCGTGTGTGACCACTGTGGCTGACTGTAGTTTGTTTTGCCTGTGACATGGCTGTTTCATTATTTGTCTGTCAATGTTGTGAACTTTATGTGTGTGGTATGTGGTACTGATGTGCGTATTCTTGTTTTTCTATTTATGTTGCAGGTGATGACACACTGGCGGTGGAGGATGAAGATGTCATCCCAAACATGGTGGACAGTTCACATGACCAACCAGGCACCAGTGGTGGTCGTGGTGTTGCAGCCCACGAGAACCCACATGTGCTCCAGGCCATCGTGTCCAGAGCTGACTCTGATTCAGGCTCTGATGTATCCTCTGACCAATATGTTGAACCGGATTTGCATCATGACGTGTCGTTGCCGGTAGGTGATCCTGTGTCGGATGGTCTTCTGTCTTCGATACCTGCAGTAGGGGGCCAGGAAGGGTTGGAATGTCCCACCTGTGGTGGTTACGGGGTGCACGGTCACACTCGACACCAGTTGGCCATGTTCCTGGGGCATCAGGTCGCGGAGGGATGCAGTCCTGCAGCCACAGGCTGCTCCAACCTGTCAAGGACCACGTCTCCTTGGGCCCAGCAGGTGGGGTGTCCGGCAACGCGGTGGCCATGTGGCAACGGGGTCAACTGAGTGGGAGCATTCCATGATTGCCATAGCACAGCAACAGGGGGGAGCAGTCGAGATGATTGCTCAAGGTATGGAAAGTGTGGCCCATTCCATCCTCCCTTCTGTTAGGCAAATGGTACTCCATCAGCGGGCTACGCAGTCCATGTGCCACTCACTCAGGCTGGGCATGACGGCATATGACAGGGTGCGCCGGGCTGAAATGGCAGCACTGCATGAAGCACTTAATGCTCAAGCAGAGGCACACCGTGAGGCCCTAAGGATGGAACAACAAGCCCTCCGATCTACTCTAGCTGACCTCATGATGGATCAGAGTAGGTGGCCAGAAGACAGGTTTGAAAAGCTTTAAAGAACCATCTCGGCTGAACTCTGTGCAAACCAGGAGACACTCCATTTGTCATGTGAGGCCATGCAAGCAGAACTCCATCTCACGTCAGTCCCTGCAGGAGGAAGCACGTGTGACACATGAGGTGATGCAAGCTGGCCTCAGTCTAATTGCCCGCCAGGACCTGGCTTACCAGACCTGCATTCTTGCTGCTGTTGAGGGGCAAGGCGTGGGTAGGCATGGTGAATCAACTGCACCACCTCCACCTTCTGAATCAGATCCAGAGGGTGACGATGATGACCTATCTCCCACATAGGTCGGGCCGTGCAGGCGCTGAGCGCAGTGAGTTTTTTTTTTGTTTTACATCGACATCTACGCATGTGGGTGTATCCTGCCACCACTATCAAAGGCCCACTAAGGTGCTCCTGTCTAGACCATTCAAGATGCCTTCTCGGTCACTTGATGACCGCCCTGTCTCCCCTGCCCCTGTCAGTGTCCCTCTGTCTGCTCCCCCTTCAACATCACATCCGCTACTCTCATTACCAGCAGATTTCCCTATGCCACCTGTGTGTGCTTTCTTTCACCATCTCCCCCATTGGTCATTTTGAGCTTGGCCCCCTCCTCCCTTCTCTCCCACCGCTACCTTTCCACCCCCCTTTGGCCTCCGCCTTGTACTCTGGCTGTCATTTTCAAACACTAGCCCAATTGCCATTGACCATGGTGATACATGGGCGCTTGTTCTTTGCAGACATTTGCCCTTCTTCCTCCATCCTTCAACCCCCCACCTTCACCATGTTCAGTATTACTTTGATAGCTTATTTGATCATTAGTCCCTCCACCACTGATTACAGGTCATCTCTTCCCCCTTTCCCTTCTGTCTTTCTTCTCCACCTCCCCAGCACTATGTTGAATGTTTGTAGAGCTACCATAGTTTGTCACTTGTTTTGTTACTCTCCTCACCTCTTCCATCCTCTTCCGTTACACCCCCTCCTTATGTGACTCCCACACTACAACTATTCCCATCAGGTATGGGAATGTTGATGCTAGTTATGTCTTCCTACAATCCGTCCCTAGGCTCTCCCTTATTGGTCCTGGCATTTATTATATGTGCTTTGCTTTTCCAGTTCATTCTCACACTGTGAAGTGTTTGAAGGACATGTAGGAATGTACTGTTCTTCTCCCTTATTCACACCCTCATTGATGCACTTTGATGAGGTTTGTGTGTTGTTCATTTCATCGATTTCTATGATTCAGTGATGGGCCACTGTCTGCCATTGCTGATGTGGTGAACTCTGTACATGGTATGTTCTGCTGGTCAATGGCTGATGCAATGTAGTGAATTATTCGGATGTGTTAGGGGATGGGTGAGGTTTGAGACACAGGGTGGACCTTGGTGCTATGTTCATATGTACTGTGTACGGGACACTGGCATTCACTTCATTTCACATGCATGTATTGTGACATGTCCATATGGACGAATACACTTAGGCAACACTACACCCAGTGACATTGCATCCAGATTGCCTTCTCATGCATGCTGTGTCACAACAATCCATGTTCACTTCAGAGTCATTATTCGTGGACAAGCATGGAAGGGTGATATTTGGTTGTATGCCATTTTTTTAAATGATGCAGAGGTGTTTTCAGGAATGCAATGCACACTCACTGTCATGTGCACTGTGCGGTACTTGATATGACCATTTGCTATTGTCCAGTGTGCATGGCAAATGGTATTCAGACTTTTGTTGCTTGAACGACTGGTGGCATGCATTTGTGGCACCGTTTTCAGAGTGTGAGATTTTGGTCACTCCTTTCTTCCAATTCCATGTGAGGTATAATTGTCTGGTGCCTATTTATATTTCTCACATGGCACTTCATGACTATTGTGTCATGTGTTGTGCATATGGTTGGATGTTTTCACGTTGCATGCCATGGTATGGTGTGGCAGTCAGGGTTCAGGTGTGTTGGGAGGGTTTGGGTGGCATAACAGTACTTGCATGGCCTGTTTTGCAGGGGGGTGGGTGGGACATGCACCTTGCATGTGTTCCTTTTGGTCACACGGGATTGGTTGTGTTTAAGTATCTAGGGATGCACACAATGTGGCACTTCCGTGGACACATTCTCAGGGTGGTAAGGTAGTGACAGTTAACTGTCCCTTTCTCATCATCGATTGTGACCTGGTATGTGCCGGTCCTGTGTGCACTCCCCAGGGGTTGGAGTTTAGGTGAAAAATGTGGCCACAAGCTGGGTACGGGCTGCCTCGACACATGCCCTTTCCCGTCCCATGCGCAGCGGCCGTGCGTGTGGTTGGGGATGTGGGGGCACCACCATGTCCACGGTACTCCATGCCGTGTTGCAATGTTGTGCAGGACACATGCTGCCACAATGATCCTGCATACTACTGGGGGTGCATATAGTAGCTGTCCACCCGAGCGGTCAAGGGAGCAAAAGCATGACTTGAGCACTCCGAATGTGTGCTCCACTATGGCCCTAGTTGCAATATGGGCTGCGTTTTATCTTACCTGGGGTGGTGAGGTGGGGTTCTGTATGGGCGTCATCATGTAGGTGCTCAGAGGGTAGGCACTGTCCCCAGGTAAGGTGATAATATTTGTCATTAGTGGGGCTTTTGTATTTGTCTGTGTGTGACATGTATGCATGTGGACAGACATTTGTACTCACCTAGGAGCCATCTGTCACCATGCTTCCCAGCTTCCAGAGCCCGGCTCAGGACGGACATTCTGAATATGAAACTGTCATGGGTGGACCCAGGGAAGTTTGCATATGCAGAGGTGATGATCCCCTTGGCATCACATACCACCTGCACATTAATGGAATGCCAGTGCTTGAGGTTTTGATAGATGTGCTCTGTAGCCCTAGGTGGACGTAGGGCCACATAGGTGCAATCTATGGCACTGAGCACTTTGTGGAAGTGTGCCACCCTGTAAAAGTCCAGGATCACGGCCTGCCTTTCTGCGGGTGTTCTGGGCATGTATATGTGCCTGCGGACTGAGGGGCGCGCAGTGATGATTGCCAACACCTGGTGTAGGCAGCGTGACTGTGTGGCCTATGAGACCCCCCACTATGGCAGTCGTCCGCTGAAATGACACAGTGGCCAAAAAATGCAGTACATTGAGCACCTTCTACAAGGGGCTCACTGCTTGGGAGCACAGGGTGGGCGATGTGAGTTCATCCTCCCACTCCCTGACCAGCTCTAAGATGATATGAGGTGGAAACCTATACCTTCCATAGACCTGGCCATCAGGCATCCCAAAAAGGCTGGTCCTGGGCAAAGAAATGCAGGGCCTGGCAATTCTCCTCCTCCTGCGGTGTCCCACGATCACTGCTGCGAGGAACGTAACATTCAACGTAGCTGTATATGCTTGTTTGTTGTTTGCGCGCCCTTTTATACTGCGCAAGGGCGCTTCCACCTGCTTTCGTGTGGCAGACGTAATTGTGCGTGTTAGTGTGTTTGACGTGCGTGGGTTTTCCCTATTTGAATCCATGAATACATGTAGGTTGCGTGCGTGCGGGCGTTCTGTGTAGTTCCCAGCAGTACTTCGCCTGTTATGCCCTTATTTTCATGCGTTGTTCCCCATTCCATGTGTTCCGCCCCTTGCTCTGCCCCATTTTTGATGTGTGCGCTGACGTTGTGTAAGGGTTGCTTTGGAGAAGGTAATGTGAAGATCTTAGGAGTAAAGTAAGAAAAAAAGAAAAAATAGAAAATAACAAGTGTCTGTCAAGCATCTGCAAAATAAACAAAAAAAAAACGGCTCTTTTCAGAGCCAACCTCAAAGGTGAAATGGGGCACACTATTTAAATTTAAATACATAACGCTTAGATTTTCGATATGTCTGGGGACATGGCGATAATCCGCAGACACTGCGTATTACATAGAGGGATTTTGGGGTGGAGAGTCATGCAAATGAGAATGAGCAAAGCAAGGGATTGGTCAGTAAAGTTTACTGGGTGTGTTGTGTAAGGAGAGAGTTTGTCAGAAAGTCTTTTTCCTGAGGGAAGAACAGATAGCTATGGCTGTGTGTTTCAGAAAACAGATTATATGGATTTTGGGAGACTCATGGATACATTGGTTGGAGATGCATGCAGAACGCTGTGGAGTAGCTTCAGATCTTGGATTCCCTCCTGTGGAAGTGCACTGGCATGGATTGCATGAAATGAAGTGGCTTGTCTTGGTACCTCTCTGTGCTAGTTTGGAGACAGAGATTCATCCAGATATATTTATAATTCATTGTGGAGGGAACAGTTTAGGACATGTGTCTGGAATATCATTGCAATTTGCAATGAAAGAAGGATTTGGGAAGGTTATGGAGATGTTTCCAAATTCCCAAATAATGTTTTCTCGTATTGTGCAGAGACAAATGTGGCTGCATTTTTTTTCATTTGGTCCACAAATGGAGAAGGCAAGGCACAATGTCAATAAGGCTGTTTGTGCTTTTCTAAGAGATGTTGACATGTCCTCTTTTCACAATGAAAATATTATGTTTCATAGCACCTACATTTTTTGCAGAGATGGAGTCCATCTTACTTATGCTGGCAATCAGATTTTTCTAAAAAATATACAAAATGCATTGCAAACTTTTTTGGAATTATAGCCATCCATTTTGCAGTAGGTGTTGACCATTTCACATTTTTCAAACACAAAAAACACCACCATTCGCTGTCCCACAGGAGTGTCTCTTGTGGTGACATGAGCAGAAACGGAGGATGTGGTAGAGGAACTCAACCTACTACGTTGATCACAAGGTACAACCTTGGGAATGGCCCCACCTTAGGTGTCGCTTCATGGATGTCGTACCAAAGCTGTACGAACCAGGCCTCCCTCGACTCAGCCCCATTTTGCACTGGTTGTGTCACAACCGTATCAAAAAAAAAACCTGGCCACCCCATGGGCCAGGAGGGGCCTTGTATCGGGTCTCAAACAACCTCAGGCATCCTTTGCTGAAGCCCTCTTGGGGCCAGTCCTGGCGCCATTGGTGCCAGGCTCATACTTCATGATGTTTTGGGACTACTTTATTCCAGTGCCAGCCAACATGGAGGCACCCACATAGCTTGGTTCCCTTGGAACCAAGCTATGCGATATAGTGTTTTGTGTGTGGTAGCCTAGGAACTACTTTACCTGGACTACTTTTCTGAAGCTATTTAAACCACACCCGACTTGAAGAACATGCTTCGCGTTACGTTGCAACCCTGCAACGTGACGCTCATCGTGTTCAGCGTTACCTGTGAACCTCGGAAGAACAGCATCTGAAAAACAGCATCTGAAAAACAAAAGGACATTGTTAATAGCAGCAGCTTACCTGTGATTCCATCGCTAGCTGCCCTCCGCTCTTGCAAACAGTTTCCAAGGATCAGCGAACCTCCCGGACAGACGGATCTGCAAAAAGGAGAGAAATAGGACATTAGACATTTTACATTCGTGCCGGAAGCTTACCTCACGAGTCGCCCATCGACCAGCATCGCCTTGAGACTTCTTGCTCCGGGTGAGCACCGCAATCTACGGGGAACAAAAATACAACAGGTTAGCAAAGGCAAGGCATCATAGCGCTGAGCATAGCGCCTAATTACCGCATCAAGGCACCATCACCTACCGGCAAGTCCCAACTGAGCCAACGTTCCACAGCGAACTTCTGCACACCTAAGGAAAGAGAAAAGACATTACTTAAACCAAAAGAAAGGCATACAAGTATAACAGTAATAAGACCTACCTGAAAGACTCATAAGGGCCGGCATCAGAGAAGTAACTAGATCGTACTCGCCCATAAAGGACAATGCGCCCCTGCCAAGAAGGCAGGACGGAGAGCACGCCAAAACCCATAACAAGGCGAGGAAAGGTCCGGAGAGGGTCTGCGGGCTTATGGGGTGTTGGGAGGTTCTTACCCCAGTTGCCCAGTCTTGAACATTGCCCACCTGTATTCCAGGCAGAACTTCTCTGCTGATCATACCTGGGAGCGGCTGAGGAGAATACCAGAGTCCCCACAGCTGGGTGGCGTCCCCGTGGATACCAGGTGAGCGTAACAGGTTGCAGGTGACCTTGTTCGCATGTGATTTTGGTACGTCACCCTGAATGGTAAACAACCGCCACACCCAAGACTCACGGCGAGTGCTGGTAGTAGGGACTTCCACTACCTCATCATCATCATCCTCTTCATCCTCCACCTCTACATCCTCACGCCTATTCCCCTCTGCAGGCCCTTGGGGAGGTGTTGGTGGTAGAGGGGGTGGGTGTGGGGTTGGTGCTGAAGCAGCACCAGCTGGAAGAGCAGCAGCCATGGAAGCCATCAGGTTTGATGATGCAACAGCAACAGCAAAGGCAGCAAAAGCAGGTCAATCTTCAATAGTGGAAAGACAGAATGAAGATGAGCTCTGGGGTGTCGCCATTTATAGGGGTGCAGGTGCACGCTCCATGGACAGCCACACAATCCGCGGACAGATCGAACACCCAAAAAAGGCTTAAAAAGTTGTGAAAAATATGTAGAAAGCCAGGGTCATTGTCTGGGACATGTGAAATGTTGAATTGTTACAGTAAAATACTTTGGATTGTCTGAAAAAGTAATTTTAAAATGTTCGGGGACCCGGACAGTGTCCGTAAATCGGAGCACAACGTCCGCGAAGGAAACGGGTGTCCACAGGACACCAAATGCACAGGAACGGTCATGCGCATGCGCACAGGTGTGCGCACAGGTGTTCTACGCACAGTGTTCGGGTTATCAAACTAATTAAAAGTGTGACACAAGTGATACGGACAGTTACGGACAGGCACAATGTTCATAGGATACATTCTGGACACCGAGAGTGTTCTAAGAACAGTTTCATCTTGCATGCGGACAGTATGGACAAGTATAGTGTCCTTAGAATACCTCAATTTTGGTTGATTGCAGACATTACGGACACCGAGAGTGAGTTTCATTTGCTTGCAGACAGTACGGACAGGTATAGTGCCCTTAGGACACCTCCATTTTGGTTGATCGCAGACATTCCGGATACCGAGAGTGCTCTAAGAACAGTTCCATCTTGCTTGAGGACAGTAGGGACCAGTATAGTGTCCTTAGAACACCTTCATTTTGGTTAATTACGGACATTCTGGACACTGAGTGTGTTCTAAGAACAGTTTCATCTTGCCTGCGGACAGTACAGACAAGTATAGTGTCCTCAGAACACCTCCATTTTGGTTAATTACAGACATTCTGGACACTGAGTGTGTTCTAAGAACAGTTTCATCTTGCCTGCGGACAGTACGGACAAGTATAGTGTCCTTATAACACCTCCATTTTGGTTAATTATGGACTTTCCGGACACCGAGTGTTTTCTACGAACAGTTTTGTCTTGCCTGTGGACAGTACGGACAGGTACAGTGTCCTTAGGACACCCCCATTTTGGTTAATTGGGGACATTCCGGACACCCGCGCTCTCCGCATGCAACCCAACAGCCTTTTAAAAAAAAATAAAGGAATGAATTAACAACACATAAAATATTTTCATTTTATATACAGATATACCATTTATGAAAGAAAGGGGGAAGCAGAAATTGACAAAAAATACAGGGGAATTAGGGGTTTGGTGAGGATCGATGTGAAGGGATGAAGGGATGGAAGTCTCATCATAACATTTTTCTTGGTGGTGAGGGTTTGGGGATAGTTGACTGGGACATGGAGAGGGGGAACAGGTGCATGTGGGACAATGATATTTATTTTTTTCTTTTAGTGGTTCTCCACAAAATGTTTCAAAGATTGAAATTTTCCATAAGCATGTCCATTTTTTGTTCCATGCGCTACAGAGTATTTTCTAATGTCTCTTTTGGTGTATCATTTTCAATGTTTGTATGGTCTGTTAAAAACGATATGTATAAAAAAGTACACCTAATTATTAATTTTGTTATATAGAGAATTGTCTACCATTAGTATCACTGTCTTCAGACATTTCCTCACTTGGAAAATGTTCTTCAAGCCATTCCAAAGTACTGGATATTTCTGTATAAAAAAATTATATTACTTTTAGTGTACCAAATATAAAAAGTTTAGAAATATATAAGAAAAATGAAGTTTACTTAGTAGTTTCTGGTAAATTGTGTTCTTACTGTTGTGTAGGTCTGCTGTTGCTCCTAGCTGTCCAGTCTCTGTGAGGTAATTATGCTGGAGGCATATCTTTTTTGTTTTGGTATGTTCCATTTTAGTAAACATGGTATTTAAATGGATGGTTGATATGTTACATATATAGGTTGCACTTCTTATTGTTATACATCAGTGATGTCATCAATGACATTTGTGATGTCATCTTTGATGTCCTGGGTGTTAGTCTTAGCAATGCACGGTGTTGGTGCGAGTTATGGTTGCTTAGCTTACCATAACTGGCAAATTTCATCCCTTTAACAAAGTTTTTTTAATGAATTTCATAGGTTTTTAGTAGTGCAACTTAACCATAACGGTCCTTTAACAAAGTTTTTTACTGAAAATATATATATTCAAGGACAACATTTTGATAAAGGGACGTTCTGGTTAAGTTACAACAATTAAAACCTATGAAATTCAAATTAAAAACGTTGTTAAAGGTCTGTTATGGTTACAAGTAAAACAAAAACTCCCAGAAATTTGCCAGTTATGGTAAGATAAACAATCATAACTTGTGCCACCACCGTTTCCCGTTAAGACAAACACCCAGTACATGAAAAATGACAAAACAAATGTCATTGATTACATCACATATCTGGGCCACTTGTTTTTGTTCACTGACATGTGTAGGCTAGTTTTTCTTTTAACTGAAAATTAGATTTTTTTTTATTTGAGAAGGTGCTGTACATATAAACATTAACCTTCTTATATCTTCATAAAGTACTTTCTATATAGTTTGATTTGACCTCATAATTCACATACATAGGTCAATAAACAAGCCTCAAGCACACAATTCTTCGGTGTACATGATAATCAACTCTAATGTTATCATCATTCTTTGGTGATGTTGTTTTTTTTTCTTTACTTTAAGTTCCCTGCATGTGGCTCTAATTTGTATGCATTCTGGGTTTTTATATGTATTTTCTGAACTAACACAAATGTGTCATAAGTTTGAAATTGTTAGCTATTTATTCAATGTTTAACATTATGCAAAACTTTGATAAGGTAGAATTTATTATTTTACTATTGGAAATTACCTGATAAAAAATATTGTACTTCTTTGGTACATCCTGCAACCATTAATTATGTGTATGCATGATCAGGTTCCTGCATTAACAACAACACTCTAATATAATGTTTTCTTTAGACGAGAACATTCTTTAATACATTGAGTAGTTTATGATAGATCTCCCGATCACCCCTGACATCATTTTAGCAACATTATAAACACTACACATTATAGAGACTGTTCATCAAAATGATTTTAATATGTGATATCATTAGTGATGTCATCAATGACATTTGTGATGTTATCTTTCATGTACTGGGTGTTTGCCTCAGGAGAGCATGGTGGTGGGTTTTTCCATTTTACTTGTAACCATAGCATCCACTTAACAACGTTTTTTCATTGAATTTCATGGATTTTATTAGTGCAACTTAACCATAATGTCCCTTAAACAAAGCTTTTCATTGAATTTCATGGGTTTTTATTAGCGTAATTTAACCATAACATACCTTTAAAAAAGGTTTTTCAGTGATTGTCATGGGTTTTTACCAATGCACCCTGATTTGCTACAATTTACTAATATCATACTTACTCCAATTTAGCAAAACTTTTGTCCAATTTTGATATGTTCACTTTAAAACTCTGCAATACCCCACCTTCTAGAATCCTTCTTAACCCTTCTATAGACGTTTTGCAACTTTTTCCTCTGCTTTTGTGTTCACCGTTTTTTGCAAACCTCTAATGTGATTGCAGACTATCCAGACATTGTGCACGGCATGATGATGTGTAAGAATTGCATCAGCTATTGTCATCCCTCCTCCCCAAGTGCCACCACCACCACCTGGAGAACCTACACAACAATCAAAGCACCATACTTCAAAAGACAATCAAGAAGACCAGGAAGATGAGGCAAAATAACTGTCTACCACTAGCACCCAGAGAGAATCATGGGTGTGGAAGTTCTTTACCCCTGTTGAAAATGTACCAAAGACTAAAGCTACCAAAGTGAAATTCACTGAGTAATATGTTGCACACTGTCTCGGACAACCTGGACGGTACTCCTATGAGACCACGTCCATGCGCCGTCACACAAAATCCAACCACTGCAATGCTCTCAGAAAGGCTGTTCCTTTCTTAGGAAGTAGTAGCCTGTCTTCCTCTACCTCATCTTCCTAAACCAATGCTGTAACCACACAGCCTACTACTGTGGGACGCAAAATCCCACCAGCTACCTTGCAAGTTATAAAATAGGCTGTTGATCCATATCTTTTTAAAACAACAGTGCTCTGTATATATTGCAACACACTACTCTGCAGGGGGAAGCAATTTCTAAGTGCTTTTGAAGCTGTAATGAATTAGAATGGGAAACACTGCCCTCTAGCTTATATTTAACACAAACGCAATTTATTATCATGTTTACTTGCCCCTCCATATCTGTGGTTGGTGCCCCTTGCCGCATTTCCCTCCCCACCTTCCTTTCTGGCCTCTCCTGCAAAAAAATAAAAATAAAATAAAAACATTTTAAAAAGGTTCCGTTAGGACCTTTCACCGTTAAAAAATAAAATGAAAAAATAACCTTATAGACAATTTTCAATGAAGTTGTTAGATTGAATACAATTCTCCAACATTCCCATTAGCATTGTCTACTATACTAATGGAAATAATGGACATTTGTATACTAGAGAAAAAGAAAAAAGCACAGAAACACATTTCTGTCTGAAATTCTTCTCTCTAGCATACAATAACCACCAAAATCCATTGCCGTTTATAAATATTCACAGTCTCTGCATCCCCCCATCTAGTCCACAACTTATTAGAGAACCCGGATTGCATATGAAATGATATGATAGGACATTTTATTTTATATCGCGCCCATACACAAGTGTTTCAGGCCACGGCGAGGGAAGGGAGGGGCACAAGGGAGGACAGAAACAGCGATCTTACTAGGCCCAGTGACATTGAGAATGCGCAGTGCAGGGGAAAGGGAAGGGTGAAAGTGCAAGGGGCGGGGGAGCAGTGGAAAGTGCTGAACACATGATCAAATACAACAACAGGTAGTGCAGCCAGCAGGTGGCAAGTGCATGAATTAAGCACAGACAACAGGTATAGATAAGTGGAGCTAAGGGGACTGTAGGGCAATTAACCAAGTGCAAGGGAAGCCAGGAGACAGGGCGGGTATGCAACTGGGTGGGCAGGGATCTGGGCCCAATATCAGAGGGTAGCCAGGTGCACAGTGCAGAAACAGACAGAGATCAGCTGGGGAGAGGAAGAGATAATGCAGAAGCAAAGAGGATGATCTTGAGGTGCTTCGGGATCGAAGATGGTTCTACTCAAGTTTCAGAGAGGAAGGGAGGCTGTTCCAGAGGAAGGCCCCAGCTGAAGACAGAGATCTAGCCCCAACTTGTTGCTTAGAGAAGTGATTGACCCTGAGGGAATTGGAGGTGGAGGAGTGAAGAGCTAGAGTTGCAAGGTATTTACGAAGGGAGAGTTGAAGGTATTGTAGACCGAGCCCCGTAAGGCCTTGTGGACAATGCAAAGAGTCTTGAACTTGATCCTAGCAGCCACTGGGAGCCAACACAAGAGATTTCAGGGCTGGAGAGCTATGGTCCCTGGGCTTGAGCCAAGGACAAGCTTTGCAGTCCTATTCTGGATGAGTTGTAGAGGTTGGAGAGCAGTAGCAGGCATATTTAGAAAGAGGCTGTTACACTAGTCCAGCATAGAGAGAACCAGAGCTCTAGAGATGGCAAGCTTCTGGGGGAAGGAGAGGAATGGAAGAATACCTCTGAGTAGGAGCAGTTGGTAGTTAGACTTCTTTGAGACATCAGCGATGTGTGTAGAAAAGGAAAGCATGGAGTCAAAGATGACCCTGAGGTTCTTAGCCCCAAGGAAGACCATCCAGGGAGTGACAAGAAAGGAAGGTGGTGGAGTGCTGATGAGGAGGATCTCTGTCTTAATGGCATTAAGGCAGAGGTCGATGGCGGCACACCACTCCTGGATTGCAGACAGACAGTCAGAGATGAGAGAGGCAGAGGAGGTTGCAGAGGGGAGCCTGAAAATGTGTCAGCCACCTAGCACTGAATGTTACAAGAGAGCAGCAATGCAGTGGGTGAGTGGTGCCAGGTATTGGTTGAAAAGGCAGGGAGAGAGGTAAGACCCCTGGGGAATACCATAATTGGAGAGTGAGACAGAGGAAAGGAAGGACACACGTTTGACCTGGGAGGTCAGCAAGGCCAGGGCCTGATCAGTGATACTGAGGTTATCACACAGGCGGTTGTGCAGGATGGCATGGTTGACCATGTCAAAGGCAGAAGAGAAATTGAGTAAGATGAAGACAGAGGGGAGATTAGAATACAATTTGGAGAGCAGGTCTTTACTGATATTCAGGAGAGCTGTTTCCGTGCTTCTGGCTGCTCTGAAGAGAGACTGATGGTCATGGAGACAATTAACAGAATCAGAGTGAAGATGAAGCTGGGAGATGGCCAGCTTTTCCAGGAGTTTACCCAGGAAAGGAATGATAGAGATTGGGTGATAGTTAGCCGGGCAGGAGGGGTCGGATGTGGGTTTCTTGAGAAGAGGGTGCACAAGAGAATGCTTCAGAGGGAAGGGGAAGGCTCCAGTGGCAAAAGATTGGTTGCAGAAGTCGACCAGGACAGGAGCAAGGGTGTCAATATGGTCCTTGATGGTTTTGGACGAACAGGGAAGAACATGTTTTGACGAGACTATCATAGATCAGACTTGTCTAAAATTCTCATCACGGGAGAGCAGAGGAAAGGAACAGAAAAAGGGACGAGAGGTGGCTGCAGGTGTTCCAGAAGAAGCAGAGAGATCGGCTGGAAGAGGATGGGAAGACGAGAGGGTGGACAGGGTGTCCTGGGTTTTAGAGGTGA
Organism: Ambystoma mexicanum; assembly: GCF_040938575.1. NCBI lineage: Eukaryota > Metazoa > Chordata > Amphibia > Caudata > Ambystomatidae > Ambystoma > Ambystoma mexicanum. The sequence goes on along the minus strand of NC_090941.1, from coordinate 821,997,497 downwards.
AATGAGAAGCAAGGGCCTTGGAAGGGACAGCAGAGGTAGAGAATGCAGCAGGATTGGCCAGCTTCATGCATATTTTAAAGAGTTCGGCCGAGTTGTTAGATGCCGCAGAGAACCAGGCTTGAATGTGGGCTCTCTTATTAGTGCAGACAGAGAGCCAGTATTGCCTTAAGAGCAGGAAGCAGGCCAGTTTGTCAGAGGGTGCACAAGAAGCCCTCCATTTCCCACACATGCATTTAAGGGTGACACGGTCAAAGTCATATCAAGAGTTGTACTTGACCTTGGGGTTCAAGAGGATTCTCATGACAGGGGCAAGAACATCAAGAGTATCAGAGATAGCAGAGTAGAAATTCTAAGGGGCTGTGTCAGGATGTGAGTCAGCCAGAGGAAGAGGAGGAAGAGAGAAAGTGGTAGCGAAAGCCTCATCTGACAAACGCTTCATGGGCCAGATGAACAAGAAGGTAGGTGGCAGCACTAGAGCTGTCTTGGTCTGGGGCATGGAGAGGGTGCGATGGGAGGAGAGGAGAAAGTGATTGCTCCAGGAGATAGACGTGGTGAGAGGGGTAGAGAGGGGGAGGTCTGAGGAGATGAGAAGATCCAGAGTGTGCCCTGCAGAGTTAGTCGGGACAGGGGGAAGAATAGAAAGAGAGAGAGAGTTGCAGTGGTCATGAAATAGTCCAGAGAAGGGGCAGGAAGCATTAAGGTGGATGCTGAGGTCTCCAAGGAGGAGGAGTTGAGTGGTTGAGGCCAGGAGGCAAGGTTGACCCACTCAGAGGGGAAAGAGATAGTTTGACCAAGTGGCCGATAGATAGTAGCAATGGTGAGAGAGTGATCAGGGGAGACTGAAACCCTGCAGACAAGACATTCAAAGGAGGAGTAGGACTGCATAGGAGTCAAAGAGGCAGGAATCCACTCTGGGAAGTTCAAAGCTACACCCCCACTGAGACAGTTGGATCTGGTCATGGAGAGAATCTTGTAGCCATCAAGGAGGAGAATGTCAAAGCTCGTGAAAGAACTGGCCGTGGACCATGTCTCAGTGAGACTGAGGACATCGGGGTCGAGTTCTTCCAGGAGGTGGAAGATGTCAGAGGAGTGTTTGACAGCCGAGCAAGAGTTTAGGGTGGCAAGACGGAGAAGGTTGCCAGCTTTGAAAGACATTTTCGGGGAGGGGTACAAATCAAAAGTATGTCCTACAGAGGTGTAGAAGGAGCCTGAGGGGTGGGCAGAAATGGAGGGAGGAGAGGGCAAGGTAGCCAGGGAGGAAGCAAAGTTGGGATTCAAGGGAACCCGAGAAGAGAGGGAAGGCACATCAGGGGAAAGAAGGAAGTTGATGAGGCGGTGGAAGCATCTATCAAAGAGGAGGTAAACATTAATGATGACCTTAGAAAAGTGGAAGGAGGACAGGAGGGCCTCCTATTGGGTGCCAACGTTAATGGGAGAGGAGGAGAAAGGAGAAAGCACAGAGACCATATGAAGAGTCCATAGGTCTGGCGAAGGTACAACAAAGAGGATGTCAGTGGGGGTCTGTCTGGAGAAAGTGCTGGTTTAGGTGTCAGCGATAGGGAAATCAGGGTTAGAGACCAAGATATCTTTTTTGAACTTCTTCCTGCCAGACTTAGTGAGAAGGGTAGGATAGTCAATGGAGAAGATAGGTGAAACCGAGAGCGCCATAGGTGATGAGGAGGAGGAAGTAGAGGAGAGAGGGTGTTGGCTAGCGAGTGAGAAGAGCTGAAAGTGGGAAGTGGGATATGGGAACACAGGGGGTGAACACAGAGGGAATGCAAGCAGAAGAGGCGGAATGGGACAGAGTAGCAGGACAAAGTAGAACAATGCCAGATAAAAAACAAACATTCACAACTTTGTTAAAAACAGATTACCGCCACAGGGCAAAGCTTGATTTAAAATTAAGCAAACTAGGTGAAACACAGTTGCAGCCACAGGGCAACACGAGATTTCAAATTAAGCAAACTAGGTGAAACCCAGTTACAGCCACAAGGCAATGCTAGATTTAAAATTAGGCCAACTAGGTAAAACAAAGTTACAGCCACAGGGCAACTCTTGATTTAAAATTAAGCAACTAGGTGAAACAGAGTTACAGCCACAGGGCAACGCTAGATTTAAAACTAAACAAAATAGGTGAGACAACATTACAGCCGCAGGGCACTGCTGTAGGTAGTGAGAGGGGGAGTCCAGGTGAGACAGATTGATGATGGGACAGCCAGAAGGGTGGGAGGCAGTTGGAGATTGGGAGGACTGACCCATGGAGATGTGAGGAGTCACATTGGTATCAGAATCACCATGAGAAAACCGTGTAGTAGCGCCAGCACAATTGCAGCAGTGATGTATGCAGGGGGACCTTCCAGACCCATCCAGATAGTGGACAGGGAGCAGACAGGGCCTTAGATGCGGGCCTTTGATATGCTGGGCTTGCTCCCACCTCCCAGACAACACTATTGACCAAAATAGAAGTAGTCAGCCAATCGGTGAGGCAAGGGAAGCCAATGCCCAGAGAAGGGTTGGATCCTAATTGCGGGCTGACATCTTGGAAAGGCCAGGCACTGCAGCAAACAAAGGAGGGAAGAGAGGATTTTAAGGATGCACACCATCACAAAAAAAGCCCTTCCACTCTTTGTACTGTTATGTTTGTAACACTCCCTAATTGCCTGTTTTAAACTTGTCACTCATGTATCCACCAACCACTTAAAAAAACTCTACATATAGCCTATCAACATTTTAAACTTCCAGCCTCCAACTGCCACTTAACAATGTTCTACAAATGTTTATCATCTACATTTCCCATACTTATACCAACAAATTGTACATAATGCTCCTATAAATGCACATATGCATTGTGCAGTGACAGAAGTGCATAAGAGAAAGGGGCAGTACAGACGGGCAAGTGCTCATGGGAGCTCTCGAGGGAAGTGCCAAGGGATGCCAAGGTGGGAGGCCACTATCTAACTTCTGGGGCGGTGGAGTACCAAGGGTGGGGTACATCTTATCCATAACAACCCTTTAACAAAGTAATTTCTGGCAATTGAATATGTTTTCATAAGAGAACATGTTTCATAATCTTGCATCACTGTATATAAGTTATTAATAATTATTCTTTAACATATATGAAATAACTATAAACCTCCTTTAACAAACATATGTTTTGCAATACATACCTATGTGAGTCGTTATCAGCAGCACATACACCAATAGGCAAATCAGAGTAGACATCTGCCCTTGCCAAAGGCCAGGCCCTCTGCCCACGGCAAAAAAGTTATATCACTATTTTTTGTACTTACGTTTCAACAATTTCAAAAAAGTAAAACACAGGACAGATTTCCAAAAGCATCCTTTCATTCCTTGCTGAGCCCCTCATGCAACTTTGCTGCAATTCTGTCCAACACTCCAGGCTGCAGCAGCAAGTGGATTTTGTTTCCCCATTTAAACCTAGACCTTCTGCAATACAGCATGCCCCAATAACTAAATCAGAGTAGGCATTCGTCCTTGCTGAGGGCCAGGCCCATTGTCCATGCACCAAACCTATATCACTATTTTTTGTGCTTACATTTGGACACTTTGGAAAAATAAAACACAAAACAGATTTCAAAAAGCTTGCTTTCAGGTCCTTGCTGATGCTCCTCGCACAGGTTTGTTGTAATTCAGTACAGCCCTTATTATTATCAAATTATCAAATAATTGTGGGGCGGTAGAATGGGTGGATCCCTGTGCTTCATCGGGTACTTTATAATTACCCTACTGCTAGTAATGGGGCTCTTTTGTGAAGGTTCCCTTTCTTCTGTAAGTGTTAGGTTTCAAATAGGAGGCGGAGTCGGTGCAGAGTCTCGTGAGTCTGCTTTGCCTGCTGGACTGTTGGACTGCTGTTGGAACTTTACAGTCCTCTTTCTATCTCTATCAACTGAGAGGGCTGTGCTTATAACCCCCTGTACTCCGCGGAGCGGCGCGGAGTCGGTGCAGAGTCTCGTGAGTCTGCTTTGCCTGCTGGACTGTTGGACTGCTGTTGGAACTTTACAGTCCTCTTTCTATCTCTATCACCTGAGAGGGCTGTGCTTATAACCCCCTGTACTCCGCGGAGTCGGTGCGGAGTCTCGTGAGTCTCTGGAGGCTCCCGAGGCTCAGGGGCTCAAGGGGCACAACCCTCATGGATCGAGGAAAAATATCTAAAGTGCCGACAAGAATCATACATCACCCCTTTACCCGTCTGCAGCTGAAGCGTGCTGAAGAAGGATCTGAAGGATCTGAAGGAACTTTACCTGTGTCCTGGAACCGCTTTGATGTGTCCACTACAACAGCGGGGAGCAATCAAGTAAGGAAATCCAAATCTCATTCTTCCCCAGCCGCACGCATATTATCATTGCCGCACGTGTCAATGGAAGACACGAGCGTTTGTGCTAGCGACGTGCGAACCACGCATGCTGTTGTTTCTTGTGTAAATCGCTCGTACAGTGAGCCAGACTTTGGCTTTCCACCGATAGCCTATTGAGCTTAAAATAAACAGGAAATGTTTCTACTAACTCTGCTTGCAGAGTGAATGAAGGGGGGCCCTGTGACATTGAAGTATGGAGAGAAGGTAATGGTGTCCCACTAAGTAATATGAATACGAGTGTAAGTTATCTTCCTGAGAGTGGTGCACAAGCGCTGGGAGAGTCCTCATTTGTAAACGATGTTGCCAGCTCTGATGGAGTCCAACTCCCATGCGTACAATCCGTTGACTTGGCAGGGCCTGTATGCTTACCGGGAGATGTAGTACTGGCTGTTGATATGCGGGGTTCAATAAACCGCAAATCGCAACGGCTAACCTCGGAAGCTACTGGCTCATGGCTTGAATGTACTTCTGATACCACTTCCCTGATAACCATGACCTCCCATACGGGGAGTCCTTCATTGTCCCCCAAGTCTTGTGTCACTCAACCACTGTCAGACGCTACCAGTCCCTCGTCTTCCAATAAAACTTCCTCCAATGTGGAGAAAAGAGTTCACATAAACGAAGTACCGATAAGTAACTTGGCTGAAATTATGACAGAAGCAGAGGAACGAGGCGTTAGAGAAGCTAAATGCAATTAACCCTCTTCTAACTGTATCAACCTTAATGTCTCGAAAACTCATTACGATGAAAAAACCAATTCCTTGGCCATAGCGAACAAACTCCTCTTAGATCTGACAAAAATGAACAGCTCATTGAATGCCAAATCAACATCAAATGACATTGATCCGAATAGTGGACTGACCACCATTGAAACCCGCTCCATGGCAAATGAGCTGGAGCTTAACGAACGACCAAGTAGCGAATGGCCAAGGGGTCTTAGAAAAAGAAGACTAATGGCTTCCAGTGCATCTCCCCCCATACCATGCTCCCAAAATAGAAACCAACGGAACGGAATTTCTCTGTCTCAAACCTCTCCAGCGACACCTAGAGGTTACAGGAAAACCATTACAAGGCTGCCTATATCTTCATCTAATGAGGAGCTGTCTGACTTTTCATCTTTGGACGAATCGCTGAATGCCTCTCCTATTAGACATCAGCTTCCCAAAGGGAAATCATCCAACTACAGAAAATCCGCCTCCCAAACATTGAAAGGTCTCAAGCTGCAAAATATGGTGAAAGAAGCCTTAAATGATCTTAGACCGTTTGTTTTGTCATCACTGACCATAGCTATGGCTCCAATGCTCAAACTGTATGAGCAATTGAATGACAATGTCAAAGATCTAACTACACTTGCAGCATTGACAAACTCTAAACTTGCAACAGCAGAATTATTGCATAATGGAGGAAATACCAAAATACAGGATTTTATCCAAAGATTTGAAACCATAACCAAGGATCTTGCGGATCAGAAACGCTCAAACGTTGATGAGAAACGCCTAATGTCTGAAATAACATTGGAAGCGTTAAGCCTGCTGAAACAGGCCCAACCACCAAGGAGAATGTACGACGAGTCCCAACCAGCTTTTTGGGAGTCTGAGTCGGCTCCACTAATGGCAGACACCTTATCAACTGTGCGGGAAGGCTGTGTCCTTCGCAAAAATGATCCAGGACAGTCATTGAGGACAATTGTTCCATTCTCAACAATGAATGGACGAGAGGAGGCAAATACCTCTAGGCCTCAAATAACGCAGCTGAATGTGAGTATTCCCCAGAGGGTTCCCCTGGGTGATGAAAGATCTAAGAGCGAGGGAGCCAATCCCCCGGATGTGACTCACTCAGATTCGTCACAGAAGCTACCACCGACTATTCGGGTTGCTGATGTCGTTATTCGTCTGCCAGACGTAAACATCATATCATCCCATATCGAGCAATCAGAACCCCAATGAAATCCCCCTCAGGTACTCCATCTACTCAACCTGAAAACAACCTGTTGGATGTAAGTATCCCTGTGCCATCTACATCTGCTAATACTGAAGGAGTTACTGGACTTTCAGAACATGAAGCAAGCCGCTGTTCTGACACAAAAGATAAAACCTATGAAATATTCCAGAAAGCACATATTGTCGATGTAAGCAAACTGCAGGAAAAAAAACCAAAGAATCAAAAATGTAAACGAAAAGGCAATAACATGGGATCAAGGACATTTCTAAGAAATCTAAAATCAGTCAATGTCTTTGTTAATACAGAAAAAGCAAACAAATCATCTAAAAAGACCAATATAGAGGTCCTGCAAAAGTGCCCGGACGATTCTGAACCGACAATTGTGATAGATGAAAGTGTCAAAAATGTTGAGCAAAAGCTCCTAAATTTATCAGTCTATGAAGATGTGACAAATGCCGAAATAGACGATGAGGAGTCGGCACACAAAATCACAAGTCCTGAGGCCTTGGCAAAAATTGACCAGTCAAACTCTTCAAATGGGGCACCCCGAGCCAGCAACGGGCGAGTTTGCGAACTAATACTCCCGCCAACAGAAGCGATCCCGTTGGCCCCCACTGAAAATTCTAACAAATTCGAAACTATGGCAGAAAAAAGAAGACGCCTGGGGGCTCGGAAAGAAGCCCTAAAATCTGGAACTGAAAATAGCTTAGCTTGCTGGAATGATCATAGCAAAACGCAGACTGAAGAAATTGATAAACCAAAACTTAACATGACAGATATGGCTAGTACAATTCAACCTATCCTGCAGGATTCCAAAATAGCCACAGCATTAAATGTGGCTAACAAAAATCAACGAAGTTCGCAACAAAACCTTTTCGAAAACAAAGACAAACTGGCAAAAACTGCGAAGCATATGCTACTACTGGAAAGAATATTGGACACTAATGATGGCCTAACTTTGAATCGAAACAATGTCCTTAGACTTTTACATCATGTTCCTCGACTCCGGTCAATTGAGTCCAATGACATTCAAACAGTGGCCTTCATCAACGATCATCAGAATGACAAAGTTGTACTGCATATAAATTCCAGACTTGTCTGTGATTCACTCCTAAATGCAGTCTCGTTCCTGCTATCTTTAGGCTTTGACATCCATGAGGTCTTCCAAAATAATACTGCAGACCCTTGTTCCACAAAGGCAACGGTAGCATTAGATAACAATTTGCCCTCAACCCACAAGGTTACCTTTGGAAACAAAGCTAATCTAAATCCTCCCACTAAAGCTGTCATTAAGACACCGAACAATAAACCAGAAATCAACAAGAAAATTAAACAGCCTCCCACATGAAGAAAAATTGTGTAACTTGGGAGAAAACATCAAAATTACAATCTTTGGAACAAATTCTGCAGTTGTAAGCAAGCAAAACATCGAATCACAAATTTTGGATGATAATAACATGACAAAAAATTGGAATTGGTTAGCTGGCATTCTGGGAGGGCAATCTAGCTAATGCCACCAGGGACACTGTAGTCCCCATATGAATGTCCTCTCATGGAACACCCGAGGATTCACGCATTTATTTAATGAATCAAAAAAAAATCCATTGAATCAAACAGTGATTTGTCTGCAGAAAACGTGACTGACTCTGTGCCCATTATCAGATGAGTATGAAATATTTATGAACCCAGCCATAGCGAGAAAAAAAGGTCGCCCATCTGCTGGTTTAATAACAATGGTGAAAAAAAACTCGGGTTGGACAGTGAAAAGTGCCTGTAATTACACTCCTTATATCCAACATACAATTGCAGAGGCTACTTCAATGAATCCCGGGAAAAACATCCAGCTTAACATAATCAATTTATACTGGCATCATAAAGAAGCTGGTACATACAAATTTATGAATACAGTATTGGATCTAAATGACGCGATTAATAGCGAGCAACAAGTACCCAATGTAATTTGCTGTGGTTATTTCAACCTATCATTCTTGAGGAACGTGCAAGATTCTGCAGCATCAACCACAACGCAAAAGTTGGCAGTAAAATGGTGCTCGGCCCTACAAGAAAGAAACATAACAATGGCAAATGGGAACACTAGTGGAGACATTCCAGCACAAACAACATGGAAAAGTGGAAAGGCATCCTCCACTATAGACTATTTCTTTATTTCTGACAATCTGAGCCAACGAGCTGTGGAACTAACGATACTAGAAGATCCAAACAGTGACCACAGTAAGTTAACACTCACTCTGCTTTCTCCGATCGTAGTGAAACCAAACAGCTGGAGGAATCAGGTTGAAGTAGAATCTAACAGAATTCGCCTGAAAATAAAGCCATCTGAGGTGAAGCGGATTACAGACTTACACTATAACCTCATAACAAACTCAACAGACGCTAGCCCAGAATACACTGTTGTATTAGAACAGTTTATGACCATTCATAATGGTTCAAAAAGACCGGACTTTGCTCCTAAACACTGCTATAATCCTGAAATTGCAGTAAGAAAGAGGCAATTAAGAAAAGAGCGAAGACATCACGCACAACTTCATATTGATCAGCGACAGCTTGCAAAAAAAGCCTCAATGCAGAAATACAAAAACTGGCTAATTTCGCACAAAACTATCCAATACCAACAGGATAGCGAAGCCATGTTAGCGGTGCTTAGCAACAAGAATTCAGCCGACTTTTGGAATCTGATCAACAACATGAACTGTCAACAAAGCGCAATTCAGACAAATATGGTCCCACAAGCGGAATGGGTTACTCATTTCGATTCGGTTTATAGAAAAAACAGCTCAACAATTGAACCTAAACTTCCCAAGCTCACCAAGTGGGATTTAAGGTTCGACAAGGAGAACATAGCACAGAGCATCCCACGAGCTTCCTCCTCAAGAGCACCGGGTCCCGATGGACTTACCAACCATCTAATAAAACAAAACCCAGAGGATTGGTCTGAGTTCCTCATGCTACTGTTCACACAGATCACGGAAGAAGCCACTATACCATCTAGCTGGAAATCAGCAATTATAATTCCCATCTTCAAGAATGGAAACAGAGCAGATCCGAAAACATATAGGCCCATAGCATTACTAGATGTCCTAGGAAAAATCTTCGCTACCCAACTACAAAATCAACTAATGAAATGGATTGAATCTACAAAACATCTAGACCTCCGTCAAACTGGTTTTGTCCGAGGTGTTGGCTGCGGCCTAAATCTGCTACTGTTGAACATTTTGAAAATGGAGGCCATAAGAGCAAACAAAAAAATCTATCTTGCATTCGTGGACTTATCCCAGGCATTTGACAGCATTGACCGGGAATTATTATGGAAGAAAATGGCGACCTGGAACTGTCCTCTCAGTCTACTCTTGGCTATTAAAGCACTTCACACCGACACAGTGATAAGGGTGAGACTGAATCAACAAGGACTCCTCTCCGAGCCAATAAATACTTATAGAGGAGTTAAACAGGGCTGCCCACTTGCTGCCATAATATTCAATCTGTTCATCTCAGACCTGGGGGCTGCCTTTGAAAATATCAATGCCTTTGCTCCAAAAATAAACGGAAACGAAGTAAATTGGCTCCTGTATGCGGACGACCTAGTCCTATTAGATTTAACACCAATAGGACTGCAACGGAAATTGCAGATTCTTGATCAATATGTCACGCAAAACGGATTAGTTGTGAACTCTAAAAAATCTGTAATCCAATCTCTGCAAGATCTTCAAAAAAACAAAAAGAGAGAGGGCCTGAAAAATTTAAATGGAGAATTGGGAAGGAGGCCTTACAATGCGTTGACCAGATCATGTATCTTGGCATGTGTATTAGCTCAAGTATCAACGAGTCTCCTTGGGTCGCGAAAACAAAGGATAAATGTAAACAACTAACAGCACAGGCCTGTATACTTAATAAGAAGTTTGGTAAACATTCATTAAAACCTGTCATGGACCTCTATAAAATGAAATTCATTCCGGCAATTACACATGGAGCCAATAGTGCTCTGGGATGTCCAGACACACTATGGTCATCGCTTGAACATCACTTTTGTTCCAAAGTTTTGCGCCTTCCAATGGGTGTACCAACAGCTTGCATAAGATACGAGCTAAGTCTCTTGTCAATCAATGCAATTGTAACGTGGACCACTCTAAATGAATTTAGAAAAATAACCTCTGATTCAACTGCTCCTCAATACCAGATTCTAACCAGTACAGACACAGGACCGACAAACTGTATTCTGTCCCAATGGATAACACGCTGTGACACCATCCTCAGTGATCTATGCACTAATAGAGAGTTACTCCATATGAATCCTGTCAAAGTAAAATCACTATTATGGCAGCAAGATTGGATTGACACAGGGGACATAAGAGGAACTCATAGAATCATGAAAATATGTCCAGCCGAAGCAAGAAATGATCCTCAATCCTACTTGCTTAAGTTCCCAGATACTGCCCGTAGACTCCTTTAAATGAAATTTCGCTTGAACCAATTCCCAACAAGAGAAATGTTGGCAATTCGACAAAAAGATGGAGCTCCAATATTGACCTGTCGCTTATGTGGGAGGAAAATGAAACACTGAAACATCTTATTTTGTATTGCACACAATTGCGACAGGAACGATCTATTCATTTGAGAAAATATATTGTGGCAAGACCAACCCTGTCTGCTGAGGATTGGTGGGATATGATGCATCAAGACATGGAATGCAGCCTAACAATCAAACTGACTTTCCTTCTTGAAAAGATGATCGAAAAGCTAGAAAAACATGAAAACGACATCAAAGTCGCCGTAATCTCTGCTTGAACATTGGCAATCTAAGAGTGCTTTGGACTGCAAACGCTCCTTACTTAGTCTTATGCCTCTCCCTCTTGCCTTCCTCCAGTCTATCTGTCTATCTTTGCCCTTATATTCTGATTGGAGCTCCTCCGTTTGTAAATCTTTCTTCTTCAAGAATGAATTTTCTAATGTTTTCTGAGATTTTCTTTTTTTTTCTTTTCTTTCTCTTTCTCTATTTTTTAAAGGTTTGTAACAAACCAATAAAAAAAAAATAAATAAAAAAAAATAGGAGGGTGACCCCTTTTCACCTCAGTGCTAGTTATTCAATAAGTAACTGTTGTCATAATGACACAGTCTTCAGAACCATTCTTGATGTTATATTCATTGTTAGAAGTAAGACGACATGTGATTCAACACTGTAATGTCTTTCTCAACGCATGTGGATGGTGGGCCAGGCATTGCTGCGAGTTTGTGAAAATGAGACCGCCATACAATTCCAATATCTTGTCCCACTATGGTTGCAAATAAAGGTGGTTAATGATTTCAAGGGGTGGCCTGGTGACCACGTGGGCACCTGGTTTGGAGTGCCTAATAATTATCTGCTGATTAGCATTATCTTGGAGTGTATGCAGTGATAGTCACAGCGATCTGTTTATGCAATCCTTGTTAGCACTTTGGGCTGTAGCCACGGACCAAATTCTAGTCATGGGCAGATTTTCTTTTCACCTTCAAACCTATCCCGATTTTGAAAAACGTCACCACATAGCCAGTCCCTTGTGGCCATGCACTCTTTAACCCCATTTACCAGTCCCTCATGGTCATGGCCAGTAGCCAGATTATCCGAGTCACAATCTGGCTACTGCCCATGGCCACTGGCTATACCTCAGTCCCCAAGGGTATATCACTATTTTTTGTACCTACATTATGAAACTGTTCAAAACTAAAACACGGACACATTTACAAAACCATGCTTTCAAGTCCTTGCCAAAGCTCCTTTCACAACTTTCCTGCAAATCCAATAATGTTAAAAAAAATTAAAAGTGTCAAAAATGTAAATACACAAAATTGTCGTATAACTTAGCTCCCAGTTGAAAAAAAATCCATTTAGACTTTGCATTTGAATTCCAGGTTCAGTCTATAATGTTTCTAAAATCTTTTGTGCACATTTGCCAAACAGCAACAAAGTTAAAACCCATCTAAAAATGTTGAAACCCCCACTAATTTTGCTCCTCTTCACAATATCCCATAAAACTTTGCAAAAACATTCAAATACGGGTTTCAAATCTGTTTTGCAAACATTTGTGCAGATCCGTGAAACAGCACCACATTTATAAGCCTTTCAAATATGTTGGGACCAACCCTCTAATTTTGTTCCATCTTGGCAAAACAGCACCAAACATTGCAGAACCATTCAAGGTCACATCTAGAATAATATCATACATCTCATACAGTTGCATTGAATGGCACCAGTCCTGTAATGCAAAAATATGTATGGATGCCACCAAACCGTTTGTGGACATCAGAGATGAAGAGATAGAGGTTGTACATCTGTTGCAATCGCAAGAATACAGATATAGATTAACTTCAAATGTATCAGGAGATTTGAATATGATACATATCATTCACAATGGCTGAATTTACGATAGATACAAGAGTATCAAACTATGGTCTAATGTTTGTTTTATTTTTTATCTTTGTTCTTCTTTCATTACATTTTCCTGACCCTTAACACTTCTCTGCTTCACCACTGCTATTTCTCTGTCTACCTGTGATTATTTATTTATTGTACTCTAACTCTAGGTAACAGTAATGTTTTTGTTTGTGTTAAAAAAGCCCTGATTTGAGAAAGGCACTAGACGTGCCGAAACACGTGTAATCAAAGGGCCTCTCCGATGGGAGGTTCAATCCACGTTTTTGCATGAATTAAGTGTTGTATACCGGAAGCTCTGAGTGTGGCGCAGATTATTGTTGTGGACAAAAACATTGGTCATTTTGGACTAGCAGAGCATTACTTCATGCACAGAAATTGGTGTTTTTGAATGTTGCAATACCGTTTACACATGTGGCCTACGTTTAAATCTGGCCTCAAATCATATGTAGATCTCTCCTACACCATGCCTTCAACGGTCATCTTTACATCTGGTTATATATACACATTACTCAGGCAATTGAGATTCGTTTTCCATGTGTTCATTGGTTTAAGCTGCAAAATGCACACCTTTCCATGGTAACTGTTTCTGCTTTTGCAAAGTTGCACTTTAGGCATCTGTCACATTTAATGTAAGGTAGGCCTCTGGTTTTGGGCCTTATAATTTCAGCACAAGGCCCATTTAATTTTCTTTTTTATTCTGCTGGGGTATGTGGCAGTGTGGAAATGTACATGCTGGCCTTTTCTCTTCCAGCCCACAGAGAGTGTTCAATGGTCTGCACTTGTAGGCCGCAGTTAGCCAAATGCAGTTTCCTTTTGTCTTGGGGCTAAAACTACATAATAATAATAATAATAATAATAATAATAATAATAATAATAATAATAATGATGTTTATGCAGTGCATATTCAACATCTAAAATAATTGGATTTGCAAATGCTTCTACTATGATTGCTTTCAAATGTATGTGTGTTAATACATTGTAATATTATCACCACTGTTTGTTTTGGGAATATCTTTTGATATAATAGTTATACCTTTACTACCAAATTGGGGGAGAGATGGAGGTATGGCTGGAGATTTTTCTCCCGGAATAATGGCAGATTCACCACAGGCTGAATTATCAGCTATGGTAAATACTACAAACTCCAATGACGTTCTAAGGAACTTCAAACGAGGTCTATAACCACCACCCCATCAATCACAGGTTGGCAGATTTACCATAAACGCAAGTGGCTGTGACAATAAATGTGTATGGATGTACATAATGAGGGCACATGTCTTATTTCATGCTTGTGTCACATACAAACTGAGCCGGAGATCTCATTTTGCCTCGAGTCTCATGTGTCCTGGTGATCTATCGAAGGTAGGAGTCATTGCTTCATAGCCATACACTTGGCGACCCAGTACACTGAAAACAAAGTCACTCCATTAATAAGACATCCGTACAGCTGATTGGTATTATTTAACAACACATTGCTATTTTAATTAACTTAAGGACATAACTGGGTGCATTATATCCAGTGTCAGGCCTGTCAAGTGTTGTGCCGGCCCTTTCTATACAGATGCAAGAGATACGTGACACGAAAGACGCAAGAATGTAACCATACTGTATACAGTGTCGAAATATTAGCCGAGATGGAAATGGAATACTTGTAAGGAAAAAAGAGCCCTAAATTCATCAAGTAGCAGCTGCATCTCTCGCTGCGTTCTCTATGTAGGTCAGACTGTCTGTTTTTCATAAAAAAAAATATTTATTTGTGAATATGCGCTGGGGTGGAGGGGTCGAGGAAGTATACTTTTTAATGAGTGGTTACTGGTAATGCACCCTATTCCTTTGTATTTTCAAACTTTAATTTTTTGAAATAACTCATATTTTAATGATGTTATTTTTAACCTGCAAAGTTCGCAAAACGTTGTGTTCCGCATCCTATGCCTGTTTACCATCACAGAAAAGGGCCGTTATTTATTTTACACTGCACCATTGCCTGCACCTGCTAAGGAAATCTTCAGTGGAAGCCCAATTGTAGAAAATAATGAATTTTACAATGTAATCTCCCAGCAATATGAGAAGGAGGGACCGACTGTGTGATTAAAGAAGCTCGCAGTGCAAAACAGGAACAATTAACAAAGGTAGTTGATTCAGTTGGAGAAAAAAAATAACAATGCACATTAAGAAGCAGGCTGACAGAAAGTGCGAAATGGAACAAGGTGAAGTATTGCAATTTTGTCCTTATCATTTTTTAATTCCTAGGCTGGCAAAAACGAAATAGACTTCAGGTACTAATTTTGTGCGCCACATTAGGGACATTGTTCTGTTCCAGCTTCTGTCCTTTGAATAAAACATTAACTCAAGGTCCCATCTACTTTGTAAGCATTATAGATAACATGACACTTTTAAAAATAGAATGCTAATGAAAAGGAACCTGAAGACTATTGACTTGCTGCTTATCTGCCAGAGCGGCCAGATAATGAGAGGCGCACATGAAAGAATGAATATCAAAGCGTTTGCATCACTATCACTTCTTGACAAAACCCTACTGTTGGTGCCAAAGGAAGGCATGCCACTAATTAGCTGTAGCTAAAGACATAGATTAAAGACAACCCAAGAAACGGGAAGGCTCTACAAAGGAATACTACATTTTTTCTCAAAAGCGCTCTGCTTTCGAAAACAAATTATGAATCAGGTTTTGCCACGCATTCTAAGATCAGAAAGACGTTTTAGCTCAAATGTTATAGCAATGATTTGTGATGCAGCGGAGACAAAAGTCCATTTAAAGGTGAATGTGACAAACGATACGTTTTGACTCAGCAACCTTAAACTTCAATACAAATAATGTTTTTGGTAATTGCTTGACGTAGCTAAATGCAAAGTGTGCTTCGAATCTGATCTGGGAATCGTTAGAAAAGCACGTCAAAATCCCGTGGGCCTGATTCGCACAAGGAGTTTATAATGGCGCAATCCCATGGGAAAACGCTCTGTGAAACAGGCCCTGTATCTGGCAACGCTGCACCCACAGCAAACCATCTAGATTTACCTGTAACACAACTAGGTCAATATTCTATTGGTCCACGCATAAGCAGTTCTATACAGAAAAAAAAAGTTTTGCATTTGGAATAGTTCTATTGACCATGTTTTTGAAACAAATAGGCCCTGATCTATAGAACGGGTTTCAATGGTTTTGCACCATTGTAAAATACTTTTGTAAATCAGCCCCGTAGAGAGAAAAGGCCCTATCATTCAGTGAACAAAGTAAAATAAACACAGACCATACTTAGTAAAGACCTCCTTCAAACTTTAAAGAGTATAACCACCTCTAAAAGGAAAATTATATCAAGGAGATAGCCATGTTAAACTGCCCTATCAGACAGCAGAAAGGCCCTTCATGCAAAGGCCGGGGAAGAGCTTGAGGAGGCAGCAGAGCTGCAGCTGGTTGCTTTGGGTCCTCATTATGACGGATCATCCGGTCTTGAAAATGATATGATATGGCATTTGTAACGCGCCTATACACAAGTGTTTCAAGGCGCGAAAATAAATATCACAGTAGAGGTGAGGAAAGAAAATGTCACTGGGCTGCATTTTACTTCAAACAGCCTAATGGGCACGCATACTGGTAAGAAAAACAGCACAAGACCCGAGGAGTGCAGTTTGGACTACGTCAATGGTGGAGGTTCACATGTTCTTTACTGTTGAGGAAATGAGGATAACATTAGTCTCTCTTAAGACAAATAAAAGCCGAGGTCATGATCTGGTGCCGTCAGATTTTTTTTTTAAATCACTCCAAGGGAACTAACTAGTTACATCTCTTTTGTAATGTCTTTAGCAGGGGTGTTGCTAGGTCTGGAAAAGACCCGGGACTGTTGGGACTGGGGGCTAGCTAGCCTTTTGGCTGTAGCTCCTGAGATTCTATCCGGGGCTACAACCAAAAGACCAGAGGCTAAGGGGCTATAACCCACTTAGCTCCCCCGCCCCCTAGCAACGCCTCTCGTCTTCAGCAAAATGCTTTGCTCCAATAAGGTTCCAGCGTCTTGGGGATAGCAATATGTATTCCTGTATATAATAATAGGAGTAAGAGTTGAATGTCCCCTTTGTGTTATCACCCAGGCTTTTTATGTTTAGTTCCATGAAGTTATGTGGGAAAGCTATATTGAACATAAGCACGTGTAGATCACTTCTAAGATTACAATCTTCTGGTGACAAGCACCTAAGAAACAATAATTTGATGCAACCCACAATGAGTTAACAGCATTCGTTTATTGTTAAATGAAGAATTGCGACTAAATGTTATATTTTATCATTTTTCTTGATGTGACTGTGAACACTTGGTACAACCTTGTGTCTTGGTTTTATCCTTTATAAGTGTCCTCTTTTGATCTGTTATTGTCCATTGATCCTTTTTGGTCTTACATTGTCCTTCCTTATTTTGAAACTATGTGTTGTCTTTCGATAATTTTGTTCACTAGTAGCTCTGCTCGATTTTTTTTTTAATATCCTGGATTTCGCTGTGTTTAATGTTGATATCTTGAATCCCCTTTTTTGAATTTGTGTTCACTATTATATATATGTTTTTTTTTTTTATTCAGCTTCTTCACTGCAGTTTCCTTTGATGTGAAGACATTCTCCATAAGGGATGTTTGGTATTGTATGAGCTGGATGGTTACCGCAGGCATGAAGAATGCTGTTGGCAGCTGTTGGTTTGATGGATAGAGTCATATGTATTTCATCATCATGTACCTGGAAAGAGACTGAGGAAGGAAAGGGAGAGAGACAGTGGTGGGAAAGAAAAAAGCATGGGATGCAACGGGAAAGAAATGGAGGAAGAGAGTAAGGGTGAGACAGATACTGCAATGAAGGCACATGAGAGTGCTACAGTTAGACAGACAGTGAGGACACTGGTCAGAGAGGTAACTGAGGACAGGAAGAGGGGAGAAAGCATACACCACTCTATAGCGCAGAACCATTGGAATATTATGCTCAAGATCACACACAGTGTCAGACATGTGCCGTGAATACAAGTACAACTACAAGTGCAACCTACATAACAGAGAAGGCTAATTCAACAGCATGTGGCACCAGTTCAAGCAGAACAAGCCTCTACACAAGTATAGCAGGTAATAGCACAATCATAAGCACATTTGCAGCAAAACACAGCAGTGTCATGGAATGTGCATACTTTGACACATACACCCATACCCAGAGTTCCAGATTAATGGGAGAAATAGTTATGGGAGGGAGCACATTTACCAGCACAGTACTGAACTAACACACACCATAGGATAGGGGAGTATGACCTTTCTATACCATTATTTATTTTTTGCAATATGTCAGTAGATATATTGGGGAGACATTTGAGTAACTGGCTAGTGGATTAATTATCTAAATACACAAGAATGCATATTAGCATTTTAAGTCCAGAGAATGTAAAGGGGTGTGCCATTAGGTTAAGAAGGATTACTTATTGAGTACATACACTGATTAGCATAGCTTTCAAAAATAAAGGGTCGATTGTTATGTTTTTATTCAGATAAGACGCACCCATGGATGAGCAAGAAGGACCAATGAGTATTAGCAAGCTAGTAGATGCAAAGGTGAGGGAATAATATGAAGGACATTGATAGCTCTTGGTGAGGAATACAGACGGCTTAAGTTGACAAACAATGACTTGTATATTGAAGGTTTAATTAGCAGTTAAAGATTGCAAACAGTGACGAGGAGGATTTGGCACAGGTACTGAGCATGTTGTCTACCAGTAGAATCTATGATGATTGGTTTATTAGGAGGAGTGAAGAGAAGGACATTTGAAGATGTGGAAACAGAAGGCATAATGCACAAGATATGGAAACACATAGGGATATCATGTTATGGTTTTGTCACGTTATTCCCACAACCGGGGGGGGGGGGAACACACACACTGAACATATATATACGGTAGTGGCCATGTAGTTATGGTTAAGTTGGTGTTTCCATAGGAAGAGCACTTTTTAGGCGGCTTATACCTTCGCTCTCCCTGGACGAATCCTCACCAAACTTTGCAAAAAAAGTATTTGGGCCACTCTAAATTTTTTTTTGCTTTGCAAAGTTTGGTGAGGATTCGTCCAGGGGGGGCAAAGTTATAGGGGTGGTCCCAAAACTTTTTTTTTCCCATAGACATAATGGGAAAAAACTTTCCTCACGCCTACAGCCCAAACCGCTGGACGGATTTACACCAAATTTGCGGCAGGAGCGGCGGCTTGGTCCCGAAAACGTGCTTTGCTTTACTTGGTATAAATCCGTCCAGTAGTTTTTAAAAAAATGACAAAAATGTAAGTGAAAAAAAATAGTGATATCTGTGATCGCTTCGCGGACACACTTCCCTGTCCGCTCCGCGGACAGGACGGTGATTGGGCAAGCAGCTTGCATGATGTCCGCGGACATCTGACGTGCTCTCTCATTGGATGCGGTGAAAGCGTGCAGTGCATCTGGCTTCAGAGACGCCCGCCATCTTTGTTCCTCGCCGCCTTCACAGTAAGTCTTGTGTCTGTCTCCTGTTCCTCCAACCCCCGCTCATGCCCCGTGTGTCCTTCTTGTCCCCCCCACCCCCGCTCATGCTCCGTGTCTCCCCTGTTCCTCCAGCCCCCCGCTGACGCCATCAGCACACGGTGGCCAGCGGAGGGCCGAGGAGTGGGATCTGCCGCCTGCACACGAACGCCGTGTGTCTCTCTCTCCCTCCCCCCACCCCCGATCATGCCCTGTGTGTCTCTCTCCCTCCCCCCCACCCCCGCTCATGCCCCGTGTGTCTCTCTGCCCTTCCCCCCACCGCCCGCTCATGCCCCGTGTGTCTCTCCCCTTCCCCCCACCCCCGCTCATGCCCGGTATGTCTCTCTCCCTCCCCCCCACCCCCGCTCATGCCCCGTGTGTCTCTCTCCCTCCCCCCCACCCCCGCTCATTCCCTGTGTGTCAGTCCCCCCTCCCGCCCACCCCCGCTCGTGCCCCGTGTCTCCCTCCCCTTCCCCCCACCCCCTGCTCATGCCCCGTGTGTCTACCTCCCCCCCACCCCCGCTCATGCCCCGTGTGTCTCTCTCGCTCCCCCCACCCCCGCTCATGCACCGTGTGTCTCTCTCCCTCCCCTCCACCCCTGCTCATACCCCGTGTGTCCTTCTTGTCCCCTCACCCCTGCTCATGCTCCGTGTCTCCCCTGTTCCTCCAGCCCCCCACTCATGCCATCGGCACACGGTGGCCAGCGGAGGGCCGAGGAGTGGGATCTGCTGCCTGCACACGAACGCCATGTGTCTCTCAGACTCCCCCCCACCCCCCGCTCATGCCCCGTGTGTCTCTCTCCCTCCCCCCACCCCCGCTAATGCCCCGTGTGTCTCTCTCCCCTTCCCCCGCCCCCGCTCATGCCCCGTGTGTCTCTGTCCCTCCCCCCACCCCCGCTCAAGCCCTGTGTGTCTCTCTCCCTCCCCCTGCTCATGCCCCGTGTGTCTCTCTCCCCTTCCTCCCACCCCCCGCTCATGCCCCGTATGTCTCTCTCCCTCCCCCCACCCCCGCTCATGCCCTGTGTGTCTCTCTCCCTCCCCCTCACCCCCGCTCATTCCCTGTGTGTCTCCCCCCTACCGCCCACCCCCCGCTCATGCCCCATGTCTCTCTCCCCTTCCTCCCACCCCCCGCTCATGCCCTGTGTGTCTCCCCCCACCCCGCTCATGCCCCGTGTGTCTCTCTCCATCCCCTCCACCCCCGCTCATGCCCCGTGTGTCTCTCTCCCTGCCCCCCACCCCCGCTCATGCCCCGTGTGTCTCTCTCCCTGCCCCCCACCCCCGCTCATGCCCCGTGTGTCTCTCTCCCCTTCCCCCGACCCCCCACTCATGCCCCGTGTGTCTCTCCCCCTCCCCCCACCCCGCTCATGCCCTGTGTGTCTCTCCCCCTCCCGCCCACCCCCTGCTCATGCCCCGTGTGTCTCTCCCCCTCCCACCCACCCCCCGCTCGTGCACCGTGTGTCTCTCCCCCTCCCGCCCACCCCCCGCTCATGCCCCGTGTGTCTCTCTCCCTCCCCCCCACCCCCGCTCATGCCCCGTGTGTCTCTCCCCCGACCGGCCACCCCCCGCTCATGCCCCGTGTGTCTCTCTCCCTCCTCCCACCCCCCACTAATGCCCCATGTGTCTCTCTCCCTCCCCCCACCCCCGCTCATGCCCCGTGTGTCTCTCTCTCCCTCTCCCCCACCCCCGCTCATGCTCCGTGTCTGTCTTCTGTTCCCCCCGCTCATGCCCCGTGTCTGTCTCCTGTTCTCCCCATCCCCCGCTCATGCCCCATATCTGTCTCCTGTTCCCCTCAAGCCCCGTGTCTGTCTCCTGTTGCCCCCCACGCCCCCTGCTCATGCCCCGTGTCTGTCTCCTGTTCTCCCCACCCCCCGCTCATGCCCTATGTCTGTGTCCTGTTCCCCCCACACCCCGCTCATGCCCCGTGTCTATCTCATGTTGCCCCTCCACCCCCCGCTCATGCCCCGTGTCTGTCTCCTGTTCCCCCACCCGCTCATGCCCTGTGTCTGTCTCCTGTTCCCCCAACTGCTCATGCCCTGTGTCTCTCTCTTGTTGCCCCCCCTAACCCACCGCTCATTCCCCGTGTCTGTCTCCTGTTCTCCCCACCCCCCACTCATGCCCCGTGTCTGTCTCCTGTTCCTCCCACCCCCCGCTCATGCCCCGTGTCTGTCTCCTGTTGCCCCCACACCCCCTGCTCATGCCCCGTGTCTGTTCTCCCCACCCCCCGCTCATGCCCCGTGTCTGTTGTTCCCCCATCCCCCACTCATGCCCTGTGTCTGTCTCCTGTTCCCCCACCCCTCGCTCATGCCCCGTGTCTGTCTCCTGTTCCCCCCACCCCCGTTCATGCCCCGTGTCTCTCCTGTAGCCCCCCACCTCCCGCTCATGCCCCGTGTCTGTCTCCTGTTGCCCCCCCACCCCCTGCTCATGCCCCGTGTCTGTCTCCTGTTCTCCCCACCCCGCTCATGCTCCGTGTCTGTCTCCTGTTCCACCACCCCCGCTCATGCCCTGTGTCTGTCTCCTGTTGCCCCCCACCCCCCGCTCATGCCCTATGTCTGTCTCCTGTTGCCCCCCACCCCACGCTCATGCCCCGTGTCTGTGTCCTGTGCCCCCCACCCCCTGCTCATGCCCCGTGTCTATCTCCTGTTGCCCCCCACCCCCCCGCTCATGCCCCGTGTCTGTCTCCTGTTCCTCCCACCCCCCCTCATGCCCCGTGTCTGTCTCCTGTTGCCCCCCACCCTTCCGCTCATGCCCCGTGTCTGTTCTCCCCACCCCCGCTCATGCCCGTGTCTGTTGTTTCCCCCCACCCCCCGCTCATGCCCCATGTCTGTCTCCTGTTCCCCCCACCCCTCGCTCATGCCCCGTGTCTGTCTCCTGTTCGCCCCACTCCCCGCTCATTCCCTGTGTCTCTCCTGTTGCCCCCACCCCCCGCTCATGCCCCATGTCTGTTTCCTGTTGCCCCCCACCCCCCGCTCATGCCCCGTGTCTGTCTCCTGTTCTCCCCACCCCCGCTCATGCTCCGTGTCTGTCTCCTGTTCCCCCCACCCCCCGCTCATGCCCCGTGTCTGTCTCCTGTTGCCCCCCACCCCCCGCTCATGCCCCGTATCTGTCTCCTGTTGCCCCCCACCCCCCGCTCATGCCCCGTGTCTGTCTCCTGTTGCCACCCACCCCCCGCTCATGCCCCGTGTCTGTCTCTGTTGTTCCCCCAGCTCCCGCTCATGCTCCGTGTCTGTCTCCTGTTCCCCCCACCCCCCGCTCATGCCCGTGTTTCTCTCCTGTTGCCACCCACCCCCCGCTCATGCCCCGTGTCTGTCTCCTGTATCCCCCGCCCCCCGCTAATGCCCCGTGTCTGTCTCCTGTACCCCCCCACCCCCTGCTCATGCCCTGTGTCTGTCTCCTGTTCCCCCACATGCTCATGCCCCATGTCTCTCTCCTGTTGCCCCCCGCTCATGCCCCGTGTCTCTCTCCTGTTGCCCCCCACCCCACGCTCATGCCCCGTGTCTGTCTCCTGTACCCCCCACCCCCCCCTCATGCCCTGTATCTCTCTCCTGTTGACCCCCAAACCCTGCAATGCCCCGTGTCTTTCTCCTGTCCCCCCCACCCCCAGCTCATGCCCCGTGTCTCTCTCCTGTTGCCCCCCACCCCCGCTCATGCCCCGTGTCTGTCTTCTGTTCCCCCACCCCTGCTCATGCCCCGTGTCTCCCTCGTGTTCCCTCCACCCCCGCTCATGCCCCTTGTCTCTATCCTTTCCCCCCACGCCCGCTCATGTCCCGTGTGTGCCCTGTACCCACCCGCTCATGCCCCGTGTCTCCCTCGTGTTCCTCCCCACCCCCGCTCATACCCCGTGTATCCCTCATGTTCCTCCCCACCCGCTGCTCATGCCCCATGTCTCTCTCGTGTTCCCCCCACCACCGCTCATGCCCCGTGTTCCCTTCCTTTTCCCCCCATCCCCTGCTCATGCCCCGTTTGTACCCTGTTCCCTCTCACCCCCCCGCTCATGCCCATGTGTCTCCAATGTTCCCCCCCACGCCCCACTCATGCCCTGTTGTGTTCTTTATACAACCCGCCTTCCCTTTCCATGGTGGCCATCTTGGTAAAAGATTTTCCTTCCTACACCGGGACTCCGCAGGAGACAGACACAGAGCATGTTTTTTTTACCACCCGGCGTTCCCACTTTGAGGGCATAAGATGTTAGTGGTCTTCATCTATTGAAAAGGATGTTATGGTGACGTTGCACTAATAAAAACCTTTAAAATTTAGTAAAAAATAAATGTTACAGGGACGTTATGGTTAAGTTGCACTAATAAAAACCTATGACATTCAATGAAAAAACTTTGTTAAAGGGACGTTATGGTTAAGTTGCGCTACTAAAAACCTATGAAATTCAGTGAAAAAACTTTGTTAAAGGGACGTTATGGTTAAGATGCACTACTAAAAACCTATGAAATTCAGTGAAAAAACGTTGTCAAAGGGACGTTATGGTTCCAAGTAAAACCGAAAAACCCTTGAAATTCGCCAGTTATGGTAAGCTAAGCAACCATAACTCGCGCCACCACCGTGCACTGCTAAGACTAACACCCAGGACAGCAAAGATGACATCACAAATGTCATTGATGACATCATTGATGACATCACATGTCTGGCTCACTCTTTTTTCTTTTGCTGACATATCTAGACCACATGGTTTTCTTCAGTAACAGTCAGAAACTAAAATTTTTATTTTATTTGTAGACATATCCTTGAAGTAGGTTCTTACAGTAATTCCCTTAGAGTCCAATCACATCATATGAAACATATACATACGGGAAGACACAAGCTTGAAAGACAGCAATCCTTTTTGTGCATAAAGATAATCAATAGACTTATGAGCACTTTCTGATAGTTCTGTTGTTTTTTTTTTTATGGCTGTACTTTCCCTGTATATGGTCATATTTGTATACATTGTACTCACACTACTTTCCTTAGGGTCCAATCACATCAAGTGATACATATACCTAGGGTACATAGCAGCTTTGAAACAGAGCAATCATTTATTTGCATGAAAATAATCAGTTAGATTATGAATTGTTTCTGCTACTACTTGTGCTTTTTTGCTAACTTCACTTTCCCTGTATATACCCATATTGGTATGTGTTCTTGTGTCTTTGTGTTTTGTCTATAGTAATGCAATTATGTAATACATGTGTTTTATTAGCTACTTATTACATATTTCACAGTACACACATCTATTAAGAAAACAATGATCATTTCATTATTCAACATATTAACATTACAAATATTATACCTTCATCTTGTACACTGCACACTATGCTATCGTTCTGCATTAGTAGCTTAGTATACTAGATAGAACCCCATAATAGAATGCTATTTATATCAATGCAAAGTTCAATGCACTAATTAGGGTATGATATTTATTGCAATGATCCTTGACACTTTTTTCGCAACATTATAATAAGAATCCCTTGTACACATATTTCATGAAAAATACATACACATGTGATGACATCAGTGATGTCATCAATGATATTTGTGATGTCATCTTTGATGTCCTGGGTGTTAGTCTTAGCAGTGCACGGTGGTGGCGCAAGTTATGGTTGCTTAGCTTACCATAACTGGCGAATTTCAAGGGTTTTTCGGTTTTACTTGGAACCATAACGTCCCTTTGACAACGTTTTTTCACTGAATTTCATAGGTTTTTAGTAGCGCATCTTAACCATAACGTCCCTTTAACAAAGTTTTTTCACTGAATTTCATAGGTTTTTAGTAGCGCAACTTAACCATAACGTTCCTTTAACAAAGTTTCTTCACTGAATATATATATATATATATATATATATATATATATATATATATATATATATATATTACACAGCCACAGTAGTGGATGTGTAGTTATGGTTAAGTTGCTGTTTCCATAGGAAGAGCCCTTTTTGGGCGGCTTATAACTCCGCTCTCCCTGGACGAATCCTCACCAAACTTTGCAAATAAAGTATATGGGCACTGTGAATTTCTTCGCAGAATTTGGTGAGGTTTGGTCCAGGGGGGGCAAAGTTATAGGGGGGACCCAAAACTTCTTTTTTCCCATAGACTGAATGGGGAAAAAACTTTGCTCACGCCTACTGCCGAAACCGCTGGATTTTCACCACATTTGGACCAGGAGCAGCGGCTTGGTCCCAAAAGTGTGCTTTTGCAAATTTGGTGAAAATCACTCCAGTAGTTTTTCAAAAATGACCAAAAAGTAAGTCACAAAAAATGTGTGATATCTATGTTCAGTAAGTGGACATACTTCCCTGTTCGCTCCACGCACAGTGTCCTGATTGGCCAATCGGCTTGTGTCATGTCCGCAGACATGCAACGTGTTAGCTGATTGGATGGTGAAGAGCGTGAAGTGCGTCAGATTTTTAGAAACGCCAGCCATCTTGGATTCGCAGACATCTGCGGACAGCGCGGTGAAATTTGGTGAAAAATACTACTTAGTAAAGTGTTTTGGTGTGTAAGACTGTTTGGGGAGGGTGGGGGAGTAAGAGATTGGTTAAATGTTGTATTTATTTAGGTGGCAGGCACCCCTGTTGTGTTCGTTCTGACCGCGGACAATAAGGGTGTCCTGAAATGTTCTTAAATAAACTAAATGGGGGTGTCCTGAGGACACTATGCCTGTCCGTATGGTTCGTAGGCAAGTTGAAACTGTTCTAAGAACACTTCATGTGTCCTGGGATGTTCGTCAATAAACAAAATGGGGGTGTTCTGAGGACGCTAGACCTGTCCGAATTGTTCAAAAGCAAGCCGAAACTATCCTAAGAACACATGCGGTGTCCTGAAATATTCGTAAATAAACGAAACGGGTGTGTCCTGAGGATGGTATGCCTGTCAGTTTTGTTCGCAGGCTAGTTGAAACACGCAGTGTCCTGAAATGTTCGTAAATAAACAAAATGGGGTTGTCCTGAGGATGCTGTCCGTATTGTCCGTAGGCAAGTTGAAATTGTTCTAAGAACACATTATGTGTCCTGGGATGTTTGTAAATAAACAAAATGGGGGTGTCCTGAGGACGCTATACCTGTCCGTACTGTTCGTAGGCAAGTTGAAACTTTCTAAGAACACATCAAGTGTCCTGGGATGTTCATAAATAAACAAAATAGGTGTGTCCTGAGGACACTATGCCTGTCCGTACTGTTCGCAGGCAAGTTTAAACTGTTCTAAGAACACGTGCGGTGCTCTGAAGTGTTCGTAAGTAAACGAAATGGGGGTGTGCTGAGGACACTACACCTGTCCGTACTGTTCGTGGGCAAGTTGAAACTGTTCTAAGAACAATTGTCATGTTCTCTGACATTAAAAGTGCCCATATGGCATAGTTAAAATGTTTGACTCTATGGGTGTGATATGCTGCGGTGGTTGTGGCCAGGGCATAGAGTATTGGGAGCATGGCCGTACTCTATGCCCTGGCCACAACCACTGCAGCATATCACACCCATAGTGGCTTATCCAGTCGTGGGTGCATGGACAAGACCAAATTTATAAGCACCGAAGTTATAAGCTATTATGGGTGTGGTATGCTGTGGTGGTTGTGGCCAGGGCCTAGAGGCTTGGGTGCATGGTCAAGACCAAATTTATAAACACTGAAGTTATAAGTCACTATGGGTGTGATTGCTGCAATGGTTAAACTTATTGAAATATACTTACTATTTGGTTTAGTAACTTGAGTACATGTATTCCTTGTTAATTTCTGTGATAAAAGAAAAGATCATGTTAGTATTGGTATTTTGTAACGACTTATAACATTGAATAATCAACATTTTTTTTTACCCTCATATTTAGTAGATTTTCTGTGTTTGTTGCTAAAATCATTGGGTCTGTGGGGAAAAAAATCCATGTTGGCTAAAACATTTTTTTTTGTTATGCTACTACTATTTGTTTGTTTGTTTTCAGTGTTCACTTGTTGTTTCTGGCTAATGTTCTATATGTTGGCTTGTTGCAGATTTGTGGAGCAGTTAGATACCTGTTGACATATTGTAACTGTCTATTTTTTTTTATAATGAAGTGGTATTGATTTATCTGTTTGGATATTGTAAAATCTTGAGGCAGTTAGATACCAGTTGGCGTATTCTAACTGTCTATTTTTTGTTATAATGTAGTGGTATTGATTTATCTGTTTGGTTATTGAAAATGTTGGGGCAGTTAGATACCAGTTGGCGTATTCTAACTGTTTATTTTTTTATATAATTTAGTGGTATTCATTTATCAGTTTAGTTGTTGTAGAATCTTGGGGCAGTTTGTTGGCATAGTCTAAATGTCTATTTTTTGTTATAATGAAGTGGCATTGATTTATCTGTTTGGTTATTGTAAAATCTTGGGGCAGTTAGATACCAGTTGGCGTATTCTAACTGTCTATTTTTTAATACAATTTAGTGGTATTCATTTATCTGTTCAGATGTTGTAGAATATTGGGGTAGTTAGATAGCTGTTTGCATATTCTAACAGTTTATAGTTTTTTTAATAGAAGTTTTGTTAATGTTTAAGTACAGTTTAGTTAATACATTTTGGTTTTAAGAACATTAAATAAGCGTTTGTAAGATGTGCTGGTAATCTCTGCTTTAGAGTAATGGTACTATCATTACATTCAAACCATCCACATTTCTTTTTTATATATGCAGTGTAGTGCCCTGAATTGGTTGTGGCTCCTGCGTGGTAGATTATACCTATTGTTGTGAAGGTTTTCTTACCAAGTGATATTTGACCATGTGGGAATCGAGTCAGCTCACAGTTGTTTTTGGTACCATCTGCATTGTATCGTAGAAGCATTAGTATTACGTATTTACTATGTGTTTGTATTACTAACGTGGAGCGATTATCTGAATTGCAGATAGAACATAATCTACCATGGTTTGCATTTTGTACAAGTTGCTGAAATGGAATGGATTCACAGTTAGGTATTGATGTATATACAAAGCGTTCATTGGGGATTTGTTCTTGTGTCACATTGTTGCAGAGAGTGCATGTATGTTTCCACATGTATGAAATCTGAAAGATTTCATTTATAGGTATGTTTTTGTTTTCCAGTACTTGTAGTAAGTACATTAGAAATTCTTGTGGATCTTCCTGTGAGTTTATAGCGAATTTCACCATTCCAGCACAGTAGTCCAATTGTTGTCTTATTCCATAAACACTATCAGGGTAATTCATAGAATTTCGCAGAAAAGTGTCGCAATCGGCTGGCGCAGAGTGTCCGCGTGCGATTGACTGCGCCAGGCACGTGCGATAAAACCGATTTCCGCGCACAGCGTATTCATGGATTACATGCTCCCAAACCAGCCGTGGCGCAGAGTATCGCAGCGACCCTGCAGCAGCGCCAGTAACGCCCCCAAGAACGCCCTCTCTCAAGGAAAAGCCAGCAAAATCGCTAAATCATCGCAAAGGGCTGCGCTAACTCTGGACCAGTTTACAGGGCAGCCAAACAAGGAACGCAAAGCGGGTAACGTGCATATCAGGGGTACACGTGAAGTCATACACGCGATTAGCCAGGGTACGTGTATTACAGGGGTACGCGGGAAGTTCAACACGCGATTGGCCAGGGTACGGTACGTGTATTACAGGGGTACGCGGGAAGTTCAACACGCGATTAGCCAGGGTAAGTGTATTACAGGGGTACGCGTGAAGTCATACACGCGATTAGCCAGGGTACGTGTATTACATGGGTACGCGGGAAGTTCAACACGCGATTGGCCAGGGTACGTGTATTACAGGGGTACGCGGGAAGTTCAACAGGCGATTAGCCAGGGTACGTGTATTACAGGGGTACGCGGGAAGTTTAAAACGCGATTGGCCAGGGTACGTGTATTACAGGGGTACGCGGGAAGTTCAACACGCGATTGGCCAGGGTACGTGTATTACAGGGGTACGCGGGAAGTTTAACACGCGATTAGCCAGGGTACGTGTATTACAGGGGTACGCGGGAACTTTAACACACGATTAGCCAGGGTAAGTGTATTACAGGGGTACGCGGGAAGTTCAACACGCAATTAGCCAGGGTACGTGTATTACAGGGGTACGCGTGAAGTCATACACGCGATTAGCCAGGGTACGTGTATTACATGGGTACGCGGGAAGTTCAACACGCGATTGGCCAGGGTACGTGTATTACAGGGGTACGCGGGAAGTTTAACAGGCGATTAGCCAGGGTACGTGTATTACAGGGGTACGCGGGAAGTTTAAAACGCGATTGGCCAGGGTACGTGTATTACAGGGGTACGCGGGAAGTTCAACACGCGATTGGCCAGGGTACATGTATTACAGGGGTACGCGGGAAGTTTAACACGCGATTAGCCAGGGTACGTGTATTACAGGGGTACGCGGGAACTTTAACACGCGATTAGCCAGGGTAAGTGTATTACAGGGGTACGCGGGAAGTTCAACACGCAATTAGCCAGGGTACGTGTATTACAGGGGTACGCGTGAAGTCATACACGCGATTAGCCAGGGTACGTGTATTACATGGGTACGCGGGAAGTTTAACACGCGATTGGCCAGGGTACGTGTATTACATGGGTACGCGGGAAGTTCAACACGCGATTGGCCAGGGTACGTGTATTACAGGGGTACGCGGGAAGTTTAACAGGCGATTAGCCAGGGTACGTGTATTACAGGGGTACGCGGGAAGTTTAAAACGCGATTGGCCAGGGTACGTGTATTACAGGGGTACGCGGGAAGTTCAACACGCGATTGGCCAGGGTACGTGTATTACAGGGGTACGCGGGAAGTTTAACACGCGATTAGCCAGGGTACGTGTATTACAGGGGTACGCGGGAACTTTAACACGCGATTAGCCAGGGTAAGTGTATTACAGGGGTACGCGGGAAGTTCAACACGCAATTAGCCAGGGTACGTGTATTACAGGGGTACGCGGGAAGTTTAAAACGCGATTGGCCAGGGTACGTGTATTACAGGGGTACGCGGGAAGTTCAACACGCGATTGGCCAGGGTACGTGTATTACAGGGGTACGCGGGAAGTTTAACACGCGATTAGCCAGGGTACGTGTATTACAGGGGTACGCGGGAACTTTAACACGCGATTAGCCAGGGTAAGTGTATTACAGGGGTACGCGGGAAGTTCAACACGCAATTAGCCAGGGTACGTGTATTACAGGGGTACGCGGGAAGTTCAACACGCGATTGGCCAGGGTACGTGTATTACAGGGGTACGCGGGAAGTTTAACACGCGATTAGCCAGGGTACGTGTATTACAGGGGTACGCGGGAACTTTAACACGCGATTAGCCAGGGTAAGTGTATTACAGGGGTACGCGGGAAGTTATACACGCGATTAGCCAGGGTACGTGTATTACAGGGGTGCGTGGGAATCATCACACGCGATTAGGCTGGGTGGGTCCTCACAGGTGTTCCCTGTACACCCTCCACGGCCCCTGCAGGCAGTCTACAAAACAGGGGACTACCCTGCACACCTGCTCATGTCCCCCTGCACCCCCACCCCCCCAGCAGTGCAGGGGCAGCCTCCACCAGGCCCCCACTCATGTCTCCCACCACCCCCACCCTCCCGCCACCAGGGGCAGCCTCCACCAGGCCCCCACCCATGTCTCCCACCACCCCCCGCCACCAGGGGCACTCTCCACCAAGCCCCCACCCATGTCTCCCACCACCCCCACCAGTGCAGGGGCACCCTCCACCAGGCCCCCACCCATGTCTCCCAACACCCCCACCCACCAGCACTGTGGGGCACATGGCCAGCAGGCAGTCAAGCAGCAGCAGATGGCAGGTGGGAGCGTGCTCAGGGCTCTGGGGGGCAGTAATTTCGCCTCCTGGCCAGGAGCATGGTCTCTCGTGTGTGAACGCGTGGACAGCCTGATAGGTAGTGAAATCCCACACGTCAGCAAAGGCCCTTAGCGCGTAAACCCGTCAACAGCATATGCGCGCCTATAGTCACCTGCACGTGCAGGAAATTGTTACGTGACACGTCCCAGTGTCAAAGCGTGTGATTGGTGAAAATTGATGTACACGTAGAAGTGACAAAGCGTGTGATTGGTGAAAATGGATCTACACGCAGGAGTGACAAAGCGTGTGATTGGTGAACGTACACGCCGCGTAAGTGACGCTGTACGTGTGGGCCTGTATATAAGGTACATGTCGAACACCATTTCCTTGTACGTGCTTTTCGTGGAGAGCGAGTGGGTGAAATCTGTACTTCTTGTCGTTTCACACGCGATTTACTTCACGGCGTTTCCAGTTCGTATTCCCTGTTACCTCTGACAGCTTTTTCTCTTTTTTCACTTTTACTGGTTTACCTGGGCCTGTTCCCTCAAACAGTGTCCCCTTCTACTGTTGTCCTGTCTTCTCAGACAGCGTACACATCTTCTTTTGGCGGGGGTTTAGCCAGCCAAACGCGCTCATTCTTCACGCTCTTTTACCTGGCAGACGGTGAGTCACGCACGTATCCAACTTCTGTGCTTGCCCCGTGTGTTGCCTACCCCTTCAGAGGTCATTCTAGGCTGCGTGTGACACGCATACGTTCATTCTTGTGTTACTGGGTGCCACAGCGTAGTGCAGGTTTTTCTTTCTGCACACGTGGTCTAGGAGGGGTTGCGTGCACGTCATCTCCCTTTTTTGGGCCTCCTGTGCGTTGCGTGACCCGTCATCTTTCCCCAGGGGTTACAATCAGCCGTGCTAGAGCACTAGGGTACAATTACCATCTGGTACCCAACCCCTTTGACCCCCAATTGCCCAGGACAATTGTCTACAGCCACTCCCATACGCACATTAATATCAGTGCCATGGCTGGGAGGCGAGGATTCCGTAAGGGTGGCAAAGGTGGAAGAGCCACAAGTGGTGGCCGTGGTGGATCCGGTAGGGGACGTGGTCGTAACTTGCTGGGTGAGCCTGTCCCCCCATGTGTGGAGGACCAGTCAAGGGCACCCATCATCCCCCCCCCCTCCCCCCCCTCCCCCCCTCCCGTTGAGGCTGAAGTGGCTGACACCATCCATGCTCAGCCCTTGTTGGACCAGCCCATTGTGGCACCAGACCTGGCTGACTCCATGGCTGACTTCCAGGTCAGCAGGGCTACGACACGTGCGCTGGTGCACGTTGATGCCATCATGCCACGTGGATCTGGGGCAGCAAGGTCATCTACTGCACCAAGGAGGCAGGGCGGAGTGGCTGCAGGGGCAGCTGCGGCTCCATCCACCCCAGCCCTCACACACCCAGCCAGGACAGTGTCGGTCCTAGTCCATGCTGCTGAGATTCCCCCTGACACCATCACACTCGAGCCAATGCCTGCACCAACTCCCATGCTGAGTGTGCAATCCCACACTCCTGATACAGAGTCCACCAGGGCTCCTGCCCCTAGTGTCCAGAGCGGCGCAGGACACTCAGGATCACCACCACCTTCCAAGCGGAAGAGGAAGAGTGCTCGTCCGGCACAGGCTGATGCCCCAGACACGGCTACACAGTCCGGCCCGTCCAGGAAGCCCAGCTTCACGGATGACGAACTGAATGCACTTGTCGAGTATGTGTCCGGACATGACAACGAGATGGTCATTGTTGCAGGATCCAAGACCACACCTGCACAACGCCAGGCACACTGGCAGACCGTTGCGGACATCGTAAGTGCCCTTGGAATCGTGAGGCGCACAGCCAATGATTGCTATAAGCGCTGGAATGACCTAAAGCGCAGGGCAAAGAGTAAGCTGGCCTCAAGTCATGCCGCAACTCTAGTGACTGGAGGTGGGTCTCCAGTAGTAGACATGGAACTCACTCCACATGAGTCAGTCGCTGGGACCTACGTCACGGAGGAACAGATCCAAGGCGTGGGAGATCTGGCTGATTACGAGGCATTGTCCGGTGAGTGCACATGCATGTGTGTGTCATACATGTGCATGGTGTGTGTGTGAGGGCTTCTGTTTGGGTGGCAGGAGAAAGTGTGTGCGCCTCAGTCGTATGGGTCAGCCATGTGCTTCATGCAATACTTCCTGCGCAGCTGCATTTGGCCATAGCAGTATCCCTTCTGCCAACAGTAGACATCTAGCACAACTGCACGCCAGTTGCCCTTGAAGTGTCACCTTGACACAACAGATTTGCTTATTTTTCACTGTTCATTCAGTCAGTTTGTTTGCATTCCACCACTTTCACTAGGCATGTCGCTGTCCACTAGTCACATGTCTGACATGGGTATGGTAAAGGGGAGTGACTTTGTTACCTGGATATCATTTGTACACACATGTCCCTGTGCAATTTGACCATTACAGACTGGCAGCTCCAGGTGAAAAATCTGACCTGTTAGAATCAGAAAAGCTATTACATGCGGGAACTGGACTGAATGAATAGGTGCTGCCCTCCTCTCCATCTTCACTCAATAGCAATGGTACATGCCATCTGTGTGATGGCATGTGTGTTTCACCTGCCAATCACAGGCCAATGTGTGATGCCACTGCCAGGCAGCATGCAGAAAATTTGTTCATCTTCCATCTTGGTGTCATCAGTGTGTGCCGTTTGCCTGCACTTCATACGCAGTGTGGGTGCATGCATGGGAGGGTTTTAGTCATGTGGGACATGTCAATCAAGTACTGGTTCTCTTGCTTCTCAGCCCTCAATGTGTGCCATGGTGCTAATGCCTGTTTCCATTACTTTGTTTTCATGTCTTTGCAGGGGAAGACGCACCTGATACTGCTGGGGTTGTGGAGATGGTGCAGACCCAGGAGGTGTCCCAGGGCCGACCAACCACCAGTGAGGGACGTGGTGTGGTGGTGGGGGAGAACCCACAAGTGCTGCAGGTCGTGCTCTCAAGGGGTGTCTCTGGCTGCACCTCCCCCGAGCTGTACTCAGGTGTTGATTCGGATGAGACCTACGTGCCGTCGCAGGTGAGTGTTCCAGGGAGGGATTCTGTTCTGTCTCACCCACCTGCACCAGGGTCAGTACCCTCCATGGGGATGTCAGTGTTGGCAGCTACGCCTTCGGTGGTTACGGATGCAGGGTCACACTCCGCGACATCTGATCCTGTTCCTGGGCCAGCAGATCAGAGGGGGAATGCAGTCCTGCAGCCTCAGGCAGTGCCGGCACAGCAAGGCGCAGTTCGCCTTGCCCCAGACAGGTGTGGTGCCCGCCGACGTGGTGGCCGTACGCCACCTGGCAATACCGCATGGGAGCAATCCATTTACGGTATGGCTACCCAACAGGCTGCATCATCCGAGATGATGGCTCAGGCCATGGATAGGGTGGCCACTTCCATTGTCCCCCCAGAAAGGCTGATGGAGCGACTAGAGCAGGCAACTGACTCCATCTGCCAGTCACACAGGGAGGACATGTTGGGGTCCAACAGGGACAGGCGGGCGGCACTGGCGACTCTGCAGGAGGCCATCTCCATTGAGTCCCAGGGCCACAGGGAAGCCCTGAGGCAGGAGCTCCTACACCTCAGGACGACTCTTGTTGAGCTTGAGGCTTCAACACACCAAAGGACAGAACAGCAGCTGGAGCGTCTCACCCGTACGCTCTCAGCTGAGATGCAGGCAACGAGGGTGGAGGTCCGGGCATCCCGTGAGTTGTTGCATGGGGACCTCCGCACACTCATCCTCCAGAACCAGACCTACCACACCCGCATGCTTGCAGCCATGGAGGAGCAGACTAGGGCCTTGCGTGGGCTGCCTCCCATAGTGCAACCACCTCCGGATGCAGCTGCACAGGGTGATAATAGCGACAGCAGTGACACTCCCACAATAGGGTAGCCGTGTGGGCCATGAGCCCATGGAGGTGTTTTATTTTCCCAGGATCCACGCAGGTGGGTTCTGGTGTGCATCCTGTCCTCGGACCTCCTGGGTGGCCTCCCCAACCCCCCCGGGCCCATCAATGGCCATTTTTGATTTTTTCTTATTTTTATTTTTTTTTTGATTTCTTTTATTCCCAATTTTTTTGGGAGGATCTGTTGGCTCCGATCTGTTGGCTCCGATCTGTTGGCTCCGATCTGTTGGCTCCGATCTGTTGGCTCCGATCTGTTGGCTCCGATCTGTTGGCTCCGATCTGTTGGCTCCGATCTGTTGGCTTCCGTGGTTCCTGTGGGCATACGCTGCATTGTGGCTGGGCACATGCAGGCTTGTAATGTATTTGGTTCAGATGCTTGGGTTTGAGTCACACACACCCCTCCTGCTTCCCGTTTCCATGGGCTTGCAAAGGGTGTGCCCAAGTGACAGTGAATTACACAGTGACGTTGGACTCCCATGACCTGTGTGGCCAGTCTGTAGTCAATACTGTGTATACATTCCTAGTGCATATTGCTGTTGTGTTGTACACTGCATGTTGCATTGATGTGTAACTCTTCTTCTGTGTCTACCTCCCAATTTGCAGGTCCCTTCCTCAAGTCCACACAAGGACCTCTAGTCTGGCGATGGGGACCATGTTGGCAGCAGTGCACCTACAACTCTACATGGCGCCAACACTGCACAGTTGGTAGTGGTGGGAGTGCAGGCATTTCCAGGTGGTGAGACTACTAATATGTTACATTTTTGATGTCATGTTAATGGTACTACGTGCTCAAGTATGTTGTTGGTCCGGCATTGCTGTGAGCATTTCAGGTGTTGCAGGTTTCTAATAGTGCCACTGTACATAGTGAGAGTGATGTCATGTTGTGGGGATTACTTTGTTTACCTGCAATTAGCATGACATGGCACGGTGTGTCGTGTGGCAGTGCTGGGGTTGGGTTGGCTGACATGCCACTGTCCTCTTGTTGCATTTTGCAAGTGGGTATTCATTTTAGCTGCTTCAATGTGTAACTTCACAAAACTGCATTGGTGGTGTCTGTGTGGGTAGGGATGCACACATTGTGACACTTCCAGGTGAACAATCTCAGGCTGACATGGAATTCCCCGTTCATTCTCCACACATTCAGGATCAGTGTCAGGTTGAGTCATCATTGATTGTCAGATGGAATGTGCCAGGGCAGTGTGCACTCCACAGGGGTGTGATTTCTATGTGAAGTAATTAGCCACTAGCTGTGTACGGGCTGCCTCCCCCCGTGCCCTTTCCCCTCCCATGCGCAGCGGCTGTGCATGTGGTTGGGGATGTGGGGCCACCACCATGTCCACGGCCAGGCCCCGGCGTGTTGCAACGTTGTGCAGGACACATGCTGCCACTATGATCCTGCACACTACTGGGGGAGCGTATAACAGCTGCCCGCCAGAACGGTCAAGGGAGCGAAAGCGTGACTTCAGCACTCCGAATGTGCGCTCCACTATGCCCCTGGTTGTAATGTGGGCTGTGTTAAATCTTACCTGGGGTGGCGTGGTGGGGTTCCGAATTGGCGTCATCATGTGGGGGCTGAGAGGGTAGGCACTGTCCCCTGTGGAGGTGGGGATTGGTATCATTGGTGAGGTTGTGACCTTGCTCAGTATCCAACATGCATGCATGTGCAGTGGCATACATACTCACCAAGCAGCCATGTATCGCCATGCCGCCCAGCTTCTAGGTCCCGGCTTAGGGTGGACATTCGGTAAATGAAGCTGTCGTGGGTGGAGCCGGGATAGTTGGCATATACTGAGGTGATGATTCCCTTGGCATTACATGCTACCTGCACGTTGATGGAATGCCAGTGCTTGCGGTTCCTATAGATGTGCTCAGATGCCCTGGGGGGACGTAGAGCCACATGGGTGCAGTCGATGGCACCTAGCACTTTGGGGAATCGTGCCACTGCGTAAAAATCCAGGGCGGCAGCATGCCTTTCTGCAGGTGTTCTGGGCAGGTATATGTGCCTGCGGACTGATGGGCGTGCAGTCATGATGTTCAAGACCTGGTGTAGGCAGCGTGACTGGGTGGCCTGTGACACCCCACCCACTATGGCACTTGTCCGCTGAAATGATCCAGTGGCTAAGAAGTGCAGTACATTGAGGACCTTCTCCAGGGGGCTGAGTGCTTGGGAGCACAGGGTGGGTGATGTGAGGTCATCCTCCCACTCAGTCACCAGGTCCAGTATGATGTGTGGTGGAAACCTGTACCTCCCATACACCTGGTCATCAGGCATCCCGAAAAGGCTGGTTCTGGGTGTGAATATTCTGGCCCTGACTATCCTCCTCCTCCTCCTTTGGTAGCCCACTGCCACTGCTGCTAGGAACGGTATGTTCATCCTGGCGTCTGAGCTTGTTATTGTTAAAGTCCGCAATTTATGCTTAGCGCGTGTTCTAGGCGAGCGTGTGACCCGCGCAGCCCTGGAATCCTGTTGCCAGTCCAATAGCGTGTGGAAATTCACACGCACCACGGGATACAGCGTGTGACCCGCGCAGCCCTGGAATCCTGTTGCCAGTCCAATAGCGTGTGGAAATTCACACACACCACGGGATACAGCGTGTGACCCGCGCAGCCCTGGAATCCAGTTCCCAGTCCAATAGCGTGTGGAAATTCACACGCACCACGGGATACAGCGTGTGACCCGCGCAGCCCTGGAATCCAGTTCCCAGTCCAATAGCGTGTGGAAATTCACACGCACCACGGGATACAGGTTCGCTGACGTACTTGCGTGTGTAAGTGGCCGCGCACCCATTAAATACACGTACATAGGCCAATCGCGTGTACGCGCACTTTTGTCCAATTACACGCGATGACACTCTGACGTGCAGTATCTCCACGTGTGCCCCGTCATCACGTCCTGAGTGGGGAACACCCGTGCGGGTCACGTCACAGACGCGCTTACGCGCTGAGGGACTCTGGTCCAATAGAATCGTGTATGCGTGCTGACGCGCTTACGCGCTAAGGGCCTTTCCTCGGATTTCACGCTGACGTGCAGGATTTTCACGTGCCAAATCACTCCGTATCAAGCTGGCCACGCGAAAACACACGGAAGCCCACGCTCCTGCCCAGAAGGCCGAGTTTCTGCCCCCCAGTGCCCCGAGCAGCCTCCCACGTGCCATCTGCTGCTGCCTGCCTGCCTGCCTGCCTGCCTGCTGCCACCGTGCCCTGCCATTTGGTGCCTGCACATCAGCCATCTGCAGGGGTCCAGTTGCTGTGTCCACCCCTGCTGGAACTGAAGACTCCCGACTGGTATTACATCGCTCCACAGCCCAGCCCCAGGACCCAGTTGCCCACCCACACCTGCCTCTGGGGTTGCCATGTCGGGCACTTCCACATCTGGCACCAGTGGCAACCCCAGGCCAGAGGGGCAGAGGGGCACCAGCTTCACTGTCACCGAAGTTGGTGTCCTGGTGGAGCATGTCCTGGGGCAGTATGATGCCCTCTTTGGATCGTCCCGCGCCAGCAAGGAAGGACGGCAGAGGATCTGGGCCGACTGTGTGGTTGCCATCAACGCGGAGGGGGTGGCAACCCGCGACGTCCTGAAGATCAAGAAGCGCTGGGAGGACTTGAGGTCCAGGACCCTTGTGAAGGCCCGGCGCCTCGTGGAGGGGGGCCGGGGCCGCATGAGTACCATCCAGATGAGGGTCCTGGAACGCGTACGCCCAGCGCTCCACGCCCAGATCCTTGAGAGGGAGGCCCGTCTGGAGTTGAGCGGTAAGTGTCCATGCATTACTGTGTGAGACAGGGCATGTTGCGGTGTGCTGGTTCTATGATACTTGCCTGTATGTGTGCCATAGCCCATGTATGCATGTATGTGTGCAGGGACATCATGGTAATGCATGTGCGACCAGTGATGTGTGATGCACATGGTTGTTGCATGTGTTGAAATGCCGCATGGGGAGCCCTAATCAGATTATGAACATGAGAGCATGCCAGTCTCTGTACCTGAACATGGGTGGGGGTGAGGGATGGGTGCTGATGCCAGGTACATATATGGTAGCCATGTCTGTGTGCCTGACCTGCGTGTCTGTGACTTGTGCATGCCATGGATGCATGACACATGTGTGTGACAATGCAGAGATTCAGTAAAGCAGCAAAATGACCCTTGTATCCGCTGTGTTTGGTGTGTTTGGGGCCAGATGGATGTGACTGAGGTGATGTGTGTGCATGTGATGGGCATGAGCCATGATGCATGTGAGTTACATATCATTGAATGTTTCAAGAGTCCATTGGACATGCATGGAAATGTCCATGGCATGCACCATGCCTGTTACTGTGTGTGTTTTGCCTGGACTGGCCCATGTGTTGTGGAGGGACATGATGGAAGTGTACTTTGACAGTGGTGCTCATCTGCTATTGCTTCCTGTCTAGGGGACCATTGTACAGTGCCCTGATGCTTGTGTTCTTTGTCTCCCTCTACGCAGCGGCTAGTGAAGAAGAGGGCGGAGACGGCGCTGTGGAGCAAGGCGGCGGGGATGCCCCCACGGCTGCAGCGGAAGGGGTGGGTGAGCCCCCACAGGGGCCTGCTACGGTGGGAGACGGTGAGGAGCCATCCAGGTTGGTGGTTTGCACAGAGGAGGAGGAGGCCGCCACTGGGGCACACATGGGGCCTGGTGGGGGCATCCCTGCTGGTGCAAGTGGTGCAGTCCAGGGCCAGGGGCAGGAGGCAGCACAGGTCACCGTGGAGGGGCCTGTGCATGTCGCTGTCCCTGACCCTGTGAGTGCACCACCATGCACCAGCAGGGATGCCCCGTCCCAGGCCTGTCCGCAGGTAGAGGGGATGTCCATGTCACCTGACTCCCCTCCACCTGCGGACGTGGGAACCCCTGGCCGTGCGGAGAAGGTCCTGATTGGGGTCGCGTTGCGCACGGCTGCGATTCGTGATGCCGTGCGTGCTTCCCGGGAGGAGCACGCACGTCATCACGAAGTGCACCGTGCCGACGTGGCCCAATTGGGATCGGCCATGTTCGGGGGTTTCCTGC
The DNA here is from genome assembly GCF_040938575.1 of Ambystoma mexicanum. Classification (NCBI taxonomy): domain Eukaryota; kingdom Metazoa; phylum Chordata; class Amphibia; order Caudata; family Ambystomatidae; genus Ambystoma; species Ambystoma mexicanum. The sequence goes on along the minus strand of NC_090941.1, from coordinate 821,957,499 downwards.
ATGTGTTGGCCAATGTGGCGGCCCTCTCCTCCTCTGTGCAGGCTATCCACCAGTCGTTCTCCTTGCCGTCTTCCAGCCCAGATGCCACCAGGGCCCCCTGTGGACCTGCCCCGACCAATGCAGCCAGCTCGGTGGGGATCCCATCCCTGCCACAGTCGGGAGTCAGAGATCCAGCAGGGGTGGACACCAGAGCAACTGGACCCCAGCAGATGGAGGATGTGACGGCATCATCGGGCAGGGCACGTGCACGACGGCGTCGGTGGTTTCCATCAGCCTGGATGCCGTCGTGCTGGCACAGGCAGTTGCGTCGGAGGCAGCAGCAGGCTCAACGTGGGAGGCATCATGGCTCGGGGCCATCAACATCAGGGGTGCAGGCATCGGCCGGAGGGCAGGAGAACCCTGGAATGGGAGTGGCTTCCGTGTGGGAGAGGTTGTGCCAGCGGATAGGTGCGGAGCGGCAGCGGGCAGAGGAGGAACGGCTCACGATGGTCAGGGCGGAGGACTCCATGCGGAGGGCGCTGAGGCGGGCTGAGTGCCTCGAGGGTCTTCGCAGGGAGTTTGAGCTTGACACTGCGTTATCCCTGCGGGACCTCGGGGCCAGGGAACATGCCCGCCTCCAAGCCATTGAGCAGGAGTTCGAGGATGCCCTGGCCCATGACAACAACCAGTGAGCCGTCCGAATAGCCCGCTGCCTTTGTATATAGTTGTATAGTTAGGGTTAGGTTTCCTTTGTTTTTTTGAATTTTTTTTGGGTTGCGATTGGACAATGCACCACTTTTTTGTATATAGTTCCCTTTTTAGTTAGTAGTCAGTTAGGTTTAATTTGGTAGGGCTCATGGACCCAGGATTATCTTCTTGATTGGCTTATTTTATTTTTTCATAATTTTTTCATGGACATTCATCTTGTTTTGTTTGATTTGCTTTGTGTTTTTTCTTATTTGCTGTTCAATACATATTATTTTTTTAATCTTCAATGTGTCGTATCATCTCATTGCTTTCAGGCATGTCATGTTGGGTGTTTTGTCATTCACTTGCAGCCATTGTGTGTGACAGACATGTGTTAAATTGCATTATTTACATTGGGGGTGTAACATGTAATTGCCTTTGATATGTGGGTGGGTGTGATAGTTGGTTGGGCCTTTTGGCAGGGGAGGATGGGCATTACGGACATGATTGGGGAATGTTGGGACCCAGGTGCAGGGGGGCATGGATTGGACATGGGTGGGGGCCTGCTGGCAGGTGCCCCACAGTGCTGGGGGGTGGGGGTGGTGAGAGACATGAGTTGGACATGGGTGGGGGCCTGCTGGCAGGTGCCCCACAGTGCTGGGGGGTGGGGGTGGTGGGAGACATGAGTGGGGCCCTGGTGGAGGGTGACCCTGGTGGCTGGGGTTTGGGGGTGGTGGCAGACATGAGTTGGACATGGGTGGGGGCCTGCTGGCAGGTGCCCCACAGTGCTGGGGGGTGGGGGTGGTGGGAGACATGAGTGGGGCCCTGGTGGAGGGTGACCCTGGTGGCTGGGGTTTGGGGGTGGTGGGAGACATGAGTTGGACATGGGTGGGGGCCTGCTGGCAGGTGCCCCACAGTGCTGGGGGGTGGGGGTGGTGGGAGACATGAGTGGGGCCCTGGTGGAGGGTGACCCTGGTGGCTGGGGTTTGGGGGTGGTGGGAGACATGAGTTGGACATGGGTGGGGGCCTGCTGGCAGGTGCCCCACAGTGCTGGGGGGTGGGGGTGGTGGGAGACATGAGTGGGGCCCTGGTGGAGGGTGACCCTGGTGGCTGGGGTTTGGGGGTGGTGGGAGACATGAGTTGGACATGGGTGGGGGCCTGCTGGCAGGTGCCCCACAGTGCTGGGGGGTGGGGGTGGTGGGAGACATGAGTGGGGCCCTGGTGGAGGGTGACCCTGGTGGCTGGGGTTTGGGGGTGGTGGGTGACATGAGTTGGACATGAATGGGGGCCTGCTGGCAGGTGCCCCACAGTGCTGGGGGGTGGGGGTGGTGGGAGACATGAGTGGGGCCCTGGTGGAGGGTGACCCTGGTGGCTGGGGTTTGGGGGTGGTGGGAGACATGAGTTGGACATGGGTGGGGGCCTGCTGGCAGGTGCCCCACAGTGCTGGGGGGTGGGGGTGGTGGGAGACATGAGTGGGGCCCTGGTGGAGGGTGACCCTGGTGGCTGGGGTTTGGGGGTGGTGGGTGACATGAGTTGCACATGGGTGGGGGCCTGCTGGCAGGTGCCCCACAGTGCTGGGGGGTGGGGGTGGTGGGAGACATGAGTGGGGCCCTGGTGGAGGGTGACCCTGGTGGCTGGGGTTTGGGGGTGGTGGGAGACATGAGTTGGACATGGGTGGGGGCCTGCTGGCAGGTGCCCCACAGTGCTGGGGGGTGGGGGTGGTGGGAGACATGAGTGGGGCCCTGGTGGAGGGTGACCCTGGTGGCTGGGGTTTGGGGGTGGTGGGTGACATGAGTTGGACATGGGTGGGGGCCTGCTGGCAGGTGCCCCACAGTGCTGGGGGGTGGGGGTGCAAGGGGACATGTGTTGGTGTTCATTAGTTCAAGGAGACATGTGCCTTTGCTGGGGGGCATGCCCATGTTGGGTGGGCTGCCTGCGGGACATGACCAGGGATGCAGGGTAGTCCCCTGTGGTGTGGGCTGCCTGCAGGGGCCGTGGAGGGTGTACAGGGTACACCTGGGAGGAGCCACACTGTCAAATCACATGTGGAACTTCCCGCGCACCCCTGAAATTCACGCGCCCAGGCTATTCGCGTGTGGAACTTCCCGCGCACCCCTGAAATACACGCGGCCAGGCTATTCGCGTGTGGAACTTCCCGCGCACCCCTGAAATACACGCGCCCAGGCTATTCGCGTGTGGAACTTCCCGCGCACCCCTGAAATACACGCGGCCAGGCTATTCGCGTGTGGAACTTCCCGCGCACCCCTGAAATACACGCGCCCAGGCTATTCGCGTGTGGAACTTCCCGCGAACCCCTGAAATACACGCGCCCAGGCTATTCGCGTGTGGAACTTCCCGCGAACCCCTGAAATACACGCGCCCAGGCTATTCGCGTGTGGAACTTCCCGCGAACCCCTGAAATACACGCGCCCAGCCTATTCGCGTGTGGAACTTCCCGCGAACCCCTGTAATACACGTAGCCCGCTCCCCCAGGCCCGATCGCGTGAGGAACTTCCCGCGCACCCCTGAAATACACGCGCCCAGCCTATTCGCGTGTGGAACTTCCCGCGAACCCCTGTAATACACGTAGCCCGCTCCCCCAGGCCCGATCGCGTGAGGAACTTCCCGCGCACCCCTCAAATTCACGCGCCCAGGCTATTCGCGTGTGAAACTTCACGCGAACCCCTGAAATATAAGTAGCACGCTCCCCCAGGCCCGATCGCGTGAGGAACTTCACGCGAACCCCTGTTATACACGTAGCCCGCTCCCCCAGGCCCGATCGCGTGAGGAACTTCCCGCGCACCCCTGAAATACACGCTCCCAGCCTATTCGCGTGTGGAACTTCCCGCGAACCCCTGTAATACACGTAGCCCGCTCCCCCAGGCCCGATCGCGTGAGGAACTTCCCGCGCACCCCTCAAATTCACGCGCCCAGGCTATTCGCGTGTGAAACTTCACGCGAACCCCTGAAATATACGTAGCACGCTCCCCCAGGCCCGATCGCGTGTGGAACTTCACGCGAACCCCTGTAATACACGAAGCCCGCCCCCCCAGGCCTGATCGCGTGTGGAACTTCCCGCGCACCCCTGAAATTCACGCGCCCAGGCTATTCGCGTGTGGAACTTCCCGCGCACCCCTGAAATACACGCGGCCAGGCTATTCGCGTGTGGAACTTCCCGCGCACCCCTGAAATACACGCGCCCAGGCTATTCGCGTGTGGAACTTCCCGCGCACCCCTGAAATACACGCGGCCAGGCTATTCGCGTGTGGAACTTCCCGCGCACCCCTGAAATACACGCGCCCAGGCTATTCGCGTGTGGAACTTCCCGCGAACCCCTGAAATACACGCGCCCAGGCTATTCGCGTGTGGAACTTCCCGCGAACCCCTGAAATACACGCGCCCAGGCTATTCGCGTGTGGAACTTCCCGCGAACCCCTGAAATACACGCGCCCAGGCTATTCGCGTGTGGAACTTCCCGCGAACCCCTGAAATACACGCGCCCAGGCTATTCGCGTGTGGAACTTCCCGCGCACCCCTGAAATACACGCGCCCAGCCTATTCGCGTGTGGAACTTCCCGCGAACCCCTGAAATATACGTAGCACGCTCCCCCAGGCCCGATCGCGTGTGGAACTTCACGCGAACCCCTGTAATACACGAAGCCCGCTCCCCCAGGCCCGATCGCGTGAGGAACTTCCCGCGCACCCCTGAAATACACGCGCCCAGCCTATTCGCGTGTGGAACTTCCCGCGAACCCCTGTAATACACGTAGCCCGCTCCCCCAGGCCCGATCGCGTGTGGAACTTCACGCGAACCCCTGTAATACACGAAGCCCGCTCCCCCAGGCCCGATCGCGTGAGGAACTTCACGCGAACCCCTGTAATACACGTAGCCCGCTCCCCCAGGCCCGATCGCGTGAGGAACTTCCCGCGAACCCCTGTAATACACGTAGCCCGCTCCCCCAGGCCCGATCGCGTGAGGAACTTCCCGCGCACCCCTCAAATTCACGCGCCCAGGCTATTCGCGTGTGAAACTTCACGCGAACCCCTGAAATATACGTAGCACGCTCCCCCAGGCCCGATCGCGTGTGGAACTTCACGCGAACCCCTGTAATACACGAAGCCCGCTCCCCCAGGCCCGATCGCGTGAGGAACTTCACGCGAACCCCTGTTATACACGTAGCCCGCTCCCCCAGGCCCGATCGCGTGAGGAACTTCCCGCGCACCCCTGAAATACACGCGCCCAGCCTATTCGCGTGTGGAACTTCCCGCGAACCCCTGTAATACACGTAGCCCGCTCCCCCAGGCCCGATCGCGTGAGGAACTTCCCGCGCACCCCTCAAATTCACGCGCCCAGGCTATTCGCGTGTGAAACTTCACGCGAACCCCTGAAATATACGTAGCACGCTCCCCCAGGCCCGATCGCGTGTGGAACTTCACGCGAACCCCTGTAATACACGAAGCCCGCTCCCCCAGGCCCGATCGCGTGAGGAACTTCACGCGAACCCCTGTAATACACGTAGCCCGCTCCCCCAGGCCCGATCGCGTGAGGAACTTCCCGCGAACCCCTGTAATACACGTAGCCCGCTCCCCCAGGCCCGATCGCGTGAGGAACTTCCCGCGCACCCCTCAAATTCACGCGCCCAGGCTATTCGCGTGTGAAACTTCACGCGAACCCCTGAAATATACGTAGCACGCTCCCCCAGGCCCGATCGCGTGTGGAACTTCACGCGAACCCCTGTAATAGACGAAGCCCGCTCCCCCAGGCCCGATCGCGTGAGGAACTTCACGCGAACCCCTGTTATACACGTAGCCCGCTCCCCCAGGCCCGATCGCGTGAGGAACTTCACGCGAACCCCTGTAATACACGAAGCCCGCTCCCCCAGGCCCGATCGCGTGTGGAACTTCACGCGAACCCATGTAATACACGTAGCCCGCTCCCCCAGGCCCGATCGCGTGAGGAACTTCACGCGAACCCCTGTAATACACGAAGCCCGCTCCCCCAGGCCCGATCGCGTGAGGAACTTCACGCGAACCCCTGTAATACACGTAGCCCGCTCCCCCAGGCCCGATCGCGTGAATAACTTCACGCGAACCCCTGTGATGCACGTACCCTGCAAATCGCGTGTGACACTTCCCGCGCACCCCGGTATACATGCACACGTATTTTTTGTCAGCGGGTGTCCGTGTTTGTGGGTACCCCTTTGCACGTCATTTTTCCTGGAGGGCCACAGTATGGGACATTCATCATGGCAGTATATAGGTGCTATTTGTTGGCGCACCTTTTGGCGCACATTTCTTACAGCCGCAGAGACGCTACCGCCTCCTTTCTTGTGGCGGTCGTGTTTGTGCCTGTGCGCTGGTTTGAGCGTGCGATTTTTTCCCCTATTCTATTCCATGAATACGTGTTGTAGGCGAGCGTGTGGGCGTTCCGCGCACTTGTGCCCTGTACTTCCCCCGTGACGCCCACGTTTTGGCAAGTTGTTCCCCATTCCGAGTGTTACGCCCGTGTTCCGCCTACTTTTATTGCGTGCGCCGCGCTATGTGCGATTTTCGCTGTGGCCTGTGCGATTTTCGCTGTGACCTGGCGCACGCTGTTAGATGGCCTGTGCGCTAACGTGCGCCGCGCACTTTTTATCGCACATCCGCTGGTTTTCTCGCGCACGGACTTCCATGAATCGACGTGCGCTGCTTTTCGTGCGATTTTCGCACGTTCACTGCGATTTTCGCTATTCCACTGCGATTCGCACGTTTTTGCCCACTTGCGCCGCGCTAATTATTCCATGAATCGGCCTGTAAATGTGTTATCAGGATTGTTTGCTGCGTTTCTATGAAGTACTAACATTTGCAAACACAATTGGTCTGTACTGTGTAAGTAAATGTTGTTAACAATTGGTGGTAATTGAAATAGAATATTTATTGCTACATTTGCGTAGCAACTTACACCAACTATATTTGAGAGGTTAAATGTACCAGGTAGTTCTGTATCTGACTGCTTTTTTTGGAGTTTGTCTTCCTTCTTTGAAGAAGTACCTGGTTTACTTTCCCAAATTGATTTTTTTTTGCTTGTGGTACTTGATGGAGTATTTGTTTCTTTTACTCTCTTTGGAGGATTTGCAGTGACATCTTGTTGCATTTCTGTTTGATTTATTTTTCTTTTATAACGTTTTACTTTTTGTGGAACAGAACATGTGTTTAGACGGGGAGTGTATAGTGAGCGAAGTCTATTGTATTCTAAAATGCAAGGAATATCAGCGTTTACTTTACTTGCATCAAAGTTGATTAGAAATAGACCGTCAAGTGTACGTAAGCATGATAGTGCTACGTAGCTCATGCCTTCTTTAAAGACTGTGTTACCAATATCTATCATTGCTTTGTCTAGGGTAAAACCTTGTGATTTATGAATTGTGACTGTGTATGCAAGAGTCAGAGAAAATTGTTCTTTGCGTACATACATGTCTTTGAAGAGAAGGAATCGAGCTGTTGAGCGTCCTATCCTTTTCACTTCTGAAAATTTGTCAAAGAGAATATTGTCAAACTGAATGTTGTCACATGGGTATGTTTGAAAGCCAACAACTGTACCCAGTGCTCCATTAACTAGTCCTTGATCCACGTCAAGGTTACGTTTAAGCATTACTCTGCAATTTAAGGATAATTTTAATATCTTTTCTAAACTTGCTGTGTTTGAGATAGATTTTTCTAAACTATTTAGTCTTGTTGTGTCTTTGTCACACATGGGTAGTGTCATACCATGTACATCTAGTTTGTCTGTGGCGCTAATTTCCATTATTGGTTGCATTTCTTTACTTAACATTATTTCATTGAATTTGAAACAGCTTGCAAGAGTTGGCATTAAGGCCATACAATTGACATTTTTGTGGGCTAATTGTTCCATAACATCTGAAGCACATGCATTATCGCCATGAAGTGCATTAATGTGCCGGGTTTTCAATATTGCTTCTGCTTCTTTAGAAAGTATACCAACTCTGATTCTGTTTAAGATGTTGGCATAAGTGAGATCTGCAGATTGCTGCATGTTTTCTGTTAATTCTCCATATTGGAAATGTTGCCAAAGGATGAAATTTCCAATGCTGCCAACAGTTTTACGGCAGAGTTTGTGTTCTAATGTTTTAAAAATAGGCTCACCTTTTACTGGTGTCAATTGAAGATCTCCGAAAACAATAATGTGTTTTCCTGCAAAGAGCTCTTCATAGTTTGTTTTGAGTACTTCTTGTAATCTGAGGTGAATCAAAGCCAACATTAGGTTGGAGACCATGCTCACTTCATCTATTAGTAGCATTTTCATTTGTTTCAATACTCTGCGTAGTTCCATTGCAGCTTCTGCAGAAAGTTTGTAATAGTCTAATTTGTTCTGATTCTACTGGCAATAGTAGTAATCGGTGTAATGTGACACCACCTATATTGTAGGCAGCTAAACCTGTGGGGGCAGTGACAACAGCTGACAGTTTGTTGTTTGTCAATTGTTGAAGGAACTTACTGATGATTTTGATTAGGAATGTTTTGCCAGAACCAGCTTCACCACTGACGTACAATAGTATAGGTTTGTAATTATGGCAGGAACATTCTTCATTTTCATGTTGTACACCATGTGCAATTTGTTTTGTTACTTCTTGAAAAATGCTACGTTGCTCATTGTTTAGTTTTGATTGTAGTACAGTTAAGTCTTCTTTATCTTCAAACTGACACATGATGTTTTCTACTTCTATCATAGCTAATTCTGCCTCATTTATTATTTGTGGTTCTCCCAGTGGTTCTTGGCTTCCTGTTACAGAAGGTTGACTACTGTCAGGAGTTTCTTTATCTAGTTGGGCCTGGAGTTCTTCTTCGTGTTGCTGTTCATTGTGCAACATTGTTTTGTACTATGTAAAGTTTACATCAGTTATAGTGCTTTCATTTGCTTTGAAAGCATCTGCATATGAGTCATAGTTATCTAGTATTTCCTCTTCTTTTCTCTATGGTTTAAAGAGTTGTAGCTGGGACATGTAATATACTTCTTTATGTTAAGGAGTCTTTAATGACAATCTTATATGATTAATTTAATTTGGTTTAGTGAGTTTAACAAAGCTGCCTTCACAGTTTGCTACTCTGTATTTACCTTTTATTTTCATCAGGTTTTATATTATTTTTGTATGTGTAGTTTTGGGCTATGTGGTATAGACACATGATTTCCAAAGTATTACTTCTGTTTGGGAAGTATGTGTCCAATAAATTGTTTTTTAAAATGTCTTGGCTGTTGGGATCACGTTTAGCTATTGTTTCTATATCTTCGTAGGATTTTAGAACTCTTTTTCTAGATTTTGCTGGACCAAGACTTAGCCATACTATATTTTCAGATTTACCATACAATGCAGTACCAGTTAAACCATAAGCTGCTTCATATGATCCACATTCTCTATGGGAGAGCATTTATTTGCCCAAGCTGTATAATTTCTGAGACACTGTTTTACCTGATGAAAGGTCATTCCCGAGGTCTTGGAGCTCTGTCTTTTCTGCTTTGGTTCAGTATGCTGTGACATATCGTGCAACTGCAGTAGAATTGTCTGCATTGTACTGCACATCTATGTTTGCATTCCATAAGTGGGCAATGATTGCATTGTAATCATTGATATATTTTTCTTCTTCTTTTCTTTTTATGTAATATGTATTTTTAGGTGACTTACCTTTAACACTATGTCTTACTGAAGACATGAGGTTGTTCACTTGACCTGTTTCTGTAACTGGTCTAGGGAAAACAAATCGGCATTTGGTGTAGTAGTTCCCTTTGTTTTTGTATTTGTGACGACAATATTTTCCACATTTGTGTCCTTGAAATTGTAAAATATTTGCATGAAGATCACTATTTGTTGCTTGCAATGGAATTTCACAAATGACATATTTTTCAATAAAGTGTAAAACAGTGGCATCACTGTCTTGACCAAATTTAGGAGCATCTTTAATCCATAAAAGCATGTGGATATGTGGTGCTCCTCTGGCTTGGTATTCTTTTCTCCAAAAGAAGTGTTGCACTTCTCCAAGGGGAGGAACCATTTTATTACAAATAAAATATAGCATAGCAATGAAGCGATGGTGAAAATATCTTGAAACATTATCAGGATCCAAAGAACAAAGTTCTCCAGGTGTTAGTATGTTTGTTTTGTTTTTGTTTGATATGCGTAGGAAATCATGTAAATCTTCCCATGCATATTCTGCACAATTTAATGTAACAAACCAAGTCGGTGGGCCAAGGTTTCTTATCATACAACATACATCTCCATGACGTCGAAACTCGTACTCTTTAGTACCATGCATATTTGATAATAGATTTGTAATATTTGATTGTAAAACCTCATCCTTTTGTTGGACTGTTTGTAATAATTGTGTAGCTGTCATATTTTGAAAGTGTGATCCTGATTTTAATATGTGTGCAACTGCGTAACATAAAGTTGCTAGTTCACTTTCAAAGAGTAGGTGGAATATGTATTCCACATTTTGTCTAAATCTGGGATCTTCAGAATACATCTGTAATGAGCGGTATTCTGATGCTGTTATTTGAATAGATCTATCATCGTACCTTCCTCCTTTGCCAGTAGGAAAGAGTAGAGGAAAAGCATGTGCTTCTATACTTTTTTCCCATATGCTGATTGGTGATCCTTTTGTTTGACGCATTTGGTACGTTTCCAGTGCATCTTCTATGGTGTCATTAGAGTGCAAAGGATGAACTGTATAATGGTCTAAAGTATTTGATATTGTAGCAGGTTTTGGTAGTGGGTATAATTCCAAATTATTTGTGATAGCACGTGAAGGAGTTTGGTTGTTGTCAAGTTTTGAAGTGCAGTAACTGCAAAGTAATAAGGGGTTAGTTATTTCGTATTTGTTTTCTGCTACAAGGTAGAAAGCTAATTCAAACCATTTAGAATCTTCATTGACTTCTATTTTATATGATAGGTCTACAGTTTTTGTGTTACTTTTATAAAAAGTTCTGCGGCAGCATACACACACATGGTTTGGTACTTCAGCTGATGTACTTTTAAATTTTAGTATTTCTTTTTTGTATGTGTTTAGTAAAAGGTTGCCATGCATAGAATTGTTGCTAATTTGGTTTAAAGATATTTGATTCTGTGGCTTTCACTTCCAAAATATTTTTTCTGGATATAGTCAATTTCTTCAAGTAGGTCTTTTGCTTTACCATGTAGAAGAATGTTATTTAAATGTGCTAGTGCTAAAGCAGGACTTTTAGCATAGTACAGTTTATAAACTAGATTTCTTACTGTTGAATGATGTGTTGATATCCTTTTGATATAATGGAAGGCGGTTTTACAAGTAGGTCCTGTAATGCAGGCTAATGAATGTCCTTTTAGTCCTGTGTACTTGCGCACTGGACAACTATCAATATTTTGCAGTAGTTTAATTTTGATTTTGTCTTTGCTTTTTACGGACTGTCTGCAGACTTCTAAAAAATACAAAGGGCCCTGCTTCATTTATTTTCCCTTCTATTTTTTAACTGTGAAAGGCTGCTCTGAAAGAGCCTTATTTTTTTTGATTTTTGTAATTTTGTATTGTTTTTGGTTTTTTATACACGACACACTAGGAGAGGAAGGGAAAGGAGGGTAAAGGGGGGGGCACCAACCACAGGGATAAGGAAGGGCGAGCTGAGAGAGGAAGATGTAGAGTGGGCTTTATTTGGGTAGTTAGCAGATCTACTCATGCTCTGAGACGATAGTCTCAAAAGCACTGCGAAGTCGCTCCCCCCGCAGAGTAGTGTGTCACAGTACATACACACAACTATGACCCTCGAAAGGTAAGTGTCATCAGAATTCTGTATGGCCTGTGAGGCAGCTTGAGGAAGACGCTGTCCCACAGAGGTGGTCCTTGTGGTGACAGGATCAGAAACAGAGGATGAAGTAGAGGAAATCAACCTACTACGTTCTTCGCAAGGTACAACCTTGCGAATAGCCCCAGAGTGAAATGTCCTCAGGTGTCGCTTTATAGTAGTGGTCCCAAAGCTATACGAACTGTGCCTCCCGCGACTGAATATCATTTTGCACTCATTGCAGGTGACACGGTTCGCACAAACCTTAGGACCATTCCCATGAATGGAAAACAACCGCCACACCCAAGACTCACGCCTAGTGCGGGTAGTAGGGATTTCCTCTACCTCATTCTCCTCATCCTCTTCTTCCTCCTCTGCATCCTCACTCCTGTTCCCCTCTTCAGGCCCTTGGGGAGGTGGTGGTTGTGGAGGGGGCAGGGGTGGTGCTGAGGCAGACACAGCACCAGGTGGCAGCAGTGGAGCCACAGAAGCCATCAGGTTGAAGATGGAAATCTGCAGGTTGCAGCAAAAATCTCTGTGCTCTGTAGAATAGCCAGAGAATAAGCTCTAGGGCATGGTCTTTTATAGGGATGCCTGTGCGGTCCGCGGACATGTGCGCTGTCCGTGGACAGATCGAACACAAAAAAAGGTTCAAAAGGTTTCAAAAAGTATGTATAAACTTATAGTTAGTATGTGGGACTTGTGCTATGGTGAGTTTTTATTAAAAAATGTTGTGGATTACTTGAAAATATACTTTTAAAGTGTTCGGGGACACGAACAGTGTCCGCATACAGAACACGCGATCAGCGTGGGCGCAGTCACATGGTCGCTTCGCGAACATGTTCGCAAAGGAAGCGGCTGTCCACAGGACACCAAAAGCACGGCTATGGTTTGCGCATGAGCGTTGATGTTCTACGGACACTGTTCTGGTCCTGAAGTAATTAAAAGTGCGTCAGACGTCAAACAAACAGTTACGGACAGGCGTTTGTTCTTAGAACAGTGTCAACTTGCTTGCGCACAATACGGACAGAAATAGCGTCCTCAGAACACCTCCATTTTCATTTCTTTATGAACATTTTAGGACACCGTGTGTGTTCTTAGAACAGTTTCAGCTTGCTAGCGAACAGTACGGACAGGTATAGTGTTCTTCAGGACACCTCCATTTTTGTTTATTTACGAACATTTCAGGACACCAATTGTGTTCTCAGAACAGTTTCAACTTGCTAGCGAACAGTACGGACAGGTATAGTGTTCTTCATGACAGCTATATTTTTGTTTATTTACGAACATTTCAGAACACCCGCGCTGTCCGCGGACACCTACATTGTTTTTGTAAAAAAAATCAGAAACTAATTAGAACTCAATATAAAAATGTAACTTTATTTAACATATATTAATAATTTATGACAGAGAAGGTGAGGCCGAAACGGAAACAAAAACAGGAGAATTAGGGGTTTCAACATGATTGGTATCAGTTGAAGAAGGGATGGAAGTCTCATCAAAACGTTTTGGGTTATGGAGAGGGTTTGACGATAATTGACTGGGATGTGGTGAGGGGGGACGAGTACATGTGGGGCAATGGTATGACGTTATTGTTTTAAAATGATCTTCAACAAAAGTTTTCAAATTATTAAAATTGGTCAACAATAAATCCATTTTTTCTTTTATGCTGTCAAGCGTGTTTTCCATAACAGCTTCTTCAGAGGTATTTTCTATTTTGGTATGGTCTGTACAAAAAAAATATGTATATGTTAAATGTATATAAAATAATAATAATTAAATGGTTCATATTGTAAAGTGTTTACCATTAGTTTCACTATCTTGTGACAATTCCTCATTTGGGAAATGCTCCTCTAGCCATTCCAGAGTACTAGACATTTCTGTGAGAATAAAAAGATATTATTTTTTTTTATCTAATACAGAACGTTTATAAATATATGAGTAAAATGAAGTTCACTTACTATTTTAGGTAAAATATGTTCTAAGTACTGTGTAGGTCTGGTGTTGTTCTTAGTTCTGTAGTGTCTGTGAGGTAATTATGTTGGAAGCCAATTTATCTTCTTCTGGTATATTCCATTTTAGAACATATTGTATTTAAATGAATGGTTAGTGTGTTACATATATGGGTTACATTTCTTATGTATTACTACATATAATGTGTGTGTGTTTTGCTTTTTGAATTTGTTAAATGTTCCTATGTTATGATATAACAATCAAACATACCCCCCCAGATTTTTTAGGTAGTGGTACTGTTCTCCGAACATGTCCGCGGACATTAAAAGAGTTTGCGGACATCAAGTTCAGTAGAAGAGGTTCAGTATGTTCCATATTACATGTACATAAAGTCAAAGTTATTATGGTTAAGTTGCGCTACTAAAAACCTATGAAATTCAGTGAAAAAACGTTGTTAAAGGGACGTTATGGTTAAGTTGCGCTACTAAAAACCTATGAAATTCAGTGAAAAAACGTTGTTAAAGGGACATTATGATTAAGTTGCGCTACTAAAAATCTATGATATTCAGTGAAAAAAACGTTGTTAAAGGGACGTTATGGTTCAAGTAAAACCGAAAAACCCTTGAAATTCGCCAGTTATGGTAAGCTAAGCAACCATAACTCGCACCACCCCCGTGCACTGCTAAGACTAACACCCAGGACATCAAAGATGACATCACAAAGGTTTTTAGTAGCGTAACTTAATCATAACGTCCCTTTAACAAAGTTTTTTCACTGAATTTCATAGGTTTTAGTAGCGCAACTTAACCATAACGTTCCTTTAACAAAGTTTTTTCACTGAATATATATATATATATATACAAATTCAGTGATAAAAAAAGTTGTTAAAGGGATGTTATGGTTAAGTTGCACTACTAAAAACCTATCGAATTCAGTGAAAGAACATTGTGCACAGCACATTATGGTTCGGTTGCCATAAGAAAAACCTAGCACATTCAGTACAAACACTTTGTTTAAGGGACGTTATACTTACTTTTCAGTACCATCTACCTATCCATATTATGGGTACATGTAAAACCCAAAAACCCCAGAAATTCGCCAGTTATGGTAAGCTAAGCAACTATAACTCTCGCCACCACTGTGCTCCGCTAAGACTAACACCCATGACATCAAATGTGACATCACAAATGTCATTGATGACATCACTGAATTTCATAGGTTTTTACCAGGATACCCTTAGTTTGTATAGATTGACCATACAGCATACCAAATGGATGTCTGCATGTCGATGGGCACAGTAACCATGGACTGTGCATCTGTTCATGGATTGCGGCTAAAAAAGTTGGGGTCCTCTTGCATAGTGGTACCATTGAGCAAAGATAAGTAACACATACAAAAAGCACCATTTGTGCACATTGCAAGGAAAAATAGAGTAGGTCTTCAAAGTTCGTACTTGTGAAACAAACAGAGCAAACGCATAGGGTGTACACCATAATAGGCACTGCTGCTTTACATAGGAACAAAGAAGGAAATGGCAGAGTAAGTACTACAAAGTATTGAGAGCAGAACTTAACTACAATGCGGAAAGTAAACTGAATTTTCTTCTATAATTACACAGTTTGTGCAGTGCAGTGTACAATAATGGAAAACCATGAGTTTTTTTTTTTTTTGTATGCAGCATTACCAAGCACCTTGGAATGGCTGCAAGAGCATTTCCCTCATAACGAAGTGAGTAACGATATTAACCCCATTGGTATGCAGCACAGTCTGAAAATTAAGATAGTTAATATCTATGGCGTCATATACACCTAACAGATATTTCTATCTTTAACAGGACATACTGGAAATGAAATGAGTGCACAGCAAGTGGCACCTCGTCCACAACAGCATATGGCCACAGGAAAGGAAGGAAATTTTGTAAATAAGTCTAGAAAGGCTAGACGCCAAAATTGAACAATTGCTAAACAATTTAGCCGCCTTAAAAGATTTTGTGCAAGGATATAATATGGGAAAAATGAAAAAGCATTGCCCCACCTGCACGTGTACCCCTTCCCCATTTTCCAGCCCACCATCCCCAACAAAATCCCTATGAGCAGAGACGTTATGATAAGACCTCAATCCTTGCCTCCACTCATGACGACTTTGTAGAAATCCCCAATTTCCTTATGTATGTATTCATTTCTGGAACCCATTCCCTTTCCTAATAGTGTCTATGTATACCTGAAATGAAAGATGTAGATGTAAAGTGTTGCTGGGTGTGTGAGTGGCTTTTCCTTTTTTTAAAAAAAAAATCATTATGAGTCTGTGGCGCACAGTTCTCTCCTGGATAGCTGTAGTTAAGCAAACTGAGGTTTCCTATGGACACCGCCCCTGCCCAGCATATGCGCAATCACAATGCAGGTATCCGTAGGACGCCTGTACTGGTCGGATGTCCGCAATTTTGTGATGCACCTTTAATTAGTTGTGGCAGTGCACGTCTGTCTGTCCCACCCCTATGCGCATCCTCTGTGTCCTGGTAACACCACCCCTGTCCATCATGGTAGGAAAAAGTTGTGACGTACTTTCAGTAGTTTGAGCTATGCACTCATGTCCTACGGACAGCTGTACACATGAACATTGCACTTGCTGTAGTCTGCAAACAACCAGCTTGTGTTGAAATGGTCGCTGGACATGTGTCGCACTTTTAATGAGTCTGAGGAGGCCAACCCTGTTCATAGGAAACATATGCACATGTGCACAGAGTATTCCACCCAATACGGATCCTGCAAACAGCCGTCCCATTGGAGAACATTTGCGATGTCACTATGTGACCGCATCCATGCTGCACCTGCACCCTTATTTGCCAGACACGATTGGGCCCCGGAGATCAGAAAAGTAATGTTTTCAACAATGTAAGAAGTGTTATTGTGAAAGTACACACTTACAAATGTCCCGCACTGTGCCATTGTGCATGTAACTATTTTTTTGAATGAATTAGGCCCGCATTTCTGTTCCAAGTGCTCCACAGCAGCCCTACAAACAACCACACCCCAGAGTTGCCGCACAGTCTGTTCGCGGCTTTACAGAGCAGAGTAGCGGGCCACATTGCTTTGTGATGGAATTGCTTTCTCATCAATTCTGCTGTGCTATATTACCTTTGCAACTAATGGCAGCCATGACTGCTGATACTGCCTCTAAATCAGCACCACCCACACCCTTACCTTCACTGCCACCACCTCCTTCCAAAGGGATCTGGACACGGCAACAGCCATGGTGATATACATATAGATCAAGAGGAGAACGAGAATGAAGTAGAGAAAATCCCCAATGCCTTCAGGCAGTGTGAATGCTGGGTGTGGAAACTGTTTACCAGCGTAGGAGACATGCCGAAATGTAGTGCTAACCTGGTGAGATGCACTGACTCAGTCGTGGAAAACCTGGCTTGTATAGTTACGGCACCACCTCACTGTGACGACATCTCAAAGCAAACCAGAAGGCAGCAGTTTGGATGGCAGTGCCCTTCAAACAAGGCAGTAGGTTACTTTCTTCTACAGCATACTCTGCATCTGCTCCTGCCACCACCAGGGACACTCCTGTGGGGCAAAAGATCCCTAAAGCAGCTTTGCAGACCATATGCACCACAGCAAACCCTTACCTTTCAAAGGTCATTGTATTGTGCATGTACTGTGACGCTCTCCTCTGCAACCGGGGGCAACTTCAAAGTGTTTTGAGGAGTCCGTCCTGGAGCATGAGAATGAGTGCCCCCTACCTATGTGAGGGCCACCCAACATCTTCCTCTCTCTGCACGTGCCCTATCTTATCCCAATGGTACCCCTTCTCTACCCTCCCTTTCCTTCCTTTCCTTCTGTGTCGTGTGTACAAGACCAAGAAAGATACAAAACAATCAAAAAAGAAAAAAGTTTCAAAAAGGCTCTTTTCAGAGCCACCTTTCACAGTTCAAAAGTAATTGCTGATTAAAGGTTACAGGCCGACGCGCAGCCGATAAGTTCTGCAGATTGCGTGATGAATAAAGGGAGTGATGGCTCAGTCAAAAACATTGCAGTTGTTTCCGGAAGAAAGTGCTGGCTTCAAAAAGAGGCATTTTGTGGTGTTTCATTGTTTTTCAAAGGGTAGAAATGAACACCTACTAGAAAAATGCTTGTTGTACTTGCAAGAAGGGCAGTAAGGCATTTTTCATATTTTACAAACAAAGCTGATTGCCAGCATTAGTAAGATAAACTCCATCTGTGGGAAAGATGGTTGTGCTACTAAACGTAATGTTTGTAAGGGTGGAAGTAGGGCATGCCAACATCTCGCAAAAAGGCACAAACAGCCTTCTCCTTGCTTTCTCCAATTGCAGACAAAAGCAAGAAAAATGCAGCCACATCTGTCCCTGTGCAATGTGAGAAAATAATTACTCAGGAGTTCGTAAACATACCCATGAGCTAGCCAAGTGCCTCCCTCTTCTCAAATTGCAGAGAAAGTCCTGTAACATGTCCTAAACTGTTCCCTTCATAATGAAGAATAAGAATGGCCGGTTGATTGAGCATCACCAAAGTCGTACAAAGAAGAACCAAAATCATCCACCTCATTGCACGTACGCCATACCAGGGCACATCCACATGATAGAATCCAAAATGTGCAGCCACTCCACAATGTTTTGCATGCACTTTTAACAAATGTATCTAGGAGTCCCCCAAAATGCATACACTCTGCCTCATGACCCACACAACCATAAGCATAGGCTTCTGCATTCCTCTCTACAAACAGACCTTCTGCCACAGTCTCAGAATGTCTGCTTACACACCACACCCAGAAACCTTATTGACCAATCTGGTCCTCCACAGTCCCATTTCCATGCCTGCCATCCTGAAAAGCCCTGGATGTGGCATGTGCGATCCTGCAAATGTTGCGATGTCTGCGGACTTATCGTGTTGTGCACAGAAGTGGGGGAATAGATTTCAACCAGGGTAGGGGATTTCGTCTTTAGTGGTGAAAAGAGCCTTTTTTTTGCAGGTGCTTGCAAACAAAACTCTTTTTTCAGGAGGGGTTATTTTCTTCTCCTCCTTCCTTTTTAGAGGAACCTCTTCAAAGAATCCTGTAGATTGTAAAACAATATACTATTTCCAATGGTGGTCAAAAGCTCATTTCTCCCATCACCTACCATCAAATGCCACTTGAAATGGTATGAGCGTTGAAAGTTTTAAATTATCCATATCAGCCATTGCAATATCCAACAGTTACTCTCTTCTTTGCTTCTGACAATTGAAATGCCATTTGCATGGAAAAAGTAAACATTTGTAGAATTAAGGATGACATTGTCACAGTGGAACATCACAGCAGTGCACAAAAAAGCAAACATGCTTCTGTTTATAAGAACCCGACCTCTGGCTGCGGACAAATTACATTTGGATAGTCCCGTTCTTGTCTTGATGGTATGCAGGAGAAAAGCACCGTGGCAGTGGGAATAATATGTTTCACTGCTTTCAGCAACTTCTTCAGTTGACACAGCAAATGTGCACATGGCATGTAACCCAAAAACAGGGCTCCATAATGCACCCCAACAACATGAACTGTAGCGACAGTGGCCACATTTCTTCAAAGTGCAATCAGAGCTCTGAAACTGCACTCACACACACTGCACCACAAAGCCTCCACTCCTTCCAAATCAACATTTTCAGCAATGACTCTTTCCATGGCATACCTGTGCAGATCTTGCACAAAGGCATCACCCACAATCAACACTGTACATCTCTCCATCTCTGCCAGACTCACTACACAGAGCAATGAAAAAAAGTATTACTGCACCCGCCTGTGAAGCACACTCACAACACCTGATTGGATACTCTCGACAATCCCATTTTCATGCCCAGCATGCTCACAATTACAGGCTGTGGCACATGCGCTTTCCCAACTACTGCGAGGACCGTGCCCTAGTAAAGCAGGGACAGTGCTTCTTCCCTTTCCACTACTCTTTTTCCAGCACTCCCTCATTGGATACTGTTAAATCATCACACATGGATCCACAATGAGATCAAAGACCTCATCATCTAACAATATAATTCTTTGCAACACTCCATGTGTACCTTTAACCATTCAGAATACAACTTTTGTGTGGTTGTAAAGCAACTCCAGTAGAAAGTTCTGTGAAACTATGCAAGATGTCTGCACCCAGATTCATCCACATCGGCATCCATCACCACAAAGTACAGGTATTAATATATTGTATCCAGTACTTTTGCCACTCTGTTATAAGTGCCTCTGAGCAGGGTACCTGC
Source organism: Ambystoma mexicanum (assembly GCF_040938575.1). NCBI lineage: Eukaryota > Metazoa > Chordata > Amphibia > Caudata > Ambystomatidae > Ambystoma > Ambystoma mexicanum. The sequence continues at coordinate 821,937,816 of NC_090941.1, read as the reverse complement.
CACTACACCTCTGAACGTTCTCAAGAAGCATAGGCTCATTTTTCCCATCACCTACCATCAAATGCCACTTGCAATGGTATGGGCGTTGAAAGTTTTAAATTACCTATATCAGCCATTGCAATATCAAACAGTTACTCTATGCTTTACTTCTGATAATTGTACGCCTTTCTTTCCCCACACTAACGCATCTCCTATAGAAGTCATTAAATGTTTGCTGCAAAAGAGCACCAAATGTATCCTACCAACCTAACCAAGTACATACATTGCATGCATAGAACAGAGTGCCTGCCACTTACCTTGCACACTTCACAGAATGAAAATTACTTATAAAAGCAACAAAAAAAATATCTGTGCATTGACAGCAGTACCAATCACAAATGTGGATAAATAAAACCCACAAGTAAAATAATTGCTCTACTTATGTAGGAACCATATATGCACAGAAAAGGTAATGGAAATTTACACACAAAAATATTTTCCTTTTCAAGCTGTACACCTTTCCGAACGTTTTTCTCACCCTTCTGAAACTAGGACTAATCCATTTGCAAAGGGAATACTCCTACACCAATACACACACTTGCTAAACTGCAGGTTGTATGACACACTTACAAGTGAGCCACTTACCCCCTTACCAACAATACTGATACTACCAAGTCTGCATTCATATACAGATCCATCAAATTACACACACTAAGTCTTTACGCCAACACATGCCCCTCCCCTTTTAAGTAATGTATTCTCCAAATGCACTCAGTTTGCCATTAACAAACATATTTTCTTATTATGTTCTTTCACAGTTGCAGTAAGCACCTCTTTCCTGAAAGCCTGTGGCGTGTCAACTTCAAAATGTACGCCTACGGTCGACAGCCAACAAAGTAAGTGCAACACTATAGTGGAGTTTCTCCTCTACTGAGACAGTGCACTGTTCTTGTATTTTCAGATACATAATGGCATCAACCCACTTGTGTTTGCGTCATTGTCACTCATTGCACCTCATCAGTTCCTCACTTTGTGTTAGGATGTCACTGCCTTTATATTAACTCTCACATAGCAATATAGCATTTCCACATTACACTAACACACCATTACACAATCACACACCTCTTTATATATCCTTACCCTCACATTCATGCATTCATGCAAAGATGCACACATATACATCACAAAATGTGCACACCCACACTTTCCTTTTTTCTCCAACAGCTGCAACAGAATGCCTAGCGACAAAAAAAAAAAAACTCTGTAGAAAACAACACAGAAATAGACCAGATGTACCTAAAAGCATAGAGAGTAGCCATCCATCTCTGGCAGATTTTGTACTGGAAGTCGAAAGGTAACAGCTAATGCAGTCACTGACAAAAACTAAAGCACCTACCAGTAAGGAGAATGTAATTCCTCTCTGAAAATGTAGACATAAAAGATAAGGTAGTGCAAAGAGTGCAACTGTCATTAATGGTATTAGAGCATGTACAAATACTAATATCACTACAATGAAGCATTTCAAAAAAGTAATTTTACAAGAAATGTTCCTCCACACAGTCCTTTACCCTTATAAGTAGAGGGGATAAATGATGCTTAACACTTAAACCGTACCGCATAACTGTAATCCTGGAAGTTCTTGTAGACAGTACAATACTCTAGAAATGAAAAATGTTTCTATTAATTGTAAACAGTATCACAGTGTAATAGCAGTATCACAGTGCTGGCATGCATGGCTGCATTATGTTGCAGTGGGTGTGGCCATGGCCTACCCTCTTGGGGGCTTTTACTATGGCCTAAAACATGCACCCAAGAGCCTAGGCCTTGGCCACACCGACCGCAGCATAATGCAACCATGCACGCAAGCATGTGGCCAGGTATCAGGACCCACAAACATAACACAGCCACCGGCAGTCCTACCCAACCCCCACAACATAATACAGCCATGCATACAAACCTGTAACCAATTAGGAGAATCCACAAACAGCACCCCTTCCCATTTCCATTCACATACCATTTTACTACTTACAACCAAACCACAAAATCTTCACAACATTGCCCCTGCTCCCAACACTCTATTAACTACAAAGAATCAATACATTGTAATACTGTTCAGTACTCATTAATCTGTGCAATGACCACAACCCACCCACATAAAGCATCCACTGGAACCCTATACACTTCTATACACAAAGTATTTCAACTGTTCACCCAGTGGACACACAGCAGAACTGTTGACTCCATTATCTCCAGCCATGCACCCAAAACTGTAGGACGCGCTACCAATCACCACACCCATGCAACCAACAATGTGTACAATGCTGACACACCACACACATAAGGCAACAATGTGAAACCTACGTGTAACCAGTGGACATACTTTTCGGTGCAAAGCCTCCAGCCATACATCCAGGGTGCTATGAGCTTACCACACAAAACACAGCATACGACACCCTATGCACAAATGCTGATGTCATGTGCTATCCACTCACCATCGACAATTGAGCCTACCAGTAGTCACCACAGAAAGAGGTCACCTCGGGACCTGTTGTGCCATATTGAAGGCTAGCTGCATTCACCACACAAGGTACTCGCCTGAGGAGGTACCCGCAAATTGGCGCAGTATGCACGGATACCGCTGTCATACCACCGTCTTCTTCCACCTAATAAAATATATCCGATGAACCACTTCTCACTCCCCCGCCCTTTGCATTGAAGCGTTCATGGTAAGAATGGGCAGTGGAAAAGATTGACACTAGAAGACTTGCCGACTTGGGGAGAAGGTGCAATATACAAGGTACCTATGTATGTAATGAGACAAAAATGAGCTGCCGCTCATCTTCTTTGCCTCTGAAGTTGCGGCCTCCAGGCTGTAGCCGTGGATGATGCAATGTGTAGGTTTTTTAGGTTACACATTAGATATTACATCTTTGAGCCAAATTAATGCAAATATTAAATGTTCTAAATGGGAATGAAATTTTACTAATTATAAATAAGAATGGAAATGCCAAAATACATATGTTTTGAATAGTTACATAAAAATGAGCAGAAGCCAGTTTAACAAGATCTGCACAACATGGCCGCCACTTTTTCGCCTTAATGAAGGACAATACATACTGATCACATGATTGGAGGAAGTACGCTTCAATTTCCTGTTAAACAATAAATAAACAGCTCAGAAGCCTTTGGCTGAGAAGTACCCGAGTTGGTATGGAACACGTGGCGTTAATACTAGAGCTATGGAGCACAGCAGCATTTCTGTAAATCAATGCTGACTTTTACTATTTTAAATGTTTTTTTATGAAACAAAAGTTATATTTTAGCACAACATTTTGGGATTGAGTGCTTATGCTTTAAGATGTGTGGTGGTGGTGTGTTTGGTATGTAATCACACTCCACAGAAATACAGCATTATGTGCTTTAAATATGAGGTTGGTTTCCGACCTGCATGAGCACCCGCTGATAGAGGTTCAGAGTGCCATGGAAAATAGTGTTTTACGTGAAAAAACATTAAATAAATATATATGCATGTTTAATGAATGAAAAATACTTGTAGGATATGTGTTATGTTTTAGTAAACAAACAGAAATATTGTACATGAAATCACTAGGCAAAAATTCTATATACATATGTCACACGTGCCTACACTTATAGAGAACATGCACTTATTTTCAGCATCAGGGGTAAATATATTACAGAAATTGTCAATTATATCTTGCCAGGATAAAGACAGTAAAGAAACGAAAGACTGTGGTTTTGCAACATCAGAAGAAGGACTACAGAATGAAATTACAAGAATATGTGTCCCAAAATAAAGAAAGCCAGCAGCAGTCCTACCATCACGTTCACACAAAAAGAACAAAGGATAGTGCACTGCAGCTACCATTCTAAGAGGATGAGGTCATACTCTATCTGGCCATGGACAAACAAGGATGACCCCAGCACCATCATGGAAAGGAGATACACACTGACAAGGCCAATGCCCAATGTGCAAAACAGGAAAAAGAAAGAATTACGAAAAAGGAGAGTGTGGTTAATATTGTTAGTATATCATTACTTTTACATCCATTTGGTCTCTATAGGAAGTGAATAACATTTATCTATGGATGTGCCAAGAAGAAAGAAAAAGAGCAGTGGAGGAAGACAAATAAAATTGTTCCTTTTTTATTATTGTTGTTTCTGTCTTATTGCAGGGGATAGTTTATCCTGAGTACTATTAATGATGTAACAGTTCACAATGAGTATTATTAAAAGATATGGGAGATTATTTTTCTTTTCCAATTAAGAGAAGCGCTTGGAGATGACATTTGAGCTCAGAACAGCACTGAGTAGGACAAAGTGTGGTGTGAAAATGTTAAAGCAGGTGCAGGCAAATGTTGCCAACATATCAGATATAAAACAGAATCAAATAGCAGACAACACAATTTCAGCAGAATGTCCCGAGAGCTTTTTTATAAATGAAATTGACAGTAAGTGAGAAATAGATAAAGTAGACAAATGAGCCAATGAGAACAAGACATCAAGCTCTGTGTCCTTGGAAGGTTGGCTTTGAGTTGCAAAACATGTCCTTTGTTCACTAGAAATGAGAATAACAAGTGTTAAGCTGGTCAGCATAATATGAGGTAATTGGAAGAGGAAATAATGATGCATTTCAGGAAGCATGTGTAGCCAATGAGAGAGTGTAATGTATTTTATTCATGAAAACGTGACCAATTAGATTGTATGATTTATGTTAGAACAGGACGTGTGTGTCATGTATGTCTGGTTATAAATATATGTTAGAGATAGAAAAACTTGAGACTTTCTTTTGTAAGCTTAAGACACTCTGGTTGTCAGAAGAAATGCTCCCGGCTGTTGGGAAAGAAAGGTCTCTTTCTTGCACAAGTGTGTTTCTATCCATGAATGGCTGCATTGGGTAATGTCTGAAAATGACACCATCTACACCTCCTTTTAGCCAATTAGAATATTCAGAGTTCAGTTAATAGAGGACAATCAATAACTAATTGTATTGACTGCAGGCTAAACATTCTGGGACTTTTTAACAAAGTGTTTTTCAGTGCAATTTCCCATTGAAAAAGCATGGTGAATCAGGCCTCCTACTAATAAGCAAACAAGGAAACAACAATACAATTTCCAGGCACAATTTATTTCAACAAGACACTTCCTCTCTCAGTGGAGCTTTTATTTATTTGTTCTGCAACATCCTATTTAAAACACAAAAGAGAAAGCTAAAACATTGGAAATCTTTTCCATTTCTTTAGAGAAACTGTATATATTTACATGACAATGCATGCTCATGTTAACCAGCTCCAGTTTATTAAAGTTTGCTTATAAAATGTTTAATCTTATGAAGATAACCATGTAATTTAAAGATTGCAAAATGAAACCACATTTAATTTTCTAACTCTTATCTGCTTACTTTACTTGCCCACTATCATTTTTAACTTCACCACCAAAACCCCAATACATATATTGCTCACGAGGGGTGTGATACAGCTATAATGACATCTTCATTGGTCTATAAGGCTATACAATCAACAGTTGGCTTAAATAGGGAAATATGATTGCCCTGACACAGCTTGCTTTGTTGTGGGAGTGACCAGCCTACACCAGGGTGTGCATCTGTACTTGCTGACAGCTAATCTTCGATACATTAAGAAAGAATCTCATTATGACCTTTATGGCCCTTTATCACTGTGCTTATTGCTGTGAATAGATCAATCATGTGGCACTTGCTTCACCGAATGGGGATTTGTCCAACCATATTGAAGTTGATGATTTTGAGTAGACTGACAGGTGTTTGTTATAAGTATTCTCGATTTACGATTCATCGTGATGTTCCGAAGGGATGTGTGTTAACTCAGATCCTTTTTAATTTGTATACTAATTCTCTGTACAAACCTTTATTTAGTAGTGGTGAAGGCATAACACTAGTGTGTAATGTTAGCATACCAATCCTTACATACCCTGATGGGTGTTTTATTAGCAAGAATGTCAGTGACTATTAACTGCATATTCAATTTATACGAAAGGCCGAGGATTAAAAGTCAACATATTGAAATAATCAGTCAGGGTGTTTTTTTTTTTGTTTATTTATTTATTTATTTGGTGTTTGGCCTGCTTATGCAAACCTTTCACCTACATACACTTCATATCAACATACATAGTAATCATTACCTTTTCATTCAACTCAAAACCTTCAGAATCAAACATTAAATCAAACAAGTTGGCTGCTAACATTGTTCAAATCGTCTTCCACTATTAGATACTTAAAAAAAAGGATCTAAGAAAAATAAACAGCTTTGTCATTCTTCCCTGAATCTATTGTCATGGTATATCAAACACCTCTCCCAGAAATTGTACAACTCAGAAATTCAGAGAAACTCTTTTCCCCGCCCGAACCCAATATCATAATTTATCCCCCTTCAAAGTAGAGACTTGATCCAGGAATCTGCCCAGATGTTTCACCCTTACATCCTTAATCTCTTGACAGGTCAAGATTATGTGCTGTAATGTTTCAGGTACCTCCTTTGTTCTACAAAATCTATAGTCTGGATCTCTGCTGCTCCTTTGTTTCCTTGCCAGCAGAACTTCCTTTCTCGGGTACAGGTTTAGTCGGAATCTCAGGAAATTCTGGCAGTGCAAGTTGTAGGGCAATCTCTCCTAGTACTTTGGCAGTACATTCCTCTCTCTTACTTCCCAAGCTGTTATTGGGTACAGTCGGAAATCCGCCCTGGTTTGGCAGGTTAAAACCCAGTCCTGTTGCCATAACGCTTTCTTAACTAGCATTGGATTCTGCAACAAGGTCTCTACACATAGATCCAAGTCTTTTAAGAGGGCTAAACAAGTAGCTTTCCATTCTTCCAGCATTTGTTAATTTCCCATTATGATTGCACCCCTCAAAATGTCAAATCCTCTTGCTGCTTTATGAATTTGAATTTCCGCATTATGCTTAATGATTTCCAGGTTACCATAACTTCAAATGATAATAGTGCTAATGAATGCCTTATGACCTGGATCAGGACCCCCTCCTGGAAGCCTCAGTACCTTCCTCCAGAAAAGGCCTTCCAATATGCCCCACATCTTTGTTGGAGTATACAGGGTGCCTTCTGCTCCATTGGTCAATTATGGAATGACCTTTAACCAGTAGAAGGTTATCAATGGAGTTAGCGTACATTTACAGAACCTTTTCCAAAGCACCTTTCCCCCAGTCATCTAATTTTTCCCCTCAATTAGTAGACCCTTGGTGCATCATGCCTGCTGTTATTTATGAGCATTCCCAAGAATGTAAAAGTTTCCACCCTTTGGAGCCTCTCCCAGTTGAGAAGACTTGACACTTCTACCATGCAAAGACTTAATTACAAGGATCCTGGACATAAGTGCATGTATTCTCAGCCCATTGTCTGTTTCATACTTGTTGAGTGCTTCTAGTTTTCTTTGCAAGACCACTAGGGTTTGGTCTACAATCACCAAATGATATGCATACACGATCTGGCCTATTGGCAACCCATTTATTCTTGGAGGAAACCCCCTTGCCTCTCGTAATGCTTCTTCCATGTCTGAAATGAAGAGTGTGAACAAGATTGATGCCAACAGACACCCCTGTTTCAGGCCACTAAAGGTTTTTATCTATCTGGGTCGTAGGCCTTCTCCATTCTGCCAGAACCCGAAGAGATGTTCCTTCATGCAACACCCAGATAGCTGAGACCAAATCACCCGGGCAGTCCCACTTAGCCAGTTTCTGCCATAGGGGCATTCTATTAACTGAATCAAAGGCCTTGGTCACATCTATGAATGGCAAATAGATTGTTTTACTCTTGGGCATGGCCTGTGACTTCAAAACCTTTAACGGGTGAAAATTACAGCTGGTCCCCATTCCCCTCACGAAACATGATAGTCAAGGATCAAAACGGCCCTTATCAACAAACCATTCTTCTAATCTCTGCCAGAGTATATCTGCAAAGGTTTTTCCGATTACATCCAGCAGAGAAAGTGGTCGATAATTACCAGGATTCTCGAGATCCCCCTTTTTGAAGATTTGGATCATGATTGATTGTTTCCAAGAAGCAGGGACCAGCCCAACTGCCAAGATTTGGGTGAACAGGTTCATCATAAATTATGCCCATGTCATTGGATCTATTTTTTTAACACAACATTTGTTATGCCGCCCGGCCTGGAGCCCTCCAGTTGCTTGCTGTTGTTATGCGCATCAAAATATCAGTTTGTAGAACTTGATTACCCATCCCCCTACTTTCCCGTATTCAAGTGTCAGGGGGCCCCCTGGACAAGCAGAACAGCTGCCTGAATAGGTCAATTAATTTGTTCTCTGCAACTGTGTTTGTTTGTATAGCCTGTTGAAAAGACCCTAGGGAATTAATCAAAGTCCAAATTTCTCTTGTATTTTTTAGTGGATAATTCCCTTAACATGGCTTCTGCACCCTTTTACCTTTTCAAGGCTTGCCTAGAGCGGGACTCATAAATGTATGCCTGTCGTCTCACCCTCATGAGGCCCACCCTTCCCTCGCCAGTAGTAAATGGTAAAGCTGCAATTATTTTCATATATTTTCTTAGTGACCGCATTGCCGGGACCATTTCATTGTCAGAGGCATGCTTTTTTACATAGACTTTTTTCCTCAAACTTTATCAGGAGTGCTGGATAATCCACAAAGGGGGTCTTGGTGCCACCCATGCTTATATACACCGATGCCTTGAATTTTTCTGCCTTTGTTCAGACTCAATCTGTTGCGGCCTTGAGTTACCTCAAGGTCTTTTGTACCCCCCTCCTTTTGGTCACAGCACTTGGTAGTTGCTCACCCCCTATGCCCACCTGGGGGGCCACCGAGGACCATCCTCTCTTCATTCATTTCTTCTGGGATTGTGGGATATTTTTACCCATGCCAATGCGCTTCACTACACCCCTTTGCCAATGGGGGAAAGAAACTGGCAAAAATGGATGCGCAAACCCCTGTGCACGCCAAATCTGCAAAAACTGTGCATGGTTCATAAATCATAAAAGGCTGCGCACCCCTGCCACATACAGTCAAAGTGGTGTCAAAACAGGACTCTCTGCAGGAGAATGCCAGTGGTTGCTATTACCTGTCACATGAAGCAAGGCCACAGAGGTGGGCTAAAATCTGGAAATGCCTTTAAAATGCAGTTTTCCCAATCAATTGCAACCTTCAAAGTGCTGTTTTGGCGCTAAATTCAGTCATTCTCCAAGTGAACTATTGACATGAAAAGTGTGCTGAAACCACAGATCATCCAGTGCAGTCAGAAGAAACTGGGCCTCACTGACTGACAGCAACTAAGAAATGTATTTCATGCAAAACAAATCCCAGCACTCAAAGACAGGATAATGCTAAGTTAAATGTGTGTATGCTGCAAAGAGAAAATTAGATGTAAAAACCCAGTTTAAATGTGTCTTTTCCCTGAAGAAATTTCAAAATTCGCCTATTTAACAGCATGTTTGTGAAGGGCTTAATTATTTTAAATGTCCAAATCCCTTAAACTGTGTTTGGTTTTATATGTTTTCAATGAAGGACCTTAAAGTGAATTTTAAAGTAATCCAGTTTGGCGTAACTGGTTAATTCTGACGTGACTGTGCCCAGCCTGAGAACGATGACACTTCATACCAACACCCCCCTGCTACAGGAAGACTCAATGGGTGCTGGATATTCTCGCATATTGACAACAAAGAGAGCATCAGACATTCATCTCTGGCCCTACAGGGGAGCTTCCCTCTCAAGGAAGATGACACCCCTACCTGATCAAATGGAATGTGACAGCTGTTGCCTGTTGTAAGGAAGTTAAAATGAGAAATAAAAATGCCCAGAAATGTTGGTGTTTAAAGACTTGATTGGGATTAAGTGTGACACTATTTTAACTTTGCAACCTGAAGGAGGATAAATCTAATAATTGGTAGATGTTGACCTAATTTTTAGGCCATTAGTTTGAAGACGTTAATGAACCCTGTACCACCTAAGGACCCAAAGTTACAGGAAAACCATAATTGTAGCAAAACTATTAATGCTGCAATTCTTAGATTGCATATTCATGCTCTGATAGATATCGCCCAGATCTGTACTGAATTAGAACGTATTAGTCCAAACTGTTATGATTAACATTGATAAAATTATATAGAATGACAAACACAGCTCTCACAGAAATGGGGATTGAATGTGAAAATAACCCACCAAGTTTGCAATGTATGTGTCCGATTTTATTAGGGGACATAATTTTAGAAATGTGGTCAAAATCAATGTGGGAGTTCCTAAATCCCATCATAAAAATGACAGATCTGTTCTGACTGCCAACCAGAACAAGGCAAGTGCCTGTGGTCTCTCACAGCCGTGGGGGTGTGGTTTGAAATTCTGCCTACACCATAAACTTTGTCATGTCATTTGGTAGGATAAATATAGGAACTTCGCCACACATAGAGACTGCTTCCTGAACACATCCAGATTTCCACGCAATGCTTTGTTCCAGAACTCTTTATCTTGCAGGTGATTCCAGACTTATTGCCGAATTTAGACCTTAGCATTGCTGAACTCTCTTTAGCTAGACCCGAATTCAACCATCCCAAACTTAAGAAAATTTAATTCTGATCCAGTCTGGCTTGCTACCATTAAGGCTCGCCTGCTTAAATTCACATCCTGCTAATCTACCGTGTCCAGTGACCAGAAGGGCCAATCCATTCCAAATCCAGTTGAAGTGCCGTCCAATTTGACCAGAACTGCCCAGCTGACTGACCAGCACCAACCAGCTGACTGACCCCTCCAGAAGTGCCCTGCTGCCGGCAGACCGATCGGATGACCATAACCCTGATGGTCCAATCTTAAGTACAGTGTATTGTAACTATCAAAAGGAAGAATAGTAACCCATAGTATATTGCCTTGTCTTATCCCAATCTCAACCCATCCTCTCTTTCACTTAAGAACCTGTAGTAGTGTCGCTCCAGTCTGAAACCTTGCTTTGATTTCTTGTCATATTAATCATTTCTTGAAAATACTTTTTTGTCTTTTGAAAATCTCTGACCCTTCATATTATTCCACGGGAAATCCGACTGAGTCCTCCAAGGCGGACACAGAGGTAGCGGGTTTGGTTTCCGCTGACCATCCTGGGGCTTAGTGTGTTTCAAGCTGGTAACCAGCCAGAATACCCTAGTTTAGAGCATCATTGGCATTGTAAGAATTGAATTCTGTTTTCATTTTCGCGCCTATTTTTTCAAAAGCGCCTCTCACAAAAACCTCCATTTCTTCTTCAATTGTATAGATAGAAACCCAATTTTAACTCTCACTGATAGCTAAGACCCTTAGCTACATCCACAACCAAGAATTGCGAAACAGTATATTTGACCTGTTTTTATCAAAAATTGCATAGTGACATTTTGCCGAAAATTTACATTTTTCAACATTTTCCCATGTGTCTTTTTCTCATTCAAGTATTTCCACACTCCCATCCAGATCTAAAGTGTGTACTGTTGCTCATCATGTAGCTCACATGTGTTAGGACCTGTTTAGTGTTGCTTTCATAAGAATTCTATCAATTTAATATTTTTTTTACCCTTTTGCATTGTTTCACAAAGCCATTTTCAGGGGGGTATTTTGAGACGGTGTGATAAGAGTGGTATATCATTCAGAATATTTAACTTATTAAGTTGACTCCGATATTGAAAGTGCCTCTGGTTCTTCCTCTGCGTCTGCGATAAATCTTTGTGATCTATCAACATACTCTCATCAAGGGGACTCTTCTTGTGTTAGTCAAACTAGCACTCACAACAATTTTCAGCAAAAAAAACCCCTCTCCCACTGTGGCAAATCGACCGGGAAGTCGTGTTCTGATCAATGACCAAGTGCCGGACTATCACAAAGACAAGACCAAAAGAGGACCTTCTGAGGCCAACAATCGTAATCCAGTACAGATCTCAAAATTGAACCCAAATCTAACTTTAAATCAAATGAGTAAGTTGGTTCATTACACCTCAAGAGTTCATTCAAACTCAACAACCATAAGACAAGGCAAACTTGGAAACTGTGACTTCAAAATATCCAATCTGATGACAACAAAGTCAATTTAAATCGGAAAAATGTAATGAAGCTATTTAACTGTATTCCTTCTTTACGCACCATCTTGTCTGATGACATCAAGATCGTGGAATATTCCACAGAAAATACCTCTGATCAAGTCTTACTACACATTGCTTAATGCTCGGTCCGCAATACAATTTTGAAAGCTACTGACAAATTGCTCGTCTTTGGTTTCGACGTAATGCTCGAACCCATGGTGATGGCCAATATCGAAGTGGAGCCGACCTAAAAGGCTGTTGATGATGAAATTGATGCCCAATTACGAAAATCTCTGACTTACTCATCTTCAACGTCTCGCCAAGATGGGCAAAATCGCCAAATGCCTTCCAGATCTGTTAATAACCGGGTCATCATCAGGATCGTCAATAGCCATGACCAGAGGTACGCGGGTGCGCGGGTGCCCGTGTGTGTTCCTATCTTGGAACACAAGACGTTAATCCACTTATTTAACGAGTTTGATGTTGATTTGGAAAAGGTAATCATAATCTGTCTTCAGGAGACAAAGTTGTGCTATGTTCCGACTAGAGACAGCTTTTCCATTTATCTAAATCCACCAGTAAAAAAACAAAAAGGTCACCCATACTTAGGACTTTTCATTCTGGTAAAAATAAATGCTTGGTGGTCAACTTTGAACACAATCAATCTGAATCTATTTGTTCAAGGAATTTTTCTTCAGATAAATCATTTAGACACATCAAAACGCAAACATTTGCTGATTATTAATGGGTACTGGAATCCCAAAACTATCAGCACTATGCTAGATTATTGATAATGCAATTGTTGCAATTAAGAATTTATCAATTGTTTGCTGTGGAGATCTCAGCTGTACATGGTTAACATTTGACACTGAGCGACAAATAAACACACGTCTGCCGGATAATGAGGTCACTGTAAGAGGACAGCTTTGTATGTTAGCTCTCGCAAATCGGAATTGCCAAATGGTAAATGGCAACGTGAGAGGTGACCAGCCGCCCAACTCAACCTGGCAATGTGCAAAATCTCAAAAAATACTAGACTATTTCTGGGTGCCTCGAAATTTGGTTGAACGAGAAGTTAACCTGCAAGTCTGTCTGATGAAGGACAGTGACCACGAACTCTTGCGACTGACCTGTATGATCAAGTGGCCATAGCCTGGTAAACAATATGAAATTCCACTCTCCGTAAATGTCGGGGGCAATCACCTTTGTATTACCGGACCACAAATTCAAATTCTGAGTCAAAGTTTCTTAGAGCAAAAAGAGGGCCAGACAGTAGACTATGTGCCCTTGTTGACAGACTTCAAGATATCCTTTGTTTCATCTCGATCAATGGGTGTTACGCACAAGCATCTATCTAGCAACAACCTTTTGTTCGCAAAGAGAGCTCTGCAACATGATGTGAGATTGCTGAAGAAAAATGAAGATTCTCTCAAGACTATGGTCGAAGTGAGAAAAGCAATCAAACACAGACGACAACGCTACAGAAATTGGCTCAAATCCCATGCTATCATCATCGAACAAGATTGAGCAGAATTAATGATGAAACTTTTGGTGTCCAAAAATACTCATCAATGCTGGGCCTTCCTAAATGCAGGTAACACCAGATGTCCAACATCAATTTCAAATGAAATTACTGGTGTTATATGGGAGTCACATTTTGCTCAAATTTACAGCAAACCCTCCTCTGAAACACGTATATCATTTAATAACGACGGACACATGTGGGACGTAAAGACTGATTCGTCAGACATTGAAAGAACAATTTGGGGATTGAAGAACTCACATGCCACTGGCCCGGACTTGATCACAAATGTGATGTTGAAAAAGCATGCATCTCAATGTGCAGATTTCATGGAAGATTTGTTCAAGACACTCTCTGCTACAAGGCAGATCCCAGCATCTTGGCAAGAGGCAATAGTTGTGCCAATTTATAAGAAGGGCAATCGAGCTGATACAATCAACTATCGTCCGATTGCCCTTCTTGACACTATTGGGAAGATCTTCGGCTCATTTTTGTGGCAGAAATTGACATTGCGGTCTCGTCGTGACAAGATTCTTGATATCCGCCAAACTGGTTTCACAGAAGGTGTGGGAGTGGAAGTAAATCTCTTGATCTTGAATATGTTAAAGCTTGAAACCCTAAAGGCAAAGAGCAAAATGTATTTGGCCTTTATTAATATGCGCCAGATGTTTGATAAAGTCAACCATGGAATGCTTTGGCAGAAATTACTTAACTGTAATTGCCCCTTAAACATACATACATCGATTCGGATATGCCTAAACAACCAAGGTGACCTACCAGACAAAATACCAACTAATAAAGGAGTAAAACAGGGCTGCCCCTTAGCTGCCAAATTGTTCAAGCTGTTTATCTCTGATATGCCAAAGTATTTAGATCAAATACGATGCTTCTATCCAAATTTTATCAACAAATGCATAACATATGCTGACAAACAACTGCCCAGATTGGCCTGCAATGATTACTAAACAAACTATATGAGTACTTAATCATAACGACCTGGAAATAAACACAGAAAAAACTAAAATGATGTCCATCCGGTCGCTGGGTACGAAGACGGACAAAACCTTCAGGTAGAGAATTGCTGAAGAAGCACTAAGTCCAGTTACCTCCATTCGTTATCTTGGAATCACGTTCAATACTTCATTAAATGAACATCTTTGGAGGCAAGAACTAGTAAATCGAATGATGAAACTCAGTATACAAGGCACACAGATCTATAAGAAATATGGGAAATTCTCACTAGCCCGGGTCAAAAGGTTTTATCTGCAAAAGGTTGTTCCCACTATTACATTTGGTGCCAAAGCTGGTTGGAACATTCATTTCCATCATTGGCAAAGATTAGAAGGTCAATTGTGGCGCCATTTGCTGAATTTACCATCTTACATTTCAATGACAGCTCTAAGATACGAACTGTCTTTGACTTCTCTGCATTCCTGGATAACATGGAAATCACTGGCAACGCTTCGAAAAATGTGTCTGAACCTTTCAACTCCTCCATATCAAATGTTTTCAACAAAATCTGACTGTGGAAGGCCTAGTTTACTAGAGAACTGGAAGCGACTCTTGGAAGGAATCTTGTTAAACGTCGATATAAAGAAATCAGACTTGATTAAACATCCACAACTTGTCAAAAAGAAATTTGAAACATGGTGTTGGATAAGAAACACAGAACAATGCGAAAAAATGCAGTCTACGTTGAAGTCGGGAATAGGAGCACTCAAGCTAAATGCCCAATGTAGCTATTTGACAAATTGTCCATCATGCCACCACCGAGATCGATTTTTGACGCTACGATTAAATGCATTGAACACTAAAGAAATGCTATGGCAAAGACAGAACAAAGAAATAAAAGACAATGTATGTCGTTATTGTGAGCTTGAAATTGAATCACTGCAACATCTTATAACAGCCTTCCTGGCCACTAGCACCCAGCGTACTTGTCACCTTGGGAGTTTTGAACCCCGAGACAGTGACATGGAAAATTGGTGGGCGTATGTGACTGCGGGTGTCAACATTAAACTAACATATGCAGTGGTCGATTATATGGATATAATACTGATGAAAGCCCATGTCTAAATTGGTGAAATATGATCAAAAAGTGTAATGTACAGCGTGACCTTGGAGGAAAAGAAGAAAAGAAAAGAAAAAAGGACACAGGATGAGGATCCAGTTTTATTTTATTTTACTTTATTTATTTATTTATTTATTTATTTATTTTTTCTTTATTCTTTGGTTTCTATCACACGGACACTGTGTTTCATTTCTTTTCTTTGTTCATGGATTGGTTTGTCTGTCTGTTTGTAACAAAAGTTTAACTTTATTAATTGTTTTCTTTTAAGATTGTTAAACTGAAGTTTCAATAAAAAAAAGTGTATACTGTTGCTCATCTTGTAGTTCATGTGTGTTAGGACCTGTTTAGTGTTGCTTTCATAAGAATTGTATCAATTTAAGCGTTTTTGTACCCTTTTGCATTATTTCACAAAGCCATTTTCACCTGTCATTTTAAAAGTGTCAATTTCCAAAAAACGGTTTTCTCTCTTCTTTGGGGAGGGAAGATTGCATTCAAACTCTAGACATTGTATTTCATTCCTGAATACCTGCTGCTTACTGAAATCTGTGTAGGATCACTCATTTGTGCCTTAAGAAAGTTGCAGGGGGACATATTACCTAAACGCTCTCTTTTCACAAACCAAAACTGTTCTTTTTCCTGTGTTTTTATATTCTGCTTTTTTATAAGTGAATTCAATTGCTTTACTTATTTTTGAATTGTATTGTCACAGCTTGGTGATTGCTACCATTACATGGCCACGCTAGTGGCCATGTAGTTATGGTTAAATTGCTGTTTCCATAGGAAGAACACTTTTTGGGTGGCTTATAACTTCGCTCTCCCTGGACGGATCTTCACCAAACTTTGCAAAAAAAGTAGTTGGGTCACTCTGAATTCTTTTTGCAAAGTCTGGTGAGGATTTGTCCAGGGGGGGAAAAGTTATAGGGGGGGTCCAAAACTTTTTTTTTCCCCATAGACTGAATGGGAAAAAACTTTGCGCACGGCTACAGCCCGAACCGCTGGACGGATTTGCACCAAATTTGGCCAGGAGCGGCGGCCTGGTCCCAAAAGCGTGCTTTTGTAAATTTGGTATAAATCTGTCCAGTAGTTTTTTTAAAAATGACCAAAATGTAAGGCAAACAAATTAGTGATATCTGTGTTTGCTTCGCGGACGGACTTCCCTGTTCGCTCCGCGGACAGGACAACACCCCGATTGGCCCATGGCCTTGCGTCATGTCCGCGGACATGAGACGTGTTCGCTGATAGGACGGCGAGGGGCGTGGAGCGCGTCAGATTTTCTGTCGCGCCCGCCATCTTGTATTCGCAGTCGACCGCGTACAGCGCAGTGAAACGTGGATAAAAATTGTATTTAGTGCCGTGTGTTGGTGTGTAAGAGTGTTTGGGGAGGGTGGGGGAGTATGAGATAGGTTCAATGTTTTGTTTTTTTATGTGCTAGACGTTTTTGTTGCGTTCGATTTGTCCACGGAGAACACGGCTGTTCTGACATTTTGTAAATAAACTAAATGGTGGGGTGTTTAGAGAACAGAGTATGTGTCATTTTTGTTTGCAAGGAAGGTAAAAATGAGCTATGAACACTCGCGGTGTACTTAATTGTTCGTAAATACACAAACTGGGGGTGTCCTCAGGAAGCTGTCCGTATTGTAATCTGTCTAGTTGAATGTGTTCTAAGAACACTCGCAGTGTCCCGAAATGGTTGCAATTACACAAAATGGGGGTGTTCTGAGAACGTTGTTTGTATTGTTCGTTGTCAGGGTGAAAGTGTTTTAAGAGCACTCCTTTTGTTCGCTAATAGTACAATTTCCTATGGGTGTCAATTGACTTTTTGTCCACTAAAGAAACGATAAATCCGGCTGGTGTGCGCATACATTATGTGATAATCCTATGACTGGTGCTATTGACCTGGCTGACTTGCTTTTGCGACACTAAATCATATCTCCCTCCCCTAAACCTGATATTATCAAAGCATTCATATTCTCCGCCTCTCTCCGTGACGTTACAGGGTGCGTAATCAAATGCGCCCAGTTCTCCAGTACTACGCGACTTTACACAGAACCCGGAAGACAACACACATTATGTCACAACACAGCGCGCCACAATTCGGAATATGAAACTGAGATTTAAAAGCAAACAGCAAGATTGTAAATGTTGTAAAGTACATTTATTTGACATCAAATGTTTAGAGAATATTCAGCAATTTGCATTTGTCTTTGTTGTCGATCCGCAAAAGTTTATTTGGAGCCAAGCGTTGTTCCTTAGCAGTAGTTAGGCTGTTGGTTTATGATAAAAGCAGTAAATGGTCGCTCTGGTAATCGGAAGGTTGCCCCAACAACGAGCCATTACACCACCCTATTGGTTGGTATGTTGTTTGTAGCTGCTAGTACTGAGTAAGGGCATATTGGTCCTTGGCGATTGTCCCATAAAATGGTGAGGGTCATGAAGTTGCATATTTGGACCTGCACCTGGCAGTTGAAGACACCATCCGCTGGAGTCTGTAAATCGTGACATAGGCAAAATGGAGCCACATACCTGTTTTAAAAAACATAAATTAGTATCACCAGCCGATCTTCATTAAAAATCATCATTTTATTTATTAGGGCGTGAAAATATTTGCTATCGAAGATAGTGCAACAGAGTATGTTAATAATAAAATAATAATATTTTCCCATTCATATAGCGCTAAGAACCGTGAGGTATCTAAGCGATGCTTATTATTAACCACGGTGTGTGGTGCTCATTTATCGACAACGGAAGGATGAAAGGCTGAGTTTGGCCTTGCCGGGATTCAAACTTGCGTTAGCAAGCTGTGCACGGATGTCAAAGCGAGCGCTGTACTCGCTGTGCCACTTGACAGGCTACAGTGAAGTGGCACAGCGAGTAGAGCGGTTGAACGCCTATAGACCGGTTAAATTATTTCTATTAACCCACCCTGTGTCGTCTGCCTTTTTCAGAGCCCTCTAAACGACAGGGGATCAATTCGGCGGTGATAGTGCGCGGTAGAAAACATTATGCCATTTTCAACGAACAAGTTCAAATTGAGCGGTCTTTAATGCTACGCTATTGTAATTATATTTGGTATAAAATAATCTAAAGGGTTACTTACAGTACAATTGCAACTTCCATTGTCTACGAGTAGTGCAGTCCCAAAATACGACTCTGCGTGTGCCAACGATCTTTCGCATAGTGATATAATATATAAAAGTGGTTTCGTTTCAGAAATTCCATCTTTATCTTCTCTTACGTTTTAGCAACACTCCTTCAAGCGAAGTCTTTCATCACAATCTCTGTCTGTCAAGGTCAAAACACAATACAATCTTATAATCCGCTTCGTGAGCCTCTCCGGGGCCCGATAAAAAAAATGGAAGCAGCTGACCTTTACTGTGAACGAGCATGAATTTTTACTTTGTAACATTCTGTGTAAAGCCATCTGTAGAAGTTGGCTTTTGCACGCCATGTTTGTATATTGTTTGCGTGATATTAAAACAAGTTTGTTTAAAGGACGTTATGGTTCTAAGTACAGCCGAAAGACCCCTGAAAATCGCAAGTTATGGTAAGCTTTGAAAAATAACTGGCGCCACCACCGTGCACTGCTAAGACTAACACCCAGGACATTAAAGATGACATCGCAAATGTCATTGATGAAATCACTGATGACATCACGTGTGTATGTACTTTTCATGGAATTTGTGTACTAGGGATTTTTATTATAATGTTGCGAAAAAAGTGTGAAGGATATTGCAATAAATATCACACTGTTATTAGTGCTTTGATATGATATGATATGATATGGTATTTGTAACGCGCCTATACACAAGTGTTTCAAGGCGCGACGAGGCAGGGAGGGGGGGACAAGGGGAGACAGACAACGATCCTACTAGGCCAGGTGTCATTCAGATCGCGCAAGTGCAGGGGTAGGGGAGTGGGAAAAAGTGCAGGGGGAAGGGGAGGGGGAAAAGTGCAGTACAAGGTAAGTGGCGTACGTAATAAATAAATAAATAGGACCAGCTGGTGGCAAGTGTGAGGTAAGTGCAGAACAAGTGCTGGGGGAGGGGGTGGCTGTAGGGATACAGAGACAGTCCCGCAGTGCAAAGGGGTTCCAGGGCATCAGTGCAAGTGGAGAGTGGCAGGGCCCAGGACCGAGGCCGTTTAGAGTGGTCCAGTTGCAGGATCAGTGCAGTTTCAGTGAAAATTAATTAGCAGTTCAGCAGGGGAGAGGGAGAGGGAAAGCAGAAGCAAAGAGGAAGGTTTTGAGGTGCTTCCGGAACCGGAGATGGTTCTCCTCAAGTTTCAGGGAGGCAGGAAGGCTGTTCCAGAGGGAGGCCCCTTTGAACAATGCATTGATATAAATAGCATTGTATTATGGGATTCTATCTAGTATACTGAGCTACTAATGGAGAAACATAGCATTGTGTGCAGAGTACAAGATGAACGTTTAATATGTGTAATGTTAATATGTTGAATAATGAAATAATAATTGTCCTGAAATGTTCGAAAATTCACAAAATGGGATTGTTCTGAGGACGTTATTCGTATTGTGTGATTGCTTAACTGTATGCAATGAGGGAATGGCACAGAGAGTAAAGTGGACGCCGTCCGCGGACACCGCAGCTGTTCGTGGACAGGGCGTGCTACATCTGGGTTTTTCCAGGAAATCCAACATGGAAAGAAGACAGATCAGCCAATCAGATGTCGAGGTTGTGGATTTGTGTTGAAAGAATCTGTGTGTGGTGAAGATG
This sequence comes from Ambystoma mexicanum, assembly GCF_040938575.1. Taxonomy (NCBI): domain Eukaryota; kingdom Metazoa; phylum Chordata; class Amphibia; order Caudata; family Ambystomatidae; genus Ambystoma; species Ambystoma mexicanum. The sequence goes on along the minus strand of NC_090941.1, from coordinate 821,917,450 downwards.
GCAGAAGTGGAGAAAGTCAGGGTGTTGGTGCTCGGAGATATGTTTGTGCATGGTTTACAGCAGTACGCTGAATGCAGGCATGTTGCAAAGAACTTTGATGTGAAAGGAGTGGAGGTGGTGTGGAGCAGTGTGTTTGATTGCAATGTACAGGGAATTGTACAAGTTTGTGAGGATATGGCCACGATGAACAGTCCGCATGTGGTAGTTTTGCACTATGGTGCTTTCCATTTGGGCAACGTCAGTGCCCCTACTTTGTTGGCTGATTTGGAATGCTTGGTTCAAGCATTAATGAAGATCCTTCCAAATGCAAAAGTAATTTTTTCTGGATTACTACCTAGGGCAATATGGGACAATAGTTCAGTTTTTTGTCCTCAGCAAAATATTGCTAGGTGTGTCATCAACCGAGGCATGTGTGCCTTCATGCTTAGAGCTGGTATGTTCTTCTGTAACAATGAGAATATTGATGCCAGTAATGAGGTTAATTTTAAAGAAGATGGCATTTCTTTATCTTTTACGGGAAATGCCTTTCTATTTTGGAATGTAAGGGTTGCTTTGGAGAAGGTTATGTGAAGATTTTAGGAGTAAGTGAGAAAAAAAAACAAGAAAAAAATACAAAATAACAGATGTCTGTCAAGCATCTGTAAAAAAAAAAAAAACGGCTCTTTTCAGAGCCAACTTCAAAGGGGAAATGGGGCACACTATTTAAAATTACATTCACCACGCTCAGATTTTGGATGTGTCCGCGGACATGGCGGTAGTCCGCGGATATGAAAATCACTACGCAGGGGTTAGTATGTTCTATGTTACATGTATATGAAGTCAGGGATATTATGGTTAAGTTGTGCACTAAAAACCTATGAAATTCAGTGAAAAAACTTTGTTAAAGGGACGTTATGGTTAAGTTGCGCTACTAAAAACCTATGAAATTCAGTGAAAAAAACTTTGTTAAAGGGACGTTTCAAGGCAAATTTCAAGGTTTTTTCGGTTTTACTTGGAACCATAACGTCCCTTTAACAAAGTTTTTTCACTGAATTTCATAGGTTTTTAGTAGCGCAACTTAACCATAACGTCCATTTAACAAAGTTTTTTTCACTGAATATATATATATATAACTTATGTGTGATTTGAATTGAAAATAAATAAATAAATCTTTACCTTTACAAACTAGCCTGATTCCTGGTCCAGTATGACCTGGGGTTTTTTTTGAGATGGGTGTCATATGAGTGGTATATCATTCAGAATATTGAATTTAAAGACACAAAAAAAACAATTTAATTGCGCACTACATGCTAGGCGAGACCCAGGTGTCTGCCTGATTGAAATCCTTAACAGGATTTGCTTCTCCTTGGTTGATTTTTTAGTGCTGCACTCTGAGGATAGTATTTTTGTAAGTCTTCTTCCCCTGATCGTCCTGCAGTCTTTGATCAACACCCACTAGGTGTGCTTCTTTCACTGTCATGTATCACTCAGGGTTTGCCAACTGCCCTACTGCTCTGGTAGTGATAGTTAACTCGTCTTGATAATTTTCTTCTTGGCCAGATGAGGCTCCCCCAGACTTTTCCATGCCAGCCCCAACTTCTTCTGTATGTAGCTGTAGGTTGCACAGATTCCTCGCTGCTTGTCCCTCTAGTTGTATGCTAGGAAATTGATCTGGACCAATGCTCTGCTATCACTATTGGTCTCTTGGGGGCTCGAGTCTTCCTCGGGCTCGCATTCTATGAGGGGCTCGTCTTTCAGATCGCAATCAATGTCTGTTCCGACATTCAGAACCACCCCGGTCAACCTTACTATGGGTGCTCCGGTGGGTCCACATTAGATCTGTTTGGTACACAAGGGTTTCACCAGACTTTTATTTACTTCCTGTTCCATCTTCCCCATGCGCAAATGGCTCAGTTTGTCCTGTGCGCCCATGAATGTTAATGTATCAGAGTCCGGAAAATGTGGCAGGTATGACTGCTTTTCCTTGACTTTACTATCGGTCCCCCCTGACAGTGTGTTCACCTCCTAGAGCTCCTCCCCCATTACTTTCCTTCACGCTAGTGAGCCCCCGTAAGGCTCGGGCTTGCCAGAGATTAGGGTGCTCAAAATGCAACTCTTGGCATCTCCTAAATCACAGTTTCAGAGCTTCTCACACAGTGTAATGTCCAGAGTTTTGCTAAAATCTTGACAATTCACTCACCCACTGTGTAAAGACTGGAGTAGGGTATCTCTACTTCTGCCCCCTATATGGTAAGGAAAAAGCACAGAACATCCCCAGCAAGGCTCTCAATTGGGTAAACATGGTGAGCAGCAGTCAGGAGGTGTTGCAGGCAGGTTATTAAGAGCATTGTTTCCCCAAAGCCCCCACAAAGGAATTTCCACACACTATGTTAGGTGATAACACAGCTTCTTTATATAAAATAATGTTGCTATCTCTACCAACAGTATACACATATAAATAATAGCTCTTTGAACATGGAGCGACTTATTCATAGAATGGTAAATATGTGCACTCTATGTGGTATCACACATTACATAAACTCAGTAAAAACTGCACTAACTGCAGACAGTTTTAAATGGCAGGTGAATTCTTAAATAAGGTGTAAGCAGCATAGAATAGGAAAGAAAGGCAGGTAAGTTATGGACGGTTTAGGATTAAAGATGTGAATACAAAGTTTCAAAATACAATAATTTCGAAACAAAAAGATAGAAAAAAAAATCGAATGCACTTTTTTTAAAAACTTTTTTTTTAGGGGTGCCTCCCCAATCCCCCCCTAATTTTACCTATTCCAAAACCAAAAATAAAAATGCATAAAAAAAGGCATTCAGTCTTTTTTTTTCTCGGTCCTTTTGATTCAAATGTATTGCATTCGATCCTTTTGAATTCGAAATGATGAGCGGACACCGTTATGGACAGTGGCAGAATGTTATCTTTGGACTAGACAAGTAATTCTGAGTGAGTTAGGGAGTAACTTATGTTGTCTTTTACAGCCCATTCCAATTTTGTTCAATAACATTTGTGCTTTCTTTGAAAAGGTTCTAACACCCCAAAGTACATGGGAGGCCACAGGAGAACAGGATCCAAGATGAATCAGGGACCCCTGGATGACTCCTGAGGTAAGAAGATGCTCTTCCTTGTCACAGTACCTTTGTCACCTTGGCAGGTGAGTGGCAGAGTTTCTTGCCTTTACTTTATGATTCCCCCCGAGGATGGACACCCTTTGGAAGAAGGAGCAACTGAAATGCTGAGTCCAAGAATAAAAAGGTACCAAAGTCTTTCAGAATGGCAGCAGTTTGGCTCTTCGCGGTGCTCTCCTTTGGTCAATGATTTCTCTGACTATTAAATGGTTGGTGGATGAAGATAAGACCCCTGGGACCTTTGGATGACTTCTGGCTTCGACTGGTGCATAGGTCACATTTGGTGTCTGTTTTCAGAATATCGTGGTTGTTCAACTTTCGTTTCTTTGGTGCTGCAGCCACAACACAGACATCTGGATGGCTTCTGGCAACCTGAACTCGACCACTGGAATGGACCGCAGACCCTCACCAAGTCTGGACCCGCGGGATGACTTCAGTAGCTTCTGGTGGTGGGAAACCCATGTGCAGACCTTCCACAGCACCCCACGACTCTGGGTTCTCTCTGGTGGGAAAAAGTGGTCAGTGTTGACTGCAAGGATGTCCTTTAATATGTTTTTAGGTAGCTTGGAACTTTTGCAGCTCTGGTTGCCCAGCAACACTATGCCAGGGTACCCCCTCTTTTGGGTGATAGATAGCAATGGCTTCCAGCAGTCACAAAATGCACTTCTGGATCCTGGGCAACACCAATGGACTTCTCTGGCTCAAGATGTTCAGCACTCGTCTTCTGGACTTCGAGGACCTCACCTCCGTATGGCAGAGCGACAGGATTGGCTTCCAGGATACTTTGATGAAGAGTAGCAGTTTTGTACGATGGTCCCTCATAGCTCGGGCAGAGGTCTCCTTTGCAGGTCCTCTCTGTATCAGTACTTGGGAATCACAACAGCTTTTGGATTGGTGAAGAAATGCAGCAATAGATTTCTCTTCAAGCTGGGCTTCAAGTAGAAGCTTCTTTTTGCTTAGCTTCGACTTAAGCTACTGAACAAATTGGTAAGTGAGAGGTCCCCAGATAAACACATCTGTTCCTCGTTCACTCGGGCTGAGCTAGGCTCAGTCAGCCAATCACACAGTAGGGCCTTCATGCAGGCAGGCAGCCAATTAGGCTCATAGGCATTCGGGCCATTCACTCCACCCAGGCACCCATGGATATGATATGGATTGGGGCAAGTACCCAGCCTTTCATCACACTACACTGCAGTCATGTCAGTTTCAGGCAGGGCTGTCTCATTCCTTGTGTCACAAATACATAAACCTGACATCCATAACAGAGAACGTGAGTTTGCTTCAGACTCCATTCACACAGGTCCTACCACTAGGGTATAACCTCAACGGTGGTGTGGAAGGTTGCCCAGAGCAATTGCCAGTGGTTTAGATTCATTTGAAACCTTCCACCCATCACTTTTGTGGTCAGTTTGTTTCTCATTGTGAGAGAGGGTATGCCCAGAGGTGGGTCCCTTGCTCGCTGCGCCACAGGGAACCAGGCTGCACCTTACTGAGGAGGTCCAACAATGCCGAAACATGTCTGGGGTTGCTTGGTTTTCTGTGCAGAGGGAACCTGGCCTAGCAGTTCGGGCTGGGCTGCTACCTCCGGTGGCGGCAGCTGCTGACTGATTTGCACATGGCTGGTCCCCTTTTGCAATGGCGCAAACGGGCTAAAAAACGGTGGTGTGGAAGGTTGCCCAGAGCAATTGCCAGTGGTTTAGATTCATTCGAAACCTTCCACCCATCACTTTTGTGGTCAGTTTGTTTCTCCTTGTGAGAGAGGGTATGCCCAGACGTGGGTCCCTTGCTCGCTGCGCCATAGGGAACCAGGCTGCACCTCACTGAGGAGGTCCAACAAGGCCGAAACATGTCTGGGGTTGCTTGGTTTTCTGTGCAGAGGGGTCCTGGCCTAGCAGTTCGGGCTGGGCTGCAACCTCCGGTGGCGGCAGCTGCTGACTGATTTGCACATGGCTGGTCCCCTTTTGCAATGGCGCAGACGGGCTAAAAAACGGTGGTGTGGAAGGTTGCCCAGAGCAATTGCCAGTGGTTTAGATTCATTCGAAGCCTTCCACCCATCACTTGTGTGGTCAGTTTGTTTCTCCTTGTGAGAGAGGGTATGCCCAGACGTGGGTCCCTTGCTCGCTGCGCCACAGGGAACCTGGCTGCACCTCACTGAGGAGGTCCAACAAGGCCGAAACATGTCTGGGGTTGCTTGGTTTTCTGTGCAGAGGGGACCTGGCCTAGCAGTTCGTGCTGGGCTGCTACCTCCGGTGGCGGCAGCTGCTGACTGATTTGCACATGGCTGGTCCCCTTTTGCAATGGTGCAGACGGGCTAAAAAATGGTGGTGTGGAAGGTTGCCCAGAGCAATTGCCAGTGGTTTAGATTCATTCGAAGCCTTCCACCCATCACTTTTGTGGTCAGTTTGTTTCTCCTTGTGAGAGAGGGTATGCCCAGACATGGGTCACTTGCTCGCTGCGCCACAGGGAACCAGGCTGCACCTCACTGAGGAGGTCCAACAAGGCCGCAACATGTCTGGGGTTGCTTGGTTTTCTGTGCAGAGGGGACCTGGCCTAGCAGTTCGGGCTGTGCTGCTACCTCCGGTGGCGGCAGCTGCTGGCTCATTTGCACATGGCTGGTCCCCTTTTGCAATGGCGCAGATGGGGTAAAAAACGGTGGTGTGGAAGGTTGCCCAGAGAAATTGCCAGTGGTCTAGATTCATTCGAAATCTTCCACCCATCACTTTTGTGGTCAGTTTGTTTCTCTTTGTGAGAGAGGGTATGCCCAGACGTGGGTCCCTTGCTTGCTGCGCCACAGGGAACCAGGCTGCCCCTCACTGAAGAAGTCCAACAAGGCCGAAACTAGTCTGGGGTTGCTTGGTTTTCTGTGCAGAGGGGACCTGGCCTAGCAGTTCGGGCTGGGCTGCTACCTCCGGTGGCGGCAGTGCTACCTCCGGTGGCGGCAGCTGCTGACTGATTTGCACATGGCTGGTCCCCTTTTGCAATGGCGCAGACGGGCTAAAAAACGGTGGTATGGAAGGTTGCCCAGAGCAATTGCCAGTGGTTTAGATTCATTCAAAACCTTCCACCCATCACTTTTGTGGTCAGTAACCTAAACACACAGCACCTGGGAAGGCTCCAGTCAGTCTGGCAGGAGGCAGCCCTACAGCAATGTATGGTATTTCCACCAAACAGCCAGTAATGGGCAAGGGAACAACAGAGACATATATAGTGTATCCACCCACCAGCCATTCAGGAGGAAGGGACAGAGGCAGGGCTTCCCATGACTTTGGGAAACAAGGTAAAAGGCATAGAAACCAAGAGGTCACAGGGACCATCTTGCCTTCTGTCAGGAATCCACTGATTCCTATGGCAGGGTCTGGGTATCCCAAAATGGAGGATGCTCATAGCCACTGCCAAGTCAGCATGTTACTGCCTCCAGACCATGCCCTACTCTGTGGGCCATAAACAGGTGCCCAAAAACACACATAACTGGTACAAGGGTGTACCCCACCCATGGGTGTCATAAGGGGAGTCGGTGGGTTATGTTCTGTAAAAGTTAAGAATGAAGAGCTGCACTACCAGAGGTCCAGGTGGAACCTCAGAGGCAGAAAACATAGAGAAAACACACACAGAGAAGTGGTAGGACAAGGACAGGAGGCCCTGTCCCTCCATAAGGCATTTCCAGCATCACACACCACAACATAGTCTATGCTTTTAACTTCCCAGTTCAGGCTGTGGGTTATAGTGGGTCCCGCTCTGGCTTTATGATGTTTTGTGAGGCAGCCAATGCCCCTGCACCTCTGCCTCTGCAACCTCCGCGGAACCACTGTCAAGCCGCTCATTCTCCAATGCGCTAATGTTTAACAGCGTAGTGAGAAGGACTCCACTCAAAGTCTTAACAACCCCACAAACACTGAAATCCAAATTAGTTGCTGGTTCCTCAGTGCAAAGTTACAGTTAATAATCACAGTTACGGAAGGAGAAAAAAAGTCACCAAAAGGAACTACCAAAAATCAGGCCCCAGCTCAAAGGGACTACACCCCTCAGCCGCTAGGGTCCAATTACTTAATCGTTGTACCATTCCTCCAAGCGAGATGCAATCCTTGTCGCTACCGGGCCTTCCTTTCCCTGGTGTTACTAGCACTTACGTTTACCATGACACACCAGGAAGTAGGGGGCCTTGTGAGTGTCAAAAATCAAATGCCAAAGTGCAAAGTGACCACATCTATTTCTCAATCCTGGGTGGTCAGGATGGCAAGCCCAATGACCCAAGTGGTTGAATACAGTGGTTAAATACAAACTGTAATCTGAAACCATGTCACTGCACTAACTGATTTAATGTTCCCTTTGAGTTGAGGACATTTTGCTGCAGGAAAAATACTTTCTCTTGTATGCCAATTTTATTTGCATATATATATATTTCACCTTTTAATGGGGCCTGATTGCTATATCATGCATTTTTATAGATTTTTATCTTTCAACCTTTGCATTTGTGCTTCACTATGCTGTTACAAATGTATGCAATTGCATTTTATCCCAGTTGAAAACTTCTTTCTGTATATACACTTTTATTGTGACCGTGGCTCTGCATTTTTGCACATTACCTTGCTGCTATTATTGTTTGTGTATGCACTTTGCATTATTTGCATTCCAATTTGCACATTACCTTGCTGCTATTATTGCCTGTGTATGCACTCTGCATTGTTTGCACTTCTATTTTGCTGCTATAATTGCTTGTATATGCACTTTTTCTCCAGTTCAATGGTATTAGAATTCTATACCTTTTTTAAGGAGAACCAAGATTTATGCCATTCATCTTCTCATTGGCTATTTATTATATTGTGCTTCCACTCGGAATTACGTTTCTCTATGTACACTGCTTGACTACTATTATTGACATTGGAATTGCAGTGTTGCCTGCCATGGAATGTGCACATTAGAGCTCCATTGTTTTGCTGTTGCTATGACCCTGCTTGCAGCATATTCATTAGTATATTTGCTGTTTGACTTCAGGCTTTTCATTATGGCAATTTCATTCCATCATGGCCGCTGCTCTTTACATCTACCTAGGCACTTCTCTGAGTTCCATAGACATAGTTAAAGGACTATACTGGTAACAACTATTAAGATGCTTTAGTCCCTTGTTTTTTCACGTGACCAAGCACTTAGTTGAGTGTGAAACGCGTTGTGTGCGGGCCGTTCTGACGGGCGTCCTGCCTCTGTTTTTGCTGCTGTTCCAGCCATACTTTGCATTTTTTTGTTTATTTTAAACAATTCCTTTGTGCAACATTAAATAATTTTTTGTGACCTTTTTAGTGTTGTGCGCTGTGCTTTTTCTGTTTGGAAATTGGCCATTTAACTGTTCTAATTGACTGCGGAGAGTGTGGTTCATTTTCCTCTTTTTGTTGACATATATATATATATATATATATATATATATATATATATATATATATATATATATTCAGTGAAAGAACTGTGTTAAAGGGACGTTATGGTTAAGTTGCGCTACTAAAAACCTATGAAATTCAGTGAAAAAAACTTTGTTAAAGGGACGTTATGGTTAAGTTGCGCTACTAAAAACCTATGAAATTCAGTGAAAAAACTTTGTTAAAGCGACATTATGGTTACAATTAAAACCGAAAAACCCTTGAAATTTGCCAGTTATGGTAAGCTAAGCAACCATAACTCGCGCCACCACCGTGCACTGCTAAGACTAACACCCAGGACATCAAAGATGACATCACAAATGTCACCAAAAACCTTGTACCATTGCCCCACATGTACTTGTCCCTCCTCACCATATCCCAGTCAATTTTCCCCAAACTCTCTCCATAATCCAAAACGTTTTGATGAGACTTCCATCCCTTCTTCACCTAATACCAATCATGTTGAAACCCCAAATTCTCCTGTTTTTGTTTCTGTTTCTACCTCACCTTCTCTGTCATAAATTATTAATATATGTTAAATAAAGTTTAATTTTTATATTGTATTGTGAATAGTTTCCGTTCTTTTTTTTAAAAACAATAAAAGTGTCAGCGGACAGTGCGAGTGTTCTGAAATGTTCGTACATAAACGAAAATGGAGGTGTCCTGAAGAACACCACACCTGTTCGTACTGTTCGCTAGCAAGTTGAAACTGTTCTAAGAACACACGTGGTGTCCTGAAATGTTCGTAAAGAAACAAAAATTAAAGTGTTCTAAAGAACACTATATCTGTCCGTAATGTTCGCTATCAACTTAAAACTGTCCTAAGAACACAATTGGTGCCCTGAAATGTTCGTAAATAAACGAAAATGATGTGTCCTGAACAACAGTACAACTGTTCGTAGTGTTCGCTAGCAACATGAAACTGTACTAAGAACACACGCGGTGTCCTGAATTGTCCGTAAACAAACAAAAATTAAAGTGTCCTAAAGAACACTATACCTGTCCGGTACTGTTCGCTAGCAAGTTCAAACTGTTCTAAGAACGCTATTGGTGTCCTGAAATGTTCGTACGTAAACGAAAATGGAGTTGTCCTGAAGAACACTATACCTGTTCGTAGTGTTCGCTACCCAATTGAAACTGTTCTAAGAACACAATTGGTGTCCTGAAATGTTCGTACATAAACTAAATTACACGTGTCCTGAAGAACACTATATCTGTCCTTACTGTTCGCTACCAAGTTTAAACTGTTCTAAGAACACACGCGGTGTCCTGAATTGTTCGTTTCACGTGTGACGCACTTTTAATTACTTCAGAACCCGAACAGTGTCCGTAGGACATCAATGCGCATGCGCTAACCAATCTCCGTGCACTTGGTGTCCTGCGGACAGGCGCTTCCTTCGCAGACTAGTTCGCGAACGGATCATATGACCGCGCCCACGCTCATCGTGTGTCCTGAAATGCGGACACTGTTCGTGTCCCCGAACAATTTAAAAGTACATTTTCAGTTAATCCATAATATTTTTCAATAAAATCTCACCATGGCACAAGTCCCACATAGCAATCTTGAGTTTCTATATACCTTTTGAAACTTTCCGATCCTTTTTTTGTGTTCGATCTGTCCGCGGACAGTGCGCATGTCCGCGAACCGCGCACAAGCACCCCTATAAAAGACCACGCCCAAGAGCTTATTCCCATTGTGTTTCTTACTATTCTTCAGAACACAGTGATTTTTGCTGCCACCTGCAGACTACACCATCATCGAGATGGCATCCTTGGCTGCTGAACTGCCACTTGGTGCTGCACCTGCTTCAGCACCAACCCCACCCCCTCCACCACCACCACCTCCCCAAGGGCCTGAAGAGGGGAACAGGAGTGAGGATGCTGAGGAGGAAGAAGAGGATGATGAGAATGAGGTAGAGGAAAACCCTACTACCCGCACTAGGCGTGAGTCTTGGGTGTGGCAGTTATTTACCATTCATGGTAATGTTCCTAAGGCTCGTGCGAACCGTGTTACCTGCAATGAGTGCAAAATGATACTCAGCCGCGGGAAGCACGGTAAGTACAGCTTTGGGACCACTACTATGAAGCGACACCTGAGGTCATTTCACTCTGGGGCTATTCGCAGGGTTGTACCTTGCGAAGAACGTAGCAGGTTGATTTCCTCTACTTCATCCTCTGTTTCTGATCCTGTCACCACAAGGACCACCTCTGTGGGACAGCGTCTTCCTCAAGCTGCCTCACAGGCCATACAGAATGCTGATGACCCTTACCTTTCGAGGGTCACAGTTGTATGTATGTACTGTGACACAGTACTCTGCAGGGGGGAGCGACTTCGGAGTGCTTTTGAGACTATCGTCTCAGAGCACGAGAAGACCAGCTCACTACCCAAATAAAACCCACTCTACATCTTCCTCTCTCAGCTCGCCCTTTCTTATCCCTGTGGTTGGTGTCCCCCCTTTACCCTCCTTTACCCTCCTCTCCTAGTGTGTCGTGTCTGAAAAACCAAAAAAAATACAAAATTACAAAAATCAAAAAAAAATAAGGCTCTTTTCAGAGCCGCCTTTCCCAGTTAAAAAATAGAAGTGAAAATAAATGAAGCAGGGCTCTTTGTATTTTTTAGAAGTCCGCGGACAGTTCGCGAACATTAAAAAAATTGGGTTGCTACTCCATCACAAACATTGTAATTTTCTCTGGAAAGAAGTGGTGGCTCTGAAAAGAGCCTTTGGGTGGTGTTTGTAAGTCAAAAATTGTAAATGCTTAACATCTACTTCAAAATCGTTGTTGTAATTCCAAAAAAGGTTGCAATGCATTTTGTACATTTATCAGAAAAATCTGATTGCCAGCATAAGTAAGATGGACTCCATCTCTGCGAAAAATGTATGTACTACAAAACATAATATTTTCATTGTGAAAAGAAGACATGCCAAAATCTCTTAGAAAGTCACAAACAGCCTGATTAACATTGCGCCTTGCTTTTTCCATTTGTGGACCAAATGAAGAAGAACGAAGCCACATTTGTCTCTGCGCAATCCGTGAAAATATCACTTGAGAATTAGGAAACATGTCCATAACCTTCCTAAATCCTTCTTTCATAGCAAATTGCAAAAAAATTCCAGTCACATGTCCTAAACTGTTCCCTCCACAATGAATTACAATTATGTCTGGATGTTGCTCTGTCTCCAAAGTAGCACAGAGAGGTAGCGAGTCCAAGCACTTCATTCCACGTACTCCATGCCAGTGTACTTTCACATGTGGGAATCCAAGATCTACAGCTACTCCACAGCTTTCTGCATGCACCTTCAACCAATGTATCCACGAATCTCCTAAAATCCAAACAATCTGTTTTCTGAAACACACAGCCATAGCTATCTTTTGTTCTCTCAGCAAAAAGAGTATCTGAGAAAATCTCTCCTGGCACAACACACCCACCAAACTTTCCTGACCAATCCCTTTCAGTGCTTATTCTCATTTGCATGACTTCTGAACCCAAAAATCCCCGGATGTAACTCCTGATGTCCGCGAACTACCGCCATGTCCGCGGACATATCGTAACATGAACAGCCCTTCATTTCCACTACACTCTCTCTGCCATTCCCTCATTGGATGTACCTCAAAATTCACATGACCATGCACCAATCACAGTCAAGACCTCTACATCTAACTGCATCATTATAGATCAGCACTGCAAATGTACTCTGAATCTCTCTGAGTACAAGTGTCATATCATTGGCAAGCAGCATCTACCAGAAATACTGTACAATTCTTCAAGATTTCTACTTGCAGCTCCATGCATATCCATATGCATGAACACAAACTTCAGGTATGCATATTTTCTGTATAGTAGATGAACACATTTTCAAACAGACTTTTACCTTGTAAAATCTGTAAAATGAATTTACTGTACTTTTTTCAATTTCCTAAAATCAACTATCAGTTATAAACCTTTACACTATTTACTTTCTTTATACACACACACTCAAATCATGTTAAACTAACATTTTTTAAATGAAATATATAGACTACATATATTCAAACAAAATTGCATGCAAACACAATCTATGTTTAAACCTTTATAAAAATACTTATACAATTTCATATTCTTTGTTTTTATTTATTTATTTACTTAATTACTTTAAATCAGACATGACATTGAGGCGCTATTACCTAGAACAGTTTACTTACAGAAATAGTGGTATTCACTAATATATTATAAATTTCATATAGTAAAGATAATTTTTTTTGCTACAGTTAGTCATTCAATACAATGTGTTCATTAAGAACATATCATATGTACTGAGCTGATGCAATGTATCTTATGTAAATAAATTAGTTTAATGGTTTTAAAGAAGGCACTGAGGATTTCAATTAAACAAATCAATATCTAAATTAAAAACAGTGCTATATACAAACAAAGTTACTAATTTGAAGCTTTTACAATTGCAGTGAAGGCCAGTTTCCTGAAAAGAAGCAGCCGAATTCGAAGAAGAAAGAAAAACTAAGAAGGTACCTGTTAATTTTAAAAAAAAGTAAGGAAAATATCACCATAATATTTGTATTATTAATCAAATATACTATAACGTTAAAACAAGCTATTTCGGTTTCTAAAAATAGAGATTTTGTACCATTTTGTCCAAAAATGTCCATGTCTTAAACAGCGATTTACAGCCAGAATGGCCCAAAAATTTCTATTTTTGGACACACAAATTACCCAACTGAACCACTACAATTTTCATATTATAGAACAAACAACTGTTTTAATTGTATACATTAGATTTACTATGTGTACTTTTCCACACCACTAGCTTACTTTTTTTTTGTCATCTGAACCCCAGTTTAGTAACACATAAATTCAAGAATACCTATACCTACTAGTTTAAGTTCCCAATGCACAATCACACACCATTACATACATCTTTATCATCTTACTCAAACACTCATGCACACAGCACACATACATTCCAGAACACCCCAACCCATATCTTCTTTATTTTTTTCAACAGACCCTAAAGAATGCCTATGAAAAGTCAAGTCTGTAGAAAGCAACGCAAAAGTAGAGCAAATGAAAATAAAGGTGTCCAACATAAGCATCCATCTCTAGCAGAATTTGTAAAAAAAGTTGAAACAAAACAGCTAATACAATCATTTAGTGAAACACAAGAAGTTTCAAGTACAACAACTTCGCTTCCTCTATCAAAATGTAAAACAAACCAAAAAACAATGAACAGAAAATCAGCTATCAGTACAGATAAAACTACTTCTTCAAATTGTAATATAGTGCAAAGTAAGCATACCAAGAAAAGTATTTTAGCCAAAATATACCGTCACAAAGTCCTTCAAAATCTTATAAACAAAGGAGAGAAATCAGGTTCAAAGCTTAAAACCTATGGTCGGAAATTAATCTTAGAAGCATTGATGGACAGTGCAATTCTTCTCAAAAGAAAGGTATTTATTTTACTGTTAAACAAAATGAAACCACTAACAAAACTAATAACTAAATTACAAAAAAGACTTCTCAATAAGCGAAATATCAACAGAAAGAACTTCTTAAGTATCAGCGGAGGTGAATGGAATCACACTACAAGCACAGAACCATATTTTAATAAAGAAGCGTACACACAAAAGCAAACAAATACAATTGCCATACATAGCAGTGTTCGAGGTTATGAAAAAGTGAATAATACCATAATGGAACAAGAAGTACTGCTTACAAAAATATGCCCTGAAAACTTAGAATTACCCCTCCATTCAACTGAATCAGAACGTCTAGTGTAAAAATGGCCATGCACGTCAATGTGTAACATTCCCAAACAATGTTTCAAATCTTTACGCCAATTCCTCAATAAATATGTAAAAGCAAAGACAAAATCAAAATTAAATTACTGCAAAATATAGATACCTGTCCAGTGCGCAAGTACACAGGACTTAAAGGACATTCATTGGCCTGCATTACAGGACCTACTTGTAAAACCACTTTCCATGATATCAAAAGGATATCAACACATCATTCAACTATAAGAAATCTAGTCTATAAACTATACTATGCTAAAAGTCCTGCTTTAGCACTAGCAAAGTTAAATAACATCCTTCTACATGGTACAGCAAAAGACCTACTTGAAGAAATTCACTATATCCAGAAAAGAAATTTTGGAAATGAAAGCCATTTACAGAATGGAATAGCTTTAAACCAATTAAGCAACAATTCTACACATGGCAACCTTTTGCTAAACACACACAAAAAAGAAATACTAAAATTTAAAAGTACATCAGCTGAAGTACCAAACCATGTATGTGTATGTTGCCGTAGAATTTTGTATAAAAGTAACACAAAAACTGTGGACCTATCATACAAAATAGAAGACAATGAAGATTCTAAATGGTTTGAATTAGCTCTCTACCTTGTAGCAGAAAACAAATATGAAATAACTGAGCCCTTAATACTTTGCAGTTATTGCACTACAAAACTTGACAACAACCAAACTCCTTCACATTCTATCACAAATAATGTGGAATTATACCCAGTACCAAAACCTCTACAACATCTTAATTTATCTGAGAGCATCATAATTCAAACAGTACACCCATTTCAAGCAATTATACAGCTTCAACCAAAAACAGCAAAATTACCTCCCTCTGAATTGGTAAAAGGCATTCGTGGAAAAGTAGTTTATTTACCATTAAATCTAAAAGAAAATGTGCATACTCTAGGAGTACAACGTCCAATGCAGCAATTTTTAATTATATTAGTAAATGGAGTACCTACAAAAGACAAAAAAATATGGCAACAGCTGGTAGATTTATATAAAGTTAGACAAACCTTCCAATATCTTAAAGAGAATAATGAATATTACAAAGAAATTAATATTGAAGAAAACTTGAAAGATACAACTGAAATAATTCAAGAAACACAAGAAGTTGGTCAATCTGAACTACTAGATCCTGCTACAATATCAAATACTTTAGACCATTATACAATTCATCCTTTGCACTGTAATGACACCGTACAAGATGTACTGGAAACTTACCAAATGCGTCAAACAAAAGGATCGCCAATCAGTATATGGGAAAAAAGTATAGAAGCACATGCTTTTCCTCTACTCTTTCCTACTGGCAAAGGAGGAAGGTATGATGATAGACCTATTCAAATATCAGCTTCAGAATACCGCTCATTACGGATGTATTCTGAAGATCCCAGATTTAGACAAAATGTGGAATACATATTCCACCTACTCTTTGAAAGTGAACTAGCAACTTTATGTTACGGAGTTGCACACATATTAAAATCAGGATCACACTTTCAAAATATGACAGCTACACAATTATTAGAGAAAGTGCAACAAAAGGATGAGGTTTTACAATCAAATATTACAAATCTATTAGCAAATATGCGTGGTACTAAAGAGTACTGATTTCAACGTCATGGAGATGTACGTTGTATGATCAGAAACCTTGGCCCACCCACTTGGTTTGTTACATTAAGTTGTGCAGAATATGCATGGGAAGATTTACATGATTTCCTATGCATATCAAATAAAAACAAAACAAACATAGATATTCTAACACCTGGAGAACTTTGTTCTTTGGATCCTGTTAATGTTTCAAGATATTTTCACCATCGCTTCATTGCTATGCTACATTTTATTTGTAATGAAACTGTTCCTCCCCTTGGAGAAGTGCAATACTTCTTTTGGAGAAAAGAATACCAAGTCAGAGGAGCACCACATATCCACATGCTTTTATGGATTAAAGATGCTCCTAAATTTGGTCAAGACAGTGATGCCACTGTTTTACAGTTTATTGAAAAATATGTCACTTGTGAAATTCCATCAGAAGCCACAAATAGTGATCTTCATGCACACATTTTACAATTTCAAAGACACAAATGAGGAAAATATTGTCGTTGCAAATACAAAAACAATGGCAAATACTACACCAAATGCTGATTTGGTTTCCCTAGACCAGTTACAAATACAGGTCAAGTAAACAACCTCATGTCTTCAGTTAGACATAGTGTTAAAGGTAAGTCACCTAAAGATACATATTACATAAAAAGAAAAGAAGAAGAAAAATATATCAATGATTATAATGCAATCATTGCCCACTTATGGAATGCAAACATAGATGTGCAGTACATTGCAGACAATTCTACTGTAGTTGCACGATATGTCACAGCATACTTAACTAAAGCAGAAAATACAGAGCTCCAAGACCTCTGGAATGACCTGTCATCAGATAAAACAGTATCTCAGAAATTATACAGCTTGGGCATAAAAATGCTCACCCATAGAGAATGTGGATCATATGAAGCAGCTGATCGTTTAACTGGTACTTCATTGTATGGTAAATCTGAAAATATAGTATGGCTAAGTCTTGGTCCAGCTAAATCTAGAAAAAGAGTTCTAAAATCATATGAAGATATAGAAACAATAGCCAAACATGATCCCAACAGCCAAGACATTTTAAAAAACAATTTATTGGACACATACTACCCAAACAGAAGTAATACTTTGGAAAACATGTGTCTATACCAAATAGCCCAAAACTACACATACAAAAATAATATGAAACCGGATGAAAAAAAAGGTAAGTATAGAGTTACAGACTGTGAAGGCAGCTTAGTTAAACTCACTAAACCAAATTTAATTAATCATATCAAATTGTCATTGAAGACTCCTCAACATAAAGAAGTATATTACATGTCCCTGCTACAACTCTTCAAACCATGGAGAAAAGAAGAACAATTACTAGATAACTATGACTCATATGAGGATGCTTTCAAAGCAAATGAAAGCACTATAACTGATGTAAACTTTACACAGTACAAAACAATGTTGCACAATGAACAGCAATATGAAGAAGAACTCCAAGCCCAACTAGATAAGGATACTCCTGACAGTAGTCAAACTTCTGTAACAGGAAGCCAAGAACCACTGGGAGAACCACTAATAACAAATGAGGCAGAATTAGCTATGAAAGAAGTAGAAAACACCATGTGTCAGTATGAAGATAAGGAAGACTTAACTATACTACAATCAAAACTAAACAATGAGCAAAGTAGCATTTTTCAAGAAGTAACAAAACAAATTGCACATGGTGTAAAACATGAAAATAAAGAATGTTCCTGCCATAATTATAAACCTATACTACTGCACGTCAGTGGTGAAGCTGGTTCTGGCAAAACATTCCTAATCAAAATCATTAGTAAGTTCCTTCAACAATTGACAAACAACAAACTGTCAGATGTTGTCACTGCCCCCACATGTTTAGCTGCCTACAACATAGGTGGTGTTACATTACACCGATTACTACTATGACCAGTAGAACACCAGAACAAATTAGACTATTACAAACTTTCTGCAGAAGCTGCAATGGAATTACGCAGAGTATTGAAACAAATGAAATGCTACTAATAGAAGAAGTGAGCATGGTCTCCAACCTGATGTTAGCTTTGATTCACCTCAGATTACAAGAAGTACTGAAGTGGGCCGCAATAAGGGTAATGAGTGAACCGGGGACGGCAGTATAATATACATATATATTTTATTTATATTCATAACTTAAGTTACATGTAAAGATAAGGAGGGAGACAGCTTGCAGCATCAAGAGCTGGGCGGTTGTGATTCAATTCTGTCCTTCATTCTGGAACTCCGGTGACCTGATTTCTTAATGTTCTGATCTCTCCATGCCATGATGTAGTCAGGCATGTCCCATAGAGATCAGGCAGCCACCATTCGTATGGTAGATACTACAAGTACTCAAAACAGACTATGAAGAGCTCTTTGCAGGAAAACACATTATTGTTTTTGGAGATCTGCTTCAATTAACACCAGTAAAAGGTGAACCTATTTTTAAAACATTAGGGCACAAACTCTGCCGTAAAATTGTTGGCAGCATTGGAAATGTCAACCTTTGGCAACATTTCCAATACAGAGAATTAACAGAAAACATGTGCCAATCTGCAGATCTAACTTATGCCAACATTTTAAAAAGTTTGAGAGTTGGTATACTTTCTAAAGAAGCAGAAGCAACATTGAAAACCCAGCAGATTAATGCACTTTATGGCGATAATGCATGTGCTACAGATGTTATGGAACAATTAGCCCACAAAAATGTCAATTGTATGGCCTTAATGCCAACTCTTGCACGCTGTCTCAAATTCAATGAAATAATGTTAAGTAAAGAAATGCAACCAATAATGGAAATTAGCGCCACAGACAAACTAGATGTACATGGTATGACACTACCCATGTGTGACCAAGCCACAACACGACTAAATAATTTAGAAAAATCAATCTCAAACACAGCAGGCTTGGAAAAGATGTTAAAATTATCCTTAAATTGCAGAGTAATGCTTAAACGTAACCTTGGCGTGGACCAAGGACTAGTTAATGGAGCACTGGGTACAGTTGTTGGCTTTCAAACATACCCACGTGACAACAAAATTCAGTTTGTCAATATACTCTTTGACAAACTTTCAGAAGTAAAACGGATAGGACGCTCAACAGCTAGATTCCTTCTCTTAAAAGATATGTATGTACGCAGAGAACAATTTTCTCTAACTCTTGCATACGCAGTCACGATTCATAAATCACAAGGTCTTACCCTAGACAAAGCAATGATAGATATTGGTAACACAGTCTTTAAAGAAGGCATGAGCTACGTAGCACTATCACGCTTACGTACACTTGACGGTCTATTTCTAATCAACTTTGATGCAAGTAAAGTAAACGCTGATATTCCTTGCATTTTAGAATATAATAGACTTCGCTCACTATACACTCCCCATCTAAACACATATTCTGTTCCACAAAAACTAAAACGTTGTAAAAGAAAACTAAATCAAACAGAAATGCAACAGGACGTCACTGCAAATCCTCCAAAGAGAGTAAAAGAAACTAATACTTCATCAAGTACCACAAACAAAAAAGAATCAATTAGAGAAAGTAAACCAGGTACTTCTTTAAAGAAGGAAGACAAACTCCAAAAAAAGCAGTTAGATACAGAACTACCTGGACCATTTAAATTCTCAAATATAGTTGGTGTAAGTTGCTATGCAAATGTAGCAATGAATATTCTATTTCAATTACCACCAATTGTTGACAACATTTACTTACACTTTAGAGACCCTCTAAATGCAAATGTTAGTACTTCATAGAAACGCAAAAAACAATCCTGACAACACATATAGTGTTTATGGAATAAGGCAACAATTGGACTACTGTGCTGGAATGGTGAAATTCACTATAAACTCACAGGAAGATCCACAAGAATTTTTAATGTATTTACTACAAGTACTGGAAAACAAAAACATACCTATAAAGGAAATCTTCCAGATTTCATACATGTGGAAACATACATGCACTCTGTGCAACAATCTGACACAAGAAGACATTCCCAATGAACGCTTCATATATATATATCAATACCAAATTGTGAATCCATTCCATTTCAGCAACTTGTACAAAATGCAAACCATGGTAGATTATGCTCTACCTGCAATTCAGATAATCGCTCCACGTTAGTAATACAAACACATAGTAAATACGTAATACCAATGCTTCTATGTTACGAAGCAGATGGTACCAAAAACAACTGCAAGCTGACTGGATTCACACATAGTCAAATATGACTTGGTAAGAAAACCTTCACAACAATAGGTATAATCTACCACGCAAGAGCCACAACCAATTCAGGGCACTACACGGCATATATAAAAAAGAAATGTGGATGGTTTGAATGTAATGATAGTACCATTACTCTAAAGCAGAGATTACCAGCAAATCTTACAAACGCTTATTTGATGTTCTTAAAACCAAAATTTGATAAATAAACTGTATTTAAACCTTTAAGTAAATTTGTGATAAAAAAATATAAACTGTTAGAATTCTCCAAAAGCTATCTAACTGCTCAAAGATTCTACAACAACTAATCAGATAAATGAATACCACTAAATTAGACCAAAAAATACACAGTTAGAATACGCCAATTGGTATCTAACTGTCCCAAAATTATAAATTTGTGTTAAAATAATATAAACTGTTAGAATACTCAAAAAGCTATCTAACAGCTCAAAGATTCTACAACAACTAATCAGATAAATGAATACCACTAAATTAGACCAAAAAATACACAGTTAGAATACGCCAATTGGTATCTAACTGTCCCAAAATTATAAATTTGTGTTAAAATAATATAAACTGTTAGAATACTCAAAAAGCTATCTAACAGCTCAAAGATTCTACAACAACTAATCAGATAAATGAATACCACTAAATTAGGCCAAAAAATACACAGTTAGAATACGCCAATTGGTATCTAACTGTCCCAAAATTTAACAATATCCAAATAGATAAATCAAAACCACTAAAATATATTAAAAAAATAGACAGTTAGAATACGCCAATTGTTATCTAACTGCTCCAAAATTTTATAATATCAAAACAAATGAAGAATCTGTTACTGCTCCAAAAAAAATACAACAAAGCAAAGTATAAAGCATTAGCCAGAAACAACAAGTGAACACTGAAAACAAACAAACAAATAAACTGTAGCATAACAGAAAAAGGGGTTTTTTTTAATCCAACATGGATTTTTTTTTCTCCCACAGACCCAATGATTTTAGCAACAAATACAGAAACTGAGCAAATTGCACTGTACTCTGATTTGTACTTTACTAAATATGAGGGTCGAAAAAAAAATATAGTATATTGCTTATACAATGTTATAAGTCATTACAAAATACTAATACTAACATGTTATTTTCTTTTATCACAGAAATGAAGAAGAAAAACATGGACTCCCATTACTAGACCAAACAGTAAGTATACAATAATAAGGACAACCATAGCAGCATATAACATCCATAGTATCTAATACCTTTGTTCCTTATACATTTGTTTTTCATCCAAAGTTATAAGCAAATATGAATGTGATATGCTGCGGTGGTTGTTGCCAGGGCATAGAGTCTTGGGTGCATGGCCAAAAGTCCATGCACCCAAGACTCTATGCCCTGGCAACAACCACAGCAGCATATCACATCCATAGAGTCAAACATTTCAGCTATGATCTATGGGAAACTTTTAATGTCCGCGAACAATGTGAGTGTTCTTAGAACACTTTGAACTTGCCAGCGAACAATACGGACACCGTTTTCAGGACACCCCCTACGAACATTTCAGAACAACGCGATAGTTCTTAGAACACTTTCAACTTAACAATGAACAATACGGACAGCGTCCTAAGGACACCCCCTACGGACATTCCAGGACACCGGGAGTGTTCTCAAAAATGTCTTCAGAACACCCCCATTTTGTTTATTTGTGAACATTTCAGGACACCGCGGGTGTTCTTAGAACACATTCAATTTAACAGAAAACAATACGGATAGCGTCCTCAGGACACTCCCTACGAACACTCCCCGGACACCGTGAGTGTTCTTAGAAGCGTCTTCAGAACACCACCATCTTGTTTATTTGCGAACATTTCAGGACACCGCGAGTGTTCTTAGGACACATTCAACTTGACAGAGAACAATACGGACAGCGTCCTCAGGACACCCCCTACGAACATTCCAGGACACCGGGAGTGTTCTTAGAAGCTTCTTCAGAACACCACCATCTTGTTCATTTGCGAACATTTCAGGACACCGCGAGTGTTCTTAGGACACATTCAACTTGACAGAGAACAATACGGACAGCGTCCTCAGGACACCCCCTACGAACATTCCAGGACACCGGGAGTGTTCTTAGAATCTTCTTCAGAACACCACCATCTTGTTTATTTGCGAACATTTCAGGACACCGCGAGTGTTCTTAGGACACATTCAACTTGACAGAGAACAATACGGACAGCGTCCTCAGGACACCCCCTACGAACACTCCCCGGACACCGCAAGTGTTCTTAGAAGCGTCTTCAGAACACCCCCATCTTGTTTATTTGCGAACATTTCAGGACACCACAAGTGTTCTTAGGACACATTCAACTTGACAGAGAACAATACGGACAGCGTCCTCAGGACACCCCCTACGAACATTTCAGGACACCGGAAGTGTTCTCAAAAACGTCTTCAGAACATCCCCATTTTGTTTATTTGCGAACATTTCAGGACACCGCGGGTGTTCTTAGAGCACATTCAACTTGACAGAGAACAATACGGACAGCGTCCTCAGGACACCCCCTATGAACACTCCCCGGACACCACAAGTGTTCTTAGAAGCGTCTTCAGAACACCACCATCTTGTTTATTTGCGAACATTTCAGGACACCGCGAGTGTTCTGAGGACACATTCAACTTGACAGAGAACAATACGGACAGCGTCCTCAGGACACCCCCTACGAACACTCCCCGGACACCGCGAGTGTTCTCAGAAGCGTCTTCAGAACACCCCCATTTTGATTATTTGCGAACATTTTAGGACACCGCGAGTGTTCTTAGGACACATTCAACTTGACAGAGAACAATACGGACAGCGTCCTCAGTACACCCCCTACGAACACTCCCCGGACACCGCGAGTGTTCTTAGAAGCGTCTTCAGAACACCCCCATTTTGTTTATTTGCGAACATTTCAGGACACCGCGGGTGTTCTTAAAACACATTCAACTTGACAGAGAACAATACGGACAGCGTCCTCAGGACACCCCCTACAAACATTTCAGGACACCGGGAGTGTTCTCAAAAACGTCTTCAGAACACCCCCATTTTGTTTATTTGCGAACATTTCAGGACACCGCGGGTGTTCTTAGAACACATTCAACTTGACAGAGAACAAAACGGACACATATTGAGTCCTTAGAAAACCCCCCAGTCAGTTTATTTAGAACATTTCAGAACACCCGTGATGTCCGCAAACAAATCGAACACAAAAAGAACGTCTAACACATAAAAAACACAACTTTCATCCTATCTCATACACTCCCACCCTCCCCAAACACTCCTACACACCAACACACTCTACTAAATACACATTTTGAACAAATTTTCACTGCGCTGTCCGCAGACGTCCGCGAATCCAAGATGGCGGGCGCTACCGAAAAATCTGACGCGCTTCACGCTCCACGCCGTCCAATCAGCGAACACGTTGCCGCGAACATCACGCAAGACGATTGGCCAATCAGGACACTGTCCACGGAGCGAACAGGGAAGTGTGTCCGCGAACCGAACACAGATATCACTAATTTTTTTTTGCCTACTTTTGGTCATTTTAAAAAAAACTACTGGACAGATTTTCACCAAATTTGCAAAAGCACGCTTTCGGGACCAAGCCGCTGCTCCTGGTCCAAATTTGGTGGAAATCCGTTCAGCGGTTTGGGCTGTAGACACGAGCAACATTTTTTTCACATTCAGTATATGGGGAAAAAAAAAAGTTTTGGGACCCCCCCTATAACTTTTCCCCCCCTGGACGAATTCTCACCAAACTCAGAGTGACCCAAATACTTTTTTTGCAAACTTTGGTGAGGATCCGTCCAGGGAGAGCGAAGTTATAAGCCAGCCAAAAAGTGCTCTTCCGATGGAAACAGCAACTTAACCATAACTACATGGCCAGTACCGTGGCCATGTAATATATATATATATATGTATATATATATATATACCCTCGTTTTTTTAGGGCAATCATATGAGTTTCAAACTCTGTCAGCAGGAACGTCATTTAGAGGTCTCCCTTGCTACCCCTGGGGTCTCCCATGCTACCCCTAAAAAAAAAAAAAATGTTTTATATTTATTTATTTTTTTAGTTCTGGTCTGTGGCTAGCACCACGTGGATCTTTGCTTCTTGAGTGATCGGCTTCCTGGTTCAGGCCTCTTAAAAAATAAAAAAGAACACTAACACTTTCAGCAGTGACCCTAAATAAGAAAGAATATCAAATAATGTGTCTTTCTGGAATTCTATACAATAATTGCTGAACTCATGAAAGGTTTATTTCAGGCACACATCAGGTGGTAAGTCACTGATTTAGTCTGTTATTAAAAACCTCAACTTAGCCTTTCATCCTTCTGAAGTCGATAAATGAGTACCAACACAGGTTGAGTGATACTGTATGTGTATTTTTCTACATAAAGCACTTAAGCGTAAGTGCTATATAATAACACATCATTATCATTTGACCATGGACGTCTGCTTGCATTCACAGTAATTTCTGGTAATATGGGCCTATACTGTAGGGTATTTTGTGGAGATTTGGGGCCTGACAGTATTTTCTTACCGCCGAAAAATAACTTAGCAACAATCACTCCTTGTATTCAGATTGGGCCATGTACAACAATAATACAGTGGACATGCATTATTTCAGCACCCAGACATGCGTATTTGGTATGCGTGGTTGGTATGCGTGGTTGGTGGTATTTTGGTGAGCATAATTCCCTTGTTTTATTTGTGGCCCCAATATCCAGAATCCCTTATTTTTGCTTAGATTTTTCGTGTAATCACTAGAGAGACCTCAGGCTTGCATTTCAGGAACACCACATTTTCATTTTTAGTGTGCCACCATGGGCAATTTCTCTCTGTCTTATCTACGGCAGCGAGCTATCATGTGGTATTTTCACTATCTTATATACGGTAGTGAACTATGTCCCGGGCCTCCCTTTTTGCCGACTCATAGACCTCCGACAAACTACAACACACACAGTTAGTTATAATTGCTCATACTGAATTACATTGTGCACACGGCTGCAACCAAATTTGATGTTTAGCTAGCTTGAAAATGACAATTGCACTGTCTAAACATCTCCCCACATCATCAGCACTGTTTTGGTAAATATAAAACACACCACCCGTCTGCTTTCAAATATTTTTGTGTATTATAAAAGTTGCATTTAAACACGATCTCACTCTTTACAGAAATAAATAAAATAGCGCAGTAATAGCATTGTCTGTGATACACTGAAAAGAGAGTGGCGGAGACAAGAACTCAATTTGCAACATTAACATGTGATTAAAGCACAGGAATCTCCTTTCCTACACTGACTGAGTATTCTCGTACACACTCAGCCCCCACACTTCTGTAATTACCTTATCTGTTCAGCCTGAGTTTTCTTCAGCTGTTCTCTTTCTGAATTTGGCTCCCTTGAAGATTAACCCCGGTGAAAACAAGCGTCTTTCGTTCTCAAACCGGGGTTATTGCCTGGAATTCTCAGCTTTTGCAGCAGGAATGCTTCAGCCAGGAAAAAAGGTCCTTCTCCCAGCTCTGCCAAATCCCGACTGTCCTCCCCCTCTCTTCAAACTCCCCCCAGCAAAACTCTCATCACTGCCTCTAGCATGATACTTGCTATGACGCTGTTCCAATCAGAAATTAATCATGCCATCTCCTCCCTCACTACACAATGGCTCTTTTTTACAGTAACCATTTGTAACCAACTGATTTCCTGTATCTTCGAGCTCTTGGCTTCCTGTAGTTATGTGGACAGAGCAGCAGAGAAAAAGAAAAAAATGAATGTGCGTTTAAAAGTTCACTTTCAGAGTAGGCCTATTTCTGCAGTGGAGACACATTTTTATTAGTGGGTTATGTTAAATGCAGTTTTATTAGTCAGGTTAGTTATTAATAATGTTAGTTATTAATTTTCAAATGTGTTTCTTGCACCATAGGCATTTCAGGTGAAAAATAGTGTGCATTTTTGAATGTGCACGTGTGCTTTTAACTGTAAAAATAGATTTGCATCTTATATGTTAAAATCGTTTTTGACTGAATAGCCTGTCTTTACTTATATGTCCATGTTAATCTGGTAGCACATATAGCAATGCACCGCACCCATGTGGTGGTGCTGCATAAAAAATAATTTGCTACCTGTGCAGTAGTGCTGTAACACGCCAAATATCCTTACAATACACACTGATCTTAATGATACATATGGCGGTCCATTCTTGTATCAAATGTATATCACATTCTAGTGATATCGTAACCATATTTTTCGTAGTGTACGTAGGAACAATGCTATGTGATGACACTTCCTGTTTTGTCAAGGGGTGCAAGGTCGTGTTCCATCGCTTCCGCTACCCCTGGTATTTTGGTGAAATGACGTCCCTGTCTGTCAGGGATGATTTCAGCCATGAGTTCAGACAATGATTGTTCTAGCATGGTTTAATAGCTGAGTCCGCCTGATTTCCGTTTCAAGCCAGTACCTAGCATTGTAAATATGTCCTTGCGGGACGATTTTACATTTGCAAAATGGGTAGTAAGTGCCTATTATTCTTGTAAATACTGGAAGATGAATGGCACCCTTTGATTTCAGGCATTAGCATATGTATAATTGTAATATCTCCACACTGATGACCACAAACGATGATCCCAGAGATCCACCTTCTCACTGCTCTCTGAATGTTATATTGTGTAATGTTAACGGTCAATGTGTATTAGATATTAAATTACTGGAACAGAAAGCACAGTCTTTTGACGTCTGGTTTGAGTGATCCTCACCTGTCATTAAATTGCAATGATAGTTGGCCCATGCCAACTACAGTGGCTTACTATATGTGTTGACATATTTTGTCACGTTTGTAGTGTGGTGCAACAGAAACACATTGTCAATCAGGCACTTCTGATTATTTGTTCATAGGCCCAAGGGGAGAACTCTTAGAAATAAGAGAGGCACAGCTCCACCTCACTGATGAGGCCCAACAAGGCTGAAATACGTGTCTGGGGTTGCTGTTGGCACTTTTGTTGGGAAGGGAATTTCCATTGCATTTTGGTGCTGGACTACCCATATGGGCGGGTCAAAGGCTGATGTGCAAATAGTTATGTCCCAACTGTAAAAAGTACAGTGAGCTAAAGTGTGACTGCGGACTCTCGAGTGGATACCTTCCCAAAGAAAAGGTCAATGGGCCGAGTTTGTTCTCGCAGAGGGGTCCCTATGAACTCTTTTTGATTGTTTAAGGGACTTAGGTTTAGTCACCCTAAGTTTCCTAGGGTCATCCAGAGGTGGATCCTTTGTTCACTGTGCTCAGAGAGGCACAGCTCCACCTCACTGAAAAGGGCCAACAAGGCTGAAACACATGCATGGGGTTGCTTTGGTACTCTTGTTTAGAGGGCTATTGCCATAGCATTCCAGTGCCGGACTGTCCATATCGGCGGGTCAAAGGCTGATATGCAAATGGTTGTTGCCCATCTGTAAAAGGTACAGTGAGCTGAAGTGTGGCTGCAGTCTGTAAGTGGATACCTCCCCAAAGAACAGGTCAATGGGCCGTGTTCGTTCTCACAGAGGGGCACCTATGGACTATTTTTGACTGCTATGAAATAATGCTGAATGAATATGTGCTGCACTCATGACCTGTTTATCTACTTTTTGCACATAGTTTTCAGCCACTGTGGATTGTGCATGGCCAAGCTTTTACTATTTCTGGTGCCATCAATGCATTGTTAGATGTTTAACACCGTCCTGTGTAGTAAAGAATGCTAAGGTTGCTCTCTTTATACTATTATGTGCTGCTTTTAAGCACCCATACTTGATATGGTCTCTCTCCACAGTATATAACGGTATCAGGAAAGTTTTGTTCTGCAAGGGTCAATACCACAGTCCATGCCATTACAGCGAAAGCAATGCCACCTGCCACCACAAACACTGCACAGACACTGCACACTAGAATACCATGTACTTATACTCAAATGATGCAGCAGCTGTATGCTTGCTGTCTCGCTGCCGGTCATGTTTCAGTCACTAACCCGCAAGTACAGAATCAGCATCCATCTGTGTTTCGCATATCACCTCTCCAGCAGGTTGTGGTTTCAGTGGGGGCATGAGATTGTTACCTGCTCCTGCCTATGTCATAATCTTGAACACAGTCGCCTTAACGTATTGTTAGATATCAGAGACAATCACAGAGCTTCTGGGGGGATTTGGCCATCTTTGCTGTGCCCACCTGTTTCCTCTAATGGTGTTTATTGTTCCCCTATCTTGAGAGTGGGGGTTGGCAGCAATACAGGCTTTGTTTACTATTTTCCAAATGTGGCTGGGCTTTAATCTATGAAGCATATGTTTTTGTTGTTCATGAACCCATATCATCTCTGAAAGGAACCTTGCCTACTCATCCATATCATATTAAGGCCCTCAAACTCTCTTCAAAACCGCTAAAATCTGTCAGCCCTCAAAGTTCAGAGAGCCTTTATATGTGTTTAACAATCATTACTATCTTAAGCATAATGACTACTGTTCACAAAAGGTTGGCCCAGATTTAAGATCTTCTGGTTGCACAAAAAATAAAATTACTTACTCGTAGGTGCATCCTTAAAGAATTCAATACCATCAAAAAAGCAAATGCGTCATATGATATGCGTCTGTTATGTTATGTTAGTGATTCTAATAAAGTGCACAGTGTCCCGAAAGGCATCATGGTGCTAGGAGAGATGGAGACAACCCCATAGAATTCAAAATAGGTATGTTTTAACCTGCCTTCTAATCTCCAGATAGTTATGGGTTTTCTTTATGATACGTGGGAGATTATTCCACAGAATTGCTGCAGCAAAAGAGAAGGCCCGGCTGCCAAACCGGTCTCTGTTGTGCTTTTGAACAACCAGTTGTTCCGAGGTGGCTGAGCGAAGGTGACGAGTAGGATGATAGAGCATAAACTTGGCTTGAAGGTATTCTGCACCCTGACCATGATTGGCACGGTGTACAATATACAAGGTCTTAAATTCAACCCGTCAAGCCACAGGGAGCCAATGCAGTTTCTGTAACACAGGGGAGATATGCGCTCCAAAAGGGGAACCTCTGGTTACAGTTGCGGACAAATTTGCAGCCGTTTAATCAGGCGATTGGGTTGGGCTAGATAGAGAGAGTTGCAATAGTCTATTTGTGATAGAACCATATCAGCAACCACGGGAAGGTGCAGTGGGGCCGGGATCAGGGTTAATACTCTTCTCAGAATTTTCAGCTGAAAATGACCAGCCTGACAGACCACAGAGACTTGTTGGTCCATAGACAAGGATGCAGATAGAACCACGCCCACGTTTTTCACTTTCTTAACCGGAGTCGGTAGGGATCCCAAGGAGGAGGGACCGAAGGAGGGCACCCAGAGTGTAGGATCGGGTGGATAGACCACCACCATCACCTCAGTCTTGTCCCCGTTCAGTTTGAACCTGTTGTGGTTCATCCAATCTCCAACAGCAGTAAGGCACCTCTGCAAGCACAACATCACCTCAGTCTGATCAAGGTCTAATCTGATCAGTATCTGGGTGTTGTCAACATAGGAGTAGCCCCTGATGCCGAAGGAGTGGATAAGACACAGAGGGCCCATATGTAATGTAGATGTTAAACAAAATAGGTGACAGGGAAGAGCCTTGGGGCACTCCACAACTGAGGGGTGACAAGGAGCAGAGAGAAAAGGATGTATCTAGAGGGTCTGAGTACGATCCGCAAGGAACAAACTGAACCAAGCTAGTACCTGTCCAGATATACCAAACTGGGAGAGGCAAGATAGCAGGATGGAGTGGCCTACAGTGTTGAATGCCGCTGATAGGTCTAACAGAATCAGGGCACCCACTCCACCTGCATCCACCAGCCTGATCATATCGTCCAAGACGGCGACCAAGACACTCTCCGTGCCACGACCGGGACGGAACCCCGAATGAACCTGGTCCAGAAAATTAGAAAATTCTAGAAAGGTGGATAGAAGGGGGGTCACCAATGATTCTAAAAGTTTAGACAGAAAAGGTAGAAGCGAGATAGGATGGAAGTTAGATGGAATAGTAGGGTCTAAGGTAGGTTTTTTCAGAAGAGGGATCACCCTAGCAGACTTCAACTCCTGAGGGACAGATCCTGTTTGAAAGGAGTCGTTAATAGATTTGGTAATCTCTGATAGCAGATCTGGGGCAATGTCTTTCATGACCCGTAAAGGAATAGCATCCGAGGGAGTGCATGACTTGATTTTTCCAATAGCCGTTAGGATGGTTTCCGCGGTATAAGTCGGAAAGATGGACCAAGTATTAACAATGGTGGGATCAGAGACAGCGAGGAAAGGGATGGTGTCATCAATGTGTCCGGAGGGGGGTGTCTGTACTTCTGCTCTCTATATGGCAGAGGAGAGGCACAGAGGAAACCAGCCAAGATTCTCTATTATTGGTAGATGTGGTCGAGCAATCAAGGCCTAGCTTCTCTGGAGGTGATGTGGGCTCGTTCTTAAGTACAGTGTAGTCCCCAAGCACCCACAAAGAATGTCCGCACACTGTATTAGTTAAAACACAGTCTTTATGTAATTAATATTCAATGTTATGTACAGTATCACGATAACTCACTTTGTACTCGGTTATTTATAATGGCAAATATACAGTTCAACGTGGTACCACAATTACTATTAGATCTTGTTAAAGGACATCAACTGGATGGTTAAATGTCACACAAAACAGTTTGTAAAGGAAACCAACAACAGATATAAGAGGAAAGCAGTTGGTTAGAACAATAGGCAGAATACTGGTCCTGCTACCTAGACACAGTTCTGTGTGGAGATTCCCCCACATGGGCAACCTGTACAATAAAGATATATCACAAGCCCAGTCCATATATTGGTCGCAAGAGTCTTCCCAATAGTTCAGCAACCCCAAAGTACCTGGTGTTGTAGAGTTCCTCGTCGGGAAATCGACAGCCCTTCTTGAGTGCACTCCCTTTAAGGCAGGAGCCACAGGTCGTCGAACGTCCGGCGAAGAAACACTGTGAACTACGGCGGTGAAGTGGCAGCTTAATTCTTAGCGGTGCACATTGACAGGGAAGCGTAAACGTCCTGCAAGGTAGAAGCATCCGGGACACCTCGATGTTGATAGTTCCGGAGCGCAAAGACTGTGGCCCAGCAGGGGCATCAAGTCGTCGGCGTCTCTGTGGTCTTTTGGTAGCGGGAAACCCACCGGTGGATGCTCCTCCGCGCATCAACGGCCTGGCCTTCTCCGGCGGGATAAGGCGGGCCGCGGTGCGGACGAGCGCATCCGTGAATCGAAAGTTCTTATGCAACAGGAGCATGGCGGCTCCGGTCGGCGACGGCAGTCGTCAACGGTGGCGGACAACAGTCCGGGCGCTTCTCTTTGGGATTCCGCGGCAGTGCCGGTCTCCGGTCGGTAGCCTGTCGTAGGTCTGTCTACCAGGGAGCTTTGGCAAAGATCAGCTGGTGCACGATGGTCCCTCATAGCTCGGGAAGAGGGCGCCTTACCAGGTCCTCTCTGGGTCAGTCCTTTTAGACACAGTGCTTTCAGATTGACAAAGTAGAGCAGCAGCAATACTTCTGAAGCAGTTTCGGGTTCTCACCCTTCATCTGCATAAGCCACTTCACAGGCTTATGATCTGTTTGGGCCTTGAAGGTAGACCCCGTAAGTAGGGCCTAAAACACCTAAGGCTCCAAACTATCCTAAAACATTCCTTTTCAACCGTAGCCCACCTAAGTTCTCTACCCTTAAGTTGTCTACTGATGAATATGATCGGATGTTCACTTCCGTTGTCATCTAACTGGGATAAGACAGCTCCAATTCCGGTGTTGCAGGCGTCAGTTTGAACGATAAAGGGCTTACTGTAATCAGGCGCACACAACAGAGGTGCCGTACACATACTTTCTTTCAAGCCATAAAAGGCCCTCTAACAGTCTCTAGCCCAATTAACCTTCCTAGGCTGTTTGGGTGAAGTCAGAGTGTCAGGGGTGCAGCTATGGTTCCATAGTCTGCCATGAAATGGCGTTAATACCCAGTGAAGCCCAAAAAGGCTCTCACCTGGGTTTGAGTAGTGGGAGTCTCCCAGTCCTGTAAATCCTGTACTTTACTGGGGAGAGGTTGGATTTGACCCCCTCCTACCTCATGACCAAGAATTGTGACTTTCCCTTGAGCTATCTGGCACTTGGTGGCCTTGATAATGAGGTTAGCCCTTTTCAAGGCCTGCAACACCTTATCCAGATGTGTCAAATGCTCTTCCCAGGTGGAACTGTAGACAGCAATGTCATCTAGGTAGGCCACACAAAAGGCCTCCAGCCCACTGAGCGCATGATTGACCAATCTCTGAAAGGTGGCAGGGGCATTCTTCAACCCAAAAGACATGACCCTAAACTGGTAGAGTCCCTCAGGTGTTGAGAACGCCGTCTTTTCCTTGGCATGGTTCGTCAGAGCTATTTGCCAATAGTCTGAGGTAAGGTCAAAGGTGCTCACAAATTTGTCAGCACCCCCACCCCCCAGCAGTGCAGGGCACCCTCCACCAGGCCCCCACTCCTGCCTCCCTGCACCCCCAAACCCCACCAATCAGGGGCACCCTCCACCAGGCCCCCACTCCTGTCTCCCTGCACCCCCACCCCCCAGCAGTGCAGGACACCCTCCACCAGGCCCCCACTCATGTCCAACTCATGTCTCCCAGCACCCCCACACCCCAGCACTTTGGGACACCCTACACCAGGCCCCCACTCCTGTCTCCCTGCACCCCCACCCCCAGCAGTGCAGGACACCCTCCACCAGGCCCCCACTCATGTCCCCCAGCCAACATGTCATCACAATCTAGATCCCTGGCCCTTATGGTCAGCCTCCAAATGCCAAACACCCACCCGAGTATTGCATCCACCCACTTAGAAATGGCAATAACATGATAGAACCCCAATTGCAAGTTTGGAAATAAACACATGTCCCTCACATACACCCAATGGGTGTCAGTGAATGTCAAAACCCATATCATGATATGCATGAAACCAATGAGATGATACTACACATTGAAGTTTGAAGAAAAAATATGTATTAAAAGCAACATAAATTGAATCAAAAATAAACAAACAAAAATGGGAATTAAAAAAAAAAAAACAGCATGTCCGTGAAATAATGCAAAACCACAAATCATAATCCAAAGGAAAGGTGTCCAAAGTCACAGTCCACAAAAGTAAATCCAATGGAAAATTAAAATCGAAAACCATTGCTCCATGGATAAATCATAAAAAAAAAATGAAAATCCAACAGTCAACTATATACAGATAAACAATCCAGGGTCCATGATCCCAAAAGAAGAAATGAAACCTATCTAATAACACTACCTAATAAAAAAAAAACTATATATAAAAATGTGGCCCATTGTCCAAAAGGTCCAAAAAAAATGCAAAACCAAAGGAAACCTAACACTAACTACAGAACTATTTACAAGGGCAGCGGGCTAGTCCGACGGTCCACTTCAGGATGTTCCGGGCCAGGGCATCATCGAACTCCTGCTCAATGTCCCAGAGGCGGTCCTCCTCCATGGCCGAGAGGGTCCGCAGGGCCGTCGACATGTTCACCTCCAACGCCCTGCGGATTGCCTCGAGGCACTCGGCCCGCCTCAGGGCCCTCCGCATGGAGTTCTCCGCCCTGACCATCGTGAGCCGTGCCTCTTCCGCCCACTGCCGCTCCGCATCTATGGCGTGGCCCAACCGCTGCCACATGGAAGACACTTCCCGTCCTGGGTCCTCCTGCCCTCCGGCTGATGCCTGCCCCTACGATGTCGAAGGCCCCGAGCCATCATGGCTCCCACCACGTTGCTGCTGCTGCTGTGCCTCTGCCCGTGCACTGCCTCCTGCTGCCTGCACATCCTCCGCTGGCTGGGGTGCAGTCGTTGATGTGGCCACCCCTGCTGGACGTCCGACTCCCGACTGTGGCAGGGATGCCTCCTCCACCAGCCTGGCCGCACCGTCAGAGGCAGCTCCACAGGGCACCCAGGTGACTAATGGGTGGGAAGATGGCAGGGAGGATGGCTGGCGCATAGGGGGTTCAGTTGAGGAGGGGGTCTGAGCAAGCCCATCAAACGGAGGAATCCGGCCTGGGTGACCTGTCCCAGTAGGCCGACACGGTCAACGAGCTATTCGAGATGACGTGCAGTCTCCTCATGAAAAGACTGCAGGTCACCTCGCATGGCCCGTTGACGAAACACCACACCAGTCAGGACAGGCTCAACCGGGACCCGGATAGCCATGTCCGCAGGCAGAGGAAGGCCACTTGTTGTGAGCTCATCCCCTGCCTGAAAACGGGTATGGACGTAGGCATCCCTGCTGGTGCAAGATGATGCAGTGACAGGATCAGGGACTGGATTGCACACAGGCACCTCCGCGGCAGCCTGTGCTCCCTCCTGTCCCTGGTCTTGCACTGCACGACTAGCACCAGTGGAATCCCCACCTTCAGACCCCGTCTCTGTTGCTTGCACGGCCTCCTCATCCACCAAACCCCCCACTAACCTGGATGACTCCGTGCCATCTTCCCCCGTTGGGCCCTGTGGGGTCCCAGCTGCCCCTTCTGCTGCCGAGGAGTCCAACTCCAACCTCCGCCTCTTGGACCTCCCCCCGGCAGCTGCGGCCTGGGACGCGGCACCGGACTCCTCACTCCCCGACAAGATCACAACCTGGGAGGTGAGCCGGGCCTTGCGTCTCCGGCTGGCGGTGCGATCCCCGCCGCTGTGCTCCACAGCACCTTCTCCGCCCTCTTCATCAGTTACCGCTGCAGACAGGGAGAAATAAAACACAGGCATCAGGGCACTGTACAATGGACACATACACACATGACAGTTGTACATGAGTGGCATTGGCAAACCTCAGACATGGCATGACAATCGCCAACACACATGTCATTTCAACTTGCACACATGAGCCATACCACAGCCATATCGCAACTGCCAGCACCATCCATACATATACAACAGCATGAGCAGGCAAAGGTGAGCCAGACATCACATGCAACACAGAGAGTGCACTACACATGCACGCACACCACCATACTTGCATGCATGTGTACACCTCTGCCAACTGTCGCAGTCTTCAGATGGGCATCCATGTCACATCTGCCAATCAGGCTTCCACATCCCGCTGTCACATGTATCCATGTTGCATCACTGCTGCACCCTTGTCAAATACACACACATGCACATGTACACAGTGCTGATACATGCAGCTGAAAACAACATACATGCGTGACATCACAAACATGCCTACTTACATACACATTCATCCAAACATGTGTGCCCACACAACTGCATTTGGCATGCAAGCCTACACACACAAGCACCATCCATGTCTCACACATGACAGCCCTCGCATGTGTTAGCCTCACGGCCCTGTACACCCCCACCCATACTCGGCCCCATACAAACAGATGTGCAACCTGCACACTACTGGCACATCACCACACGCACAGCTTACAATCATGATGCATGTACACTTACCGTTCGACTTCAGACGGGTCTGCCTCTCAAGGACCTGCACGCGGAGTGCTGGGGATATGCGTTCCAGGACCCTCATCTGATCTTCCGACAAATGGCCCTGGCGCCCCTTAGCATCCGCTGCCTTCAAGAGGCGCCAGGCCTAGTTGAGGGTCCTGGACCTGAAGTCCTCCCAGCGCTTCTTGACATGTTGGAAGTCGCAGACTGCCACCCCCTCCGCGTTGATGGCAGTCACGATGTCCGTCCAGATCCGAGTCCGTCCTTCCTTGTCGGCGTGGGAACTTCCGAAGAGGGCATCATACTGCCCCAGGACTTGCTTCACCAGGACACCAACTTTGGTGGCAGTGAAGCTGGTGCCCCTCTGCCTCTCTGGCCGGGGGTTGTCAGTGGTGCCAGATGTTGCAGTGCCCGATATGACAACCCCAGAGGCAGGAGTGGGTGGGCAACTGGGTCCTGGGGCTGGGCTGTGGAGCGATGGAATCCCAGTCGGGAGTCTTCAGTTCCAGCAGGGGTGGTCACAGCAACAGCACCCCTGGCTGATCTACAGGCAGCAAATGGCAGGGCACGTGGGCAGCAGGCAGTCAGGCAGCAGCAGATGGCAGGTGGGAGCGTGCTCAGGGCTCTGGGGGGCAGTAAGTCGGCCTTCTGGGCAGGAGCGTGGTCTTCCGTGTGCTTACGCGTGGCCAGCTTGATACGGAGTGATTTGGAAAGTGAAAATTCTGCACGTCACCGTGTAATTCGAGGAAAGGCCCTTAGCGCGTAAGCGCGTCTGCACGCATAAGCAATTTCATTGGACAGAAGGCACTTCAAGCGCAAGCGCTTCTGTGACGTGACGCGCGCAGGCGTGCATGGGCGTTTCAGCGCGCG
The DNA here is from genome assembly GCF_040938575.1 of Ambystoma mexicanum. Taxonomy (NCBI): domain Eukaryota; kingdom Metazoa; phylum Chordata; class Amphibia; order Caudata; family Ambystomatidae; genus Ambystoma; species Ambystoma mexicanum. Next base: position 821,880,954 of record NC_090941.1, on the reverse strand, counting down.
TGAAAAATTGCACGTCCGCGTGTAATCCGAGGAAAGGGCCCATGCGTGTAAGTGACGTGACGCGCGCGGGTGTTTCCCTCAGCACGGGTTAAAGGTGAGCGGGGCCAGCAGTTCGCTGTACGTGCCTTTCGTGGAGACCGACGTGTGTTGCTGCTTCCTGTTGTTTCGCACAACACCACAACTTCAGAGCTATCAAGGACGTATCTCTTCTTTTGGCGGGGATATTGGCTACGCATGTTTTTCTGCATCGCGCTAGTCAGACGGTGAGTCGCACACGCTATTTTTCCCACTGCGGGTGCCCCTGTGTATCGCACCCATTTTCGATGTCATAGTAGCCTGCGTGTCCCACGCGTACGCGTTATTCGTGTTACTGAGTGCCACCGCGTACTGCAGGAGGTTGATTCCACGCACTTAGGCTGCAGGGTTGCGTGCACGGTTTTACTGCAGTTTTGGGGTGCCTGAGCGTTACGTGACCCGGCACTACATCACCGGGGTCACATACAGCCTTGGAGGTGCAGGGGGGCTGTTAACATCTTGCTTCCCACCCCCTTCACCCCAATTGCCCAGGTCAATTGTGGTGTACACCTCCCATTGGCACTACTCCATCTGTGTCAGCACTACTACATCTGTGCCATGGTTGGGAGGACACCAAAGGTGAGGGGCGCCTCAGCTGGGCATACTCCTTGTGGCGGGCGTGGTCAGGGACGTGGCCGTGGTGACCAGGGAGTAGGGGGACTCCAGGGTGTCCAGGGCGGCAACAGAGGGGGAAGAGACAGGGGTGCGCCACTTGAGCACAATGTTGTGCCATGTGTCGGTGCAGTCATGCCACCACCCACTGTGGTTCCGGGGGATGCAGCTTCTGCATCTGGCACTGGCGCCCGTGTGACCCGGCAGTCCGTTCCATCGACTGCCACGGGCCCAAGGGTAGTGGTAGCTGCAGGTGCAGCTGTGGACACCGCCACCCAGGCTCAGGGTCTGCCAGCGCAGGCTGTGTTGGCACTTGAGGAGCCCTTGGTAGATTTCCAACAGGCCAGGAGGGAAACCATAGGGGCAGGCAGGGCTGCTCAGACCAAGACACGTGTCCCTGGGGCAGTTATGTCATCTGCTGCCCCGAACAGCCGGGTGTTGGCAAGTGCAGGGGCAGATGCACCCAACAACACCCCGGTTGTGAGTCTGCCAACCAGGACCGTTGCGGTCAATGACCCTGCCACAGCTGATGTTGCTGCGCAGGGTCCATTAGAGGGCACCCAGATGCCACTGACACAAGTCAGGCCTTTGGTCGTCCCTCCACCTGCCACTCCCTTGGCTCAATCCACCGAACCCACTGGCCATACTAGTCAGGGCGGCATTAGCCAGCCAGGGTCTGCGCAACAGTCCAAGAGGAGGAAGGTTGCATCTGCAGCACAGGCTGGGACCCCACACACAGCCACGACCTCCTGCACGTCGAGGAAGAAGCCTTTCTGCAAGCAGGAACAGGACTTCCTCATGGGCTACGTGCAGGGCCACAGCCGTGACATGCTAGTGGGTGCCAATAGTCAGACTACAGCTGCCCAACGTGTCACCCACTGGAAGCATGTTGCGGAACATGTCAGTTCATTCGGCCATGAGGTGCGCACGGCGCAAGAGTGCAAAAAGCGTTGGAATGACATCAAACGCAGCACTAAGGCTAAGCGTGCCTCTAATTACAAATTGACTCTGGTGATTGGCGGTGGGCCTGCACCAGAGGAGGAAGAGCTCACTCCGCATGAGGCACTCGTTGCGGAGTTCATACCACCTGAATTGGTCGAAGGAGTGGGAGAGATGCTGGACTTTGATGCCCAGTCCAGTGAGTGTTGATGCGTGTTTGTTGAGGACGTGTGTGTTTCACTTGTGGGATGTGTTGTGCATTATTGCCACTACATGTGACGTGTACATGGTTCTGATGTGTAAGTAATGCAATGCTTCCGTGATGCAGGTCTGCTCTGCTGGATGGTGGACATGTGGAGCAGACGGGGACTGTCCGCATCACCACTATTGCACCCTACTGACATGCTGGTTACAAGTATGCCCCTCCGGTCCATGTTCCAGCTCACTGGCCCTTCTGCATGTGGCGTGGGGTGACCTTCCTCTCAGCCCAGGCACAATGTCATTGCATGACTGACGTGCATGTCTCCTCTGCCTGCATGCGGGGACTCCATGTAGGCATGCTCCCTTGCCCCTCCTCCGCAACTCTGCACCCCAGTTCCACCATTGCACTGGTCTGCTTCAATCTTGCCAATGTGTACTTTCCTGTTCATGCGTCCTGTGTAGATGCTAACTTCCAGCGTACAATCTGCCAGACATATGCCGTGTGGTACAGCCTTAGTACTTGATGCAGGGTATCTCACTTGTACTGTGCATAGGTCAGATGTCCCGCAGGGACATGAGTGCCCATTCATGCTCCATGTGCATTGCAAGCATGCCCCTATGTGTCCTTGACTGGATGATCACTGTAATACAAGTCCTGGGTGACATACATTGCATGGCATCTCATCAGCATTCCCATGTCAACCGTGGGTCAGTACTGCGTTGCACACATGTTTAGGGTCTGACAATCTGTGTGGCTCACAGGCCTCAGCCTGTTCAATGGCCAATGACTCTGTCCAACTGTTGTTGTGTCTTCTTCACACGTGGGCGGCCTCCAGAGTTTTCATCATGTGTCCTGCTTACTGTCCCATCATCATTTGCAGTGTTGTCACTTGAATCACATTAAGCTGTTGATGCCAGTCAACACTGCCTGTCAATACACAGGTGTATGGTCAGCCTTTTGATACCATGCTAGGCATCCCTGCTTTGTACTTGGTTGGGGGGGTGCTTGGCTTCTAGATATGGTACACATTGAATGCACAATGCACGTGATGCCTGAATTTGACCTTGCACTGCCTTCACATTTCCTGACACACACCATGGAGTCCTTGTACATGTAGGTAGTGAGTGGCGTACACATGTTCTGCACTGCATGGACCCACTTCCATGGAAACTGCCACCTTTCAAGAGGTCTGATCACAGAAGCAATTCAAAGTTGACCCAGCATGCATGCCTGGATATATGTTCTGTGTCACATGTCTGCCTGATGCATTTGTTGTCGGTGTGTGTCTGTGTGTTGTGTGCTTCTGACATGTGTAGTGACCTTTTTTCTCTCTATTTTTTAAGGTGATGGCGCAATGGAGGCGTAGGATGGTGTTGTCATGCCAGACACAGGGTTGTTACCACTACATCAACCCGGCACAAGTGGGGGTTGTGGAGTGGTAGCCCACGAAAACCCCCAAGTGCTACAGTCCATCTTGTCTCTGGCTGCCTATGAGTCCAGCCTTGATGACGACTCTGACGTCCATGTTGAGTTGGATGAGCATCAAGTCCATGTGTCAGGGGTGAGTGATTCTGATGTGGACACTCCTCTGTCCGCGACACCTGCACTGAGGGATCAGACAGTCTTGGTTCCTCCGCCCGTGGTGGATCGGGACGCAGGGTCACCCTCCACACCAGTCACTGATGTGCCTGGGATATCACATCGACGGGGGCATGTAGTCGTGCAGCCGTGGGCGGTGCAAACACAGCGAGGACCCCCGGTCCTTGGGTCCCGCAGGGGTAAAGCCCGCAACCGCAGTATACTGAGTGGGAGCAAGACATGACTGCCAATTCAGAACGGCAGGGGGCAGCAATGGAGAACATCGCTGAGAGCATGGAGCGTGTGGCCCGATCTGTGCTCCCCCCTGCTGGGCAGGTGCTTCTCCAGCAGCAGGCGGCACGTTCCACGGCCCGCTCGCTCAGGCGGGGCATGGCGGCCTCAGACAGGGCACACCAGGCTGAAATGTCGTCTCTGCGTCAAGCAATTGCTGCTCACGCAGAGGCGCACATGGATGCCCTGAGGGAGGAGTATGCTTCCCTCAAATCCACTCTGGGTGTCCTTATGATGTCCTAGAGGCAGCAGGCAGAGGAGAGGTTTGCACAGATTGAGCGTACCATCTCAGCTGAGCTACAGGCTTGCCGGGAGGTGCAGCGGTTGTCCAGCCAGGCCTTGCAGGAGGAACTCTGTGTTACACATGCTGCTTTGCAAGAGGAAGCACGTGTATCACGTGAGGTTCTGCATGCAGACCTACGTCACATCGCCACACAGAACCAGTCTTACCCGTCCGGCAGAATTGCTGCCCACGATGGGCAAGCTGCAGCTAGGCATGTCCAGGCTACTGTGCCACGTCCTCCTTTCCAGGATGAGCCAGACTCGGACGACCATCTATCTCCCACATAGGTCGGGCTGTGCAGGCGTTGAGCCCATGGAGGTTTTTATTTGGCTCAGCATCATCACATGTGGGTGTTGAGCAGCACCCTGTACCTTCCCCCTCCTAGCTGCCTTGCCCCCCCCCCCCCCGGGTCCTATGTGGCCATTTTTGATTTTTCTTTTAGTTTAGTTTCTGTTTGATAGTTAGTTTAATTAGGTAATGTAGGTTTTTCATAGTTAGTGTAATTAGTTAATATAGTTTAAAATTGCTTGTCTATTGTGCTTTCATGTGACAGTGCAGTGCTTTGTAGCTTTTGAAGGCATCCACTGTCTGTTCCAGCTGGGCCCTTCAGGCTTGTCTTGTATATGTGTTTGCTGCTTGGGGTCCTTGACTCACATATGCCACTCCTGCCTCCCTTATTCATGGGCTCGCAAGGATGGTTCGGTGTGACAACCTATTACACAAGGGCTTTGGACTGTCATATCTGTGGCATGTCTGGTGCTGTGTGACTTGTGTTGACACCCCTAGTGGGGATGATTGCGGTGTTATTGTCCACTGTTCAGCTTTTGCTAGATGGGGTGTTTCATGATTAATGTGTACATTCATTGCTATGCATTGTGTAGTATGTTTCTTATCTTTACTGTACACGTGCTTGTTGCAAATCATGCCGTAGATAGTGTGTTCCACACTTTGGATGTGAAAGACGGACTGATGGTGTGATTTCTGATGTAAGTCTCTGACATGGTCCAGTAATGAAATGCCTGAAGAGACACACACTGATGACTTTAAAGCATTAATCATGTGTTTCATGCCCTTTCTGCAGGGGGATGAGCCTCCAGAGCACCTTTGCCAGCAGACATGGCCCATTGGACATCTGAATTCTGGACATGTTTGTTGGTGCCCACATGCACATGTGTGCACAAGCAGAGGCACAGGGATTGCAGACCTACATCCTAGAACTGCTGACGTGTTCCAAGGAACTCCAGGCAAGGTGAGCAGCACAGGGGGGCCACAACACAGCAAAGCTTGCACCAGGCGAGTTGCACATGCAGGCTTAGTTACAGCACTGAGGGTGAGCTTGGACGAATATTGGTGTTGAAGCACACAATGCAGCTCAGATGTGTTGGTGGACTGATGGCTGTTGATTGTAAGGTTGTCTGGGACACCTGCAGGGGCAGTGGCACATACCCTCCGGTACACCAAGGTCCATTGAGGCACTTGCATCAACCATGTAGCCTTCCGAGACATGGAAAGGGGCAGCTCACAGGGACATACAGCAAGGGACATACTCGGGTGCAGTGCATTTCATTTCCATGTACATTTTGATACATGCACTGCCTACTTTGTTTCGGTCATGGTGGAACACGACTTGTTCTGAAGTCATGCCTTGCTATATGGGTCTGTCTGCTTACCCAGGGAACATTGCATGTTGTGTGAATTGTGACACATTGGTGTTCCATTTGCCACGCACCCACCGGCAGCTGACTTACTGCATTGACTGTGTATGACCCATCACAGGGGTAATGTTACATATGAGTACGAAGCATCTACACCAGATTGTCTGTTTGTGGAGTAGTTTGTTGCTATGGGGCATGTTTGGTGGTGTGTTTTTGTGTTATGGGCACGGACAGATTATTAACTGTGGCTCTCTTTGCAGCATTGCAGTGCTCCTGTAACCGGACCTGAGAGTGTGCAGGCAGGAGGCCAGCACTCAAAACCAGAGCTAAGTGTCTTGTTGTTTTTCTTTCAAACTGCTCTGCATAGGCTTGCTGGGGGGTGCACTAATGCATGGATGAATGCGTAATTCAATTTGGTATGTTTGTTTTCCCCTAATCACCCGGAGTCCTATCCAATTTTAAAACCTGTACTCTCTACCCGGTGTTCCTGCTTCCCGTACCTACCCAAGTAACGTTCCCTAACCCTCTTTCCCCGCTGGGGTTGCGGATGCCTGTGTAAGCCCCAAACTTGCAGGCGACAAAACCCTAGAGGGGGTGGTTGGTTCGTGCCACTCCTAAGCCTGGACTACAGAAGGCCATGACAATGATGTCCAAGTTTGTTCGGATTGTGTATGTGTTCATGCAGGTAGTGCATTTTCGTGCATTCCCTACTTTCATGTGTCATTCCTCCTCCCCTCTCCTGCCACTCATTCCAGTTATCCAGTGTGCCAACACCTGTCCCGACTGCATATCCCTGACCCTCCTTCCCCACCAGGGTCTCAGAGGCCTGTGTGAGTTTGACCTTGCAGGCACCCGGGACACAGTGGGGGTGGTTGTTTCGTGCCACTCCTGCGCCTGTACACGGGACCTGTGACAGTACACATCCGTTCATGGTGCATCATTCTATGTTATGTACCACACATGGTTCACATCCTGTTGTGACATTGTTTTACTGTGCTACCTTGGTTGTTACATCATTGTGGTAGTACTTGGCCTTTGTGAGGTACTGCTACGTCAAGTCATCTACTGGAGGGTCTTCTGGTTCGTTTTTCTGCCTTGGATTTTGTGATTTTGCAAATGAGGGTGGACTCTGAGGGTGCAGGCACCTTTTTTACACACAAGGTGGGAGATGGTGACGAAGGGGAAGGGTGATCCTGTGGCCAGGTGAAATTGAGGGTTGAAGGCTCCATGACCCAGGTGCAGTTGTTCAGTGGGTCATGGTCAGTGAGGGAGGGGGGGTTTGTTGTTGAAAGTTGCCTTGCCCTGCAGTGTGATGGGAACCCTGACATTGTAATTGTGGTATCCTATGTACATGTTGTGTTCTGCTGATCAATGCCTGTTCATGTGTTGTGTTTACCTTTCAGGTGTGAGGGGATAGTTGTGGTTTGACATGCTGGGGTGTACACATGGTGAATGTTCACATGTGATGTGTAGAGGACACTGATGGTCACTTGATTGCACATGCATATGTTGAGTGCATGTCCTTACTGACCCACACACTTGCACTATGATGCACTACATGTACAACCACCCTTGCATATCCACGTGTACACTCTGTTTGCCTTCTGGTGCCCACTCTGTCCCTGCAGCACATGTTCTGTGACCAATTATGGATCCTGTACATGCCTAATATACTTTTTGATGTGGTTTGTCGCTTAGATGTGATGCTCAGGGTGTGCATCACACACAATGGCTGTTCACTGTGCTGTGCGCTGAGCAGTGTGTTGCAGGAGTTGGACACAGCACACAGAAGCTGCAGTGTTGATTTTGCAATGCACAATGTGCATGTAGACAGGCATTCATTGTTATGTTACGTCTACAACTTTTGTAATGCATTTGGGAATGACTTATTTTGGGTAGGAGGTTGTTGGTCAGTCATTTCATCTGATTCCATGTCAGGCATCATTGTCTGATGCCACTGTACATTTTTGACATGGCAATGTGTACCTTATTTGTACTGTGTTGGTGTATGGGTATTGCTTGCCATGTCATGTTGTGGTTTGGGAGGGTTTGAGTGACATAACAGTGATGGTCATGGCCTGTTTTGCAGGTGTGTGTGATTCACACCTTGCATTTGCATGTCAGGGTCATCCGCTTCTCAACTAGCTAGGGGTAGATCTCTCTCCGCGGCAGGGGCATCCCTCTGGAACAGCCTTCCTGCCTCACTGGAACTTGAGGAGAACCATCTCCGGTTCCGGAAGCACCTCAAGACCTTCCTCTTTGCTTCTGCTTTCTCTCTCCCTCTCCCTCTCCCTTGCAAAATTCTTGACTGGAACTGCACTGGATCTGCAACTGGGCCACTCTCACCAACCTCGGTCCCTGGCCCAGCCACTCCCAGAAGAGCTGCTCCCAAAAGTACCATGTATGAACTCACAGACCACTAATGGGAAGCATAGTCTGTGCTTCAGCTGGACAATACGTGAGAAAAACAGCACATTTGCATTACTGATATTGCATTGCTGACTGCACTGCTCAGGAAAATAGTAGTAACACATATGACACAGCCAGTGATGGAAACATCTAAAATAGACGCATAGCATGTTAGAAGTGCTGGAGTACACATCAAACCCCCAATCTGAAGATGAACCATGGACAAGGCCAAAAGAAAACATGTATCCACAATTTTCAGAAAAGGTGAGCAATGGCACTCAACTACATGAAATAACATTAGTCAAAGGGACCAAATGGTACAGAGTACGAAAATCTAGGGCTGTGTTGAAATGAAATGTCGGGATCAAATGTATACTACCCAACAGTGTGAGACATCACCGGCAGAAACATCATATGTCAGTGTTAGGCAGAATCACATGTCTTTGAGTTTATTAGTCTTTTTAAATTCACAGACCCAGTGCAACCTATTTTACATAGAGTACTGGAAAGGGTTAATAGTTATCCCTTTTTGTCTGTCTCTCATAGAACCTTATTTCGTTCCCCTTTCTTTAAGATTTGGCTGGTGGCAGTGGTATCTACCATTTTTTCCCTACCGCGGTCTATGAGAATAGCCTTGGTTCTGTTTTAGGCTAAGTTAGTAGCCTCAAACTTTAAATCCGCTGGACCCCTTTTATTTTATTTTGGTTCTGGCTGGGTTTATTCACCATTTCTTTTTGTAAAGGTCTTTCTCGTTTTTTACTCTGCCCGCCAAACCAGGTTTGGTTCCTTTGTTTGCCATCCTTTGGCGTGCTTCTGCACAGAAGGCCTCCTTAAGCGTCTGAATGTCTGAGGGGGACAGGATGTGAGGAAGGGGTTTGAGACTCCCTGCACAGTGTCTCCTTGGAGACCCATGTTGCACTCTGTTTGATTGGCTATGTGACTGTCTCGCCAGGAGCGCCGCCCTGCTGTATGATTGACAGCCAGGCAGTGTGAATGGGGGAAAACTGCATAAAAGGGAGGTCTCTGGGACTTGGAAGGTGGAGTCGCCACTAGATCGAGAGAACTGAAGAGAATATGAAAGAAGAGGACCACTACCACGACTGAACTTCCCGGTGAAGACCTGCTGCACGTCCGAATATCCAAACTTCGATGACAGAGAAGATCTGCAAGGAATCTTCTTCCCTTGTGCTGGTGGGACCAACCAGTTCGCCAAACTCCAAGCCAGGCCTCCCTCCTCTGGTCGAATTTGCTGTGCACAGCTACAGTGAACCGGATAGCCAGGAGGACAAGACCCTGCTTGGGATTTAAGGAGCGCACCTTTTATTCATCACTTTGCTCTGCTGCTGGTTTCTTTCCTGGGCAGTGCAGGACCCTCCAGTCTTCCTACTTCGTGTCAGCCTGACAGTCGTTTCAGGAACCGCGTGCCTGCAGGATCTGCCAGGAACGTCTGCCACAGCTACAGCATTCTTCTGCTCTGAAGGTACTGTGCAAACCCGGTTGTTCGTTCCGTCCGACCGCAGTGAAAGTGTTTGAAATTTTTCACCAATCTGAGGGCTTGTCCTTCTCTACTCTTTTAAGTAACTTTACTTCCGACCAACTTCGTTTCAAACTCTTGGCAAAGACTTAAACGCAAAGTACTCTGAACTATGTGATCCTCTGCAAAGACTCTGAACCATAAACATTGGCCCAGGCATATTGATTTGAATCCTCATTGTAGCAAGCCTTTTCTGCTTAATTTTGTATAACCTTGTCTTTCCCTCCCTTTTAAATTGCTGGAATGCCATTTTGCTCACACTTCATTTTGAGCTTAACTTGTCCAGAATTCATTGGGTGTTGTGTAGTATATTAGGATTGTGATTTTCTGCTGCTTTACTTTAGTGATCTGTTTTACAAATGATGTGTAAATAAATGTATAATATTTTACTCAGAAACCTTGAGTCAGTGTTTGCTTGAACCATAGTAATTTGCTGTCCTTTGTGTAACTGTTGATACTGCTCACTTTACTCTTGGGATAGGTCTGGCTGCTCAGCCATCGCTACCACTTTACTGTGTAGTACATGCTTGTACCAAAGGTGAATTTGTACAGTCACTTGTAGTCGTAATTGTGTGTGGTGTTCCCAAAGGGTACTGCACATGATTCTGCCGAACATGAGCCAAAGTCAAAGGTTCAGAGTCTTTGTATAGAAAAGCACAGTTCTGGTAGTAAACGGTTAAGTCTTTGCCACAGAGTTTTGAAGAATTTAGCAAGGCAAAAAGTTAGACGAATGTTTAGGGAAGGACAAGCCTTCAAAGTTCCACAAACTTTTGCAGCGGCCAAAAATATTTCCGGACCGCGTTTGCACAGTACCTTTAAAGTGAAGAAGAGCTGTAGGTAAGGCAGTTGTTCCTGGCAGTCCGAGCAGATCTGTCTGTTCCTGAGCTTCAGTCGTGGGGACAAGAAGGAGGACATTGGGAGGTTCCCGCACTGCCCAGGGAAGAGGCCACAAGCTTGGCAAAACATTGGTTTAAGGTGTGAGTGCCTTAAAGACCACAAACTGGTATCCTTCTCACTGGCTATCCGGTTTTCATCTGCACTCTGCAGAAAATTCGACCTGGACGGGACGGTGTTCAGGCAGCTTACGAGTTGGTTGTTCCCACCAAACTCAAGGGAAGAAGTTAACCTTGAAGGGCTTCTCTGTCGATAGAGTTTCAGGCAATTCGGACCTGCAGCAGGTCTTCACCGGTCATCCAGGAGTTGCAACAGTCCTCTTCCTTCGGCTCGTCTTCAGTTCTTTCACTCCAGTGGTCGACTCTGCTTTCCAAGTCCCAGAGACCTGCTTTTAAAAAGTTGTCCCCCATTCATTCCAGCCTGGCTGTCACGCACACAGAAGGGTGGCTGTCCTTGCCAGACAGCCATCTGGTCAATCACGCCAGAGTGCATGCATTCAGGTCTCCTAGGAGACTAAGCACAGGGAGTTTCGGACACCTCCTTCACATCCTGTCCAACCCAGACATCCTAGCGCCAGAGGAGGGCTTCAGGACTGAATCCTGCGAAGGCAAACAAACAAAGGGACGAAACCTGGTTTGGCTCACAGAGACAAACACAAGAAGGACCTTTCCTAAAAGAAATGGCAAAAAAAGTTGACCAGAGTCTGTTTTTACAGGTCCTGGGTGCCATATTGAAAAACATGGCTGACCCGATTTTTAGTTACCGTTGTTCGCAGTCGGGAACAATCATGGTAGTTTGATCTAAACCACTGCCACCAGCCATTTAACGTAGGAAAGGGTAATATTTGACTGTTACATTAGTGTTTTGACTCAGGCGAAACTAAGCAACCCCTCCAGCACTCTATAGAAAGATAGTGTGTGCTGGGTCTTTAAATTTAAAGAGACTAGTAAAGTCAATTTAACTTCACATGTGCTGGGAGACAGTAGTCAGTCCCAGAGAAGGTATTTTAAACCTTGTTAAGTCTTAAAGATATCCCTGTGTCACTGCACTGAAGGTGCTGTGTGACACACAGAAAACGATTATGCCTATGGAGTTGTTTTAAGACTCCATGACCAAAAGAACACAAAAGTAAAACACACTTCAAAATACATGGAAGAGTGGGAAAAAAAGGCTCACACTCTTCCCAGGTAAAAAATCAGATCCTAGAAATCTAGCAAAGTTGCTGGGGGTCTCAAAAGGTAAGGGAAATTAGCACATTCTTGAGCATTATCCGTAACACTCACCCCCCCAGACCAAGGGACAAGAGGATTTAATCCACTCCCGGATGAATCTCCTTACTCCAGTCGGTCAAACATCGTGGAGAGACATCAGCATTTTGGCGGTGACACCCAGACCTGTGTTCAATCGTAAAATCAAACCCTTGCAGGCTGATTGACCATCTTAGTAGTTTAGGGTTTTCCCCTTTCATTTGCATCAACCATCTCAAGGGTTGGTGGTCAGTCTGAATCACAAAAGTAGATCCATACAAGTATGCTATAAACCTCTTCAGTGACCACACAATAGAAAAACATTATCTTTCAATGGTTGCCCACCTTGTCTCAGGTTTCTTCAGCTTCCTGCTGATGAAGCAAATGGGGTGCTCCCTACCTTTCTCACCCAGCTGACTCAGAACTGCGCCTATACCTGTATTTGAAGCATCTGTCTGCACAATGAAGGTTTGGTTATAGTCAGGAGCTGTTAGGACTGGAGCTTGGCAGAGGGCTTTCTTTAGGCCTTCAAATGCTTGAGCGCACTCCTCATTCCAGCTGAAGTATTTAGGGAATGTGGGAGAGGAGACCACATTCAAGGGAGAAGCTATGTCCCACAGTTCTCTATGAAGTTCCAATAGTAACCAGTGAGGTCTAGGAAGGCTCTCACTTGGGTTTGAGTAGTAGTAGTGGCCCAGTTTTGTACAGCCTGTACTTTGCTAGGAAATGGCCTGATTTCACCTCCTCCTACCTCATGTCCAAAGTAGACCACTTTACTGTGATCAATTTGACATTTACTAGCCTTTATGTTCATATGGGCCTGCTCAAAAGCCTGCAAAACATATCCTAAGCGGTCAAAATGTTCTTTCCAAGTAGGGCTGAACAGTGCAATTTCATCAAAGTATGCCATGAAGAAGTCCTCCATCCCATTCAGAATCTGGTTAACCATCCTTTGGAATGTAGAAGGTGCATTCTTTAGTCCAAAATGCATTACCTCAAACTGGTAGAGGCCTTCTGGGATTGAGAATGCAGTTTTCTCCCTGGCATGGTCTGTCAGTGCGATTTGCCAATAGCCTGAAGTGAGATCAAATGTACTGAGGTACTTGGCTGAACCAGGTTCGTCCACCAGTTCATCTGGTCTTGATAAGGGTGGGCATAGGTCTTGGTGACTGCATTAAGAGTTCCATAGTCCACACAGAATCTCAACTCCTTGGATCCTGCCTTTGGTACTAGAACAACTGGAATAGACCCTGGACTGGTAGAGGGCTCTATTGCCCCGAGATCAAACATCTTGTTGACCTCCTTCTTTATGTAGGATCTTACATGATCTGACATCCTGTAACTTCTGTTTTTGACAGGTAAACAGTTGCTAGTTTGAATATCATGCTGGCCCCAAGAGGTCAAGCCTGGTGATAGTGAAAACAGGGAGACAAACTGATTTAACAGAAACTGTCACTCCTCCTGTTGTTCAGGTGTTAAATTAGAAGAGAGATTAACTCCTTCTATTTTCTCATGTAGGTCAGATAGAGGTTCACTCTCCTCCTCCTCTTGAGCTGAAGCTACAAGCAAATCTTGCACTTCTGGTCTTGAGACATAAGCTTTTAGACGGTTGGTGTGAAAGACTCTGGGAGCCTCCTTAGGATTGCCTACGTCCACCAGATAGTTGACCTCTCAAGGTTTACCCACAACCTTGAAGGGTCCTATCCATTTGTCCTGTAAGGCCCTCTGCCTTGTAGGTACCATAGCTAGAACTAGCTGGTCTTGAATGCACTCATCCATGTTGGCCTTCTGGTCATGCCAATGCTTCACCAGAGCCTGACCTGCTTTCAAGTTATCTGATACTTCTGCCATCATGTGTGACATTCTCCTCTGGAGACCTATCACATAGTCAGTGACTCTCACTGGCTTGGGGGAAGGAACACTCTCCAACCCCTCCTTTATTAGGGCCAAGGGGCCCCTAACTGGATGGCTATAAAGAATTTCAAAGGGACTAAATCCGTCTCCCTCTTGAGGGACTTCTCTATAAGCAAATAGAAGGCATGGCAGTAGAAGGACCCACTTTCTTCTAAGGGTTTCCTCTAAAGCACCTATCATGCTCTTCATTGTACAGTTGAACCTCTTTACCAATCCATTCATCTGAGGATGGTAGGCAGTTGAGAACTTGTAAGTTACTCCACAGTTTTTCCACGTGGCCTGCATGTAGTGGGACATAAAATTGGAACCCCTGTCAGAGATCACTTCCTTAGGAAAACCTACTCTGGTAAAAATACCAAGTCGGGCCTTAGCAACAGCCGGAGCTGTAACAGTCCTCATAGGTATGGCTTCAGGATACCTAGTAGCATGGTCTACTACAACCAGAATGAACCTGTTTCATGAAGATGTTGGAGGGTCTAAGTGACCAACAATGTCGATTCCTACCCTCTCAAAAGGGACTCCCACCACTCGGAGATGCACCAAGGGTGCCACATTCTTGGGTCCACTCTTGCCAGAGGTTTGGCAAGTCTGAAAGCTCCTACATCAGACCCCAACTTAGGCCAGTAGAAATACAAAGATAGCCTTTCCTTGGTCTTCTTAAAACTTAAGTGACCAGCCAAAGGTATCTTATGGGATAACTGTAAGAACTGGAGTCTGCTTTCAAGAGGCACTACAAGTCTTCTGTAGTCCCCTGGGGTAGACTCAGTCGGTTCACTGTAGAAGAAGCAATCTTCCCAGTACAACATATGCTTCCCTGGCTCTTGCACATCCAGCTGGGAAGCTGCCTGTTGGCGAAGACCTTCAAGAGTAGGACACTCTCTTTGACCTCTGCTGAAGTCTTCACTACAGGAACCACCTTCTGTCAGTACAGACTGCAGCTCAGGATGGTCTGCAGGATCCAGATCTCCAACAGGAGCATGGTCCTCTTCCAGCTCAATTTCCTCAACAGCTGATTCAACCACACAACGTTGTTCCACACCCTCAGCCTTTAGTTGGTGGAGGAGTCACATGTGTCACTTTGGACAGTCCTCTCAGGGATGTCCTTGTTGGTAGTACAGGAGTGCTGGCTAGTTTCTTCCTGGAGGTTTTAGGTTTCCCCTTTTGCTCCTTCTCCTTTGAAATTGCAGTCAGTAAGTCCTATGGACTGGGAGTTATAGTTTCCTCTATAATCTCCTCCTGACCCTTAAGGTACTCTCTCTGGCCTTCCTAGTCTGCTCCTGTTTCCTTTTGCTGGGAGGCCTGGGGGTGCTTGAAACAACTCCAAGAGTTCTTAAGTCATTCCCCAACAGGACTCTCCCAGGTACTTCACTCTGCACACTTACAGGTATCTTGACAGTCATGCCATTCCACTGGATGAGAGCTGGTAACTGTGTGGAAGCATGTGGACAGGGCCTTCAGCAAGCTTAGTTAGGAATGTGGGTGCCTTAGCAACATCCTCTACCTTGAAAAATGATTCATCAACTACAGTTATGCTGGCCCCAGTGTCTCTGATGGCAGGGGTCTTCTGACCATTCACAAGAACACTGTCTTTGTAATACTCTTCAATGTTGTCTGGAAAGGAATTGTAGACATCTACGTTCTGTTGTTCCCACAAGCCCAGGTATACCACAGAAACACTGGCTGAGACTTTCATGAGTTCCTCAGTCAGTAAGTGAAAGTTTCCACATGCCATTGGTACTTCATCCTCTGGGGAGAAGGCTAAGGAGACAGTGTGGACCCCTAAAGGTTTACCCTTATATCTGGGTTCCCCTTTCACATGGTCAGTTGACCCACAAACATAACCTTTTCCAAATGTCTTTATGAATGGGGGTTTGTTCTGACCTCCTTCTGGTTTGGCACCAGGAGGTACACTATTCTGATGCAGTTTCACTTGTGGCTTACCCTTGTTATGTTTGGGGCCCTCTTTTGGAGTGGATGTGTTGGAATTCTCTTTGTTATCTTTCTTGTGCTGCTTTCCCTCATCCTTCTTCTGAGTGGCCGCAGAATCCTTGTGAGTAGGCCTATTGGCAACCCACAAGTCAGCAGCCCTTGCTAACTTCTTTGGATCAATTACCTTAGAGTCATCCAAGTGCTGTCTCAGCTCAGGAGAGCAGGCATCATAAATAGATTCCAACATAAACAGATTTCTCATACCTTCATAAGTGTTAACTCTGTAACCCTTAACCCATCAATTTGTTTTTCAAACATTCAGTCAACCAAGTAGCCGAAGGGGTACCATCATGCTTTTTGAGGGATCTAATCCTCTTAAGATACTGAGAACCGGTCTTCCCAAATCTAGCTAGCAAAGCTAGCTTCACAGTTTCAGACTCCTTTCTGTCTATATCCCCCAACTCCATTATCACATCAGTTGCAACAGAGTTTAGCCTAGAAAAAAGCCAACGAATCAGCTGATTCCCTGTAATGTCTTGAATCCCATGGTTATATTCAAAAGCAGCCAACCAATCCAAAATATCAAGCTTAAACTCATACATACTTACTGCATCTTTGGGCATGCAAGGCCTCTTAGGACTGGAAGACCTAGAAGACTCTGGGAGAGAACCAGTTTCAACAGACAACTTTTTCATCTCTAGTGCATGGTTCAATTCCATCTCTCTGAATTTAAAGTTCTTGATGTTTGCATTCAGTTTGAGCTTGGATTCTTTTAAACTCTAACTCAAGTCTCATTCTTTCTAAAGAGACAAATTCAGGACTTAATGTTGGACCTGGTGGGGTCCATCTAACTCATCCGTAACATTAGAGGCAATCTCGAGAAGCCAGTTTGTGACATCCTCTGCACTGACGTCGTCCCATGGTGCACTATCAAATTTGAATATGGAGCCTTGCCCCTGGACCACCTCTGCAGAAGCAAGGGCATCATGGTCACATACGGGTCCTCCTGGCAATGCTAACTGTTGCTCTCTGGATGCCTATTCGGCAGCTGCCTCTCTTGTTTGCTGCAACTCTGGCCAATATTGAGCTTCCTGCACTGGCACAGGCAATACAGGATGAAGGTGTGTAGCACTATCTGTAACAAAAGCTGAACAGAAAATCTCTGCGTAGAAAACTTGCATAGCACAAGATCATGGTGCTTAGATAGCCAAGTTCTGTGCTTGCGATGAAGCCGATGTTGTAGGACGTTTCATTGCGCACTTCTTGGCCCAGCAAGATCCATTTGTAGCAGAAACGACAGTCTTCAACATTTGTGTCACTTCTCTGGATGTGCTCTAGGGGGAAAATTAAGTTCTCATAAAATTCTCGAATGATCTCATACCCAATGCCTGCACAGGTTTTCCTGCACAAATGCAAGCTGTTCATTTGCCAATGCAATCCCGGGAAATGCAGCCATCACCTTCAAAGTCTCAGCAACACGAAGAGTACCAATAGAAAATCCCCCACGATGCACAAGAGAGTTGAGAGACCGGATGTTACTTTAGAGACAAGTACAAGCACCCCATTTCCTGTTGCCCTGATGGCGTCTGATGCCCAATCTGTAATTTTGCCCAAGACTGATGCAAATTCCTCAGTGGAAGAGCTTGTAAGCTAAGCATCCAGACCCGCGAACCATGATGATGTAGCAACCAAAAGAATCTCAGTCAAATGTAATGTATTTGATGCCGCCTCTTAAAATGTAAGCAACATGCTTTTAATGATTTTCATCTAGCCCAGTCCTGCTATGTGACTGTTAATACTGGGAAATCCAATTGCTGTAGCATAAGCTCTGGCCAGTTCAACTCTAGCACGAGGTGTCTTAATGTACGTAAATATGGTTTCTCCTGGCAATCCACCGGGTTGTCCTACTGCTACAGTGTCATTTTGATTAGTTCCTATTACTCCTGCATCTTGGAGCTAGTGACTCACAGATGCACGGCAGACAGCAGTTATGGCAACATATATATAAACAGCTGCCATTGCTGCAGTTTTTGTAGCTTTCTAAAATTTTTAGAAGATTCCCCTTTTCAGTGTTAAGCTTACCAACCCTTTAGCAGCCTCTTTGGTCTCCAAAAGAGAGGTATTTCAATTATATATTTTATGTGATACAATCCAAACCTTTGACTACAACCCTTTCTTTTTTTTGTTTTTACTTTATATATTTAACTTGCTTGACCATAGAGCAGGGAGCAACGAGCAGTATATGAAACATCAACGTCAGACACGGAAAGTGCATAAACTGGCAATGTGACCACGCAGGGTCATTACAGAGAGATTTATAAACTGTGCAGTAAGAAGGTAGGTACCCAATCATGCATGTAGATATGTTAGCCAGAAGAAAGGCCAGTGGTCAGCAGAACATCACTGTCTCCCTCATCTTCAGCTGTCAAGGAATGTATATAAGAACGAAAGGGGGTCCAGATGTTCCTGGGTCTGCTTGTCACTGGTTGCATGGTAGACCAGCGTTCCTCGACATCTGAGGCCCAGGTGACCGCATGAAGCCACTGGTCGAAGGTAGGGGCACAAGGGTGCAACCAGAGCAGCAACACACAGTAGACAGTGAGTAGCATACATAAGCCCTCATTACAAGTCAGGCGGTGGACCATGGTGCTATTAGCACCATGGTCCATGCCGGATTCCGCCATGGTGGATGGCGGAATTACCGCCCCATTCCAAGGTGACCATTTGCCCTTCCCCATTCCCATTTTTGCCCCATACGGCATAATGGGAATGGGGAAAGGCGCTATGTACGGTGCCGCAAATTGCGGCACCGTACTTAGCACCAAGGTCCCTTTGCTGCATGGGCTTAACGCCTGCAAAAAGCAGGCGTTAAAACAAGGGACCTCTTAATCAGGCGTTAAGGGTTTAACTTGTAATGAGGGCCATAGTCCGGGCAAGCCTTTTGAGGCCACGAGCGGCGCAGGGAAATTCGTGAAACAGACAAGTCATTGGGAACGGTGTAATAGTACAATTTGTTATCTGAGAGAAAGCCTCACAAACCTCCTGCCAAAAGGAGGTGAGTTTTGGACACGACCAGAGCATGTGTATGTAATTTGCATTATCTGATCTGCATTGCGGGCAACCAGAGGACCAATCTCTGGACATACGATGTAGCCTAGTCGGGGTATGGTGGTATCTGTGGAGCATTTTAAACTGTATCAATTTAAATCTAGAGTTGAGGGAAACTTCCTGAGTGCCGGCACACATGAAATCCAATTTTTGGTTGGTTATCTCAATGCTCAAGTCCCGGCTCCAAGCACCCTTAAGTCTATCCCATGGATGGCCTATCCTCGCTTGAAGAAGACCATACAGCCAGGCAACCCTCCCCTGGGTTGGAGTGCCCGATGTAATATCAGCTAGTAGCGCATTATCAGGGGGAATCAAGGGGAATTCATGCCACCTACCATTGAGTGCCGGTGCAGCCTGGCATATTGAAACCATCTGGAGGGATGCCCCCCCTAGGGACTCTGGTAGGTCCTGCCATTTGGTAAATGATCCCATAGTGTTAAAGCCCTTCTCCGACCAGTAATGGACAGTTGCACCATCAAGGAGTCTCAGGGAGGCAGTTCCACAGAGGGAAATCGCTGTGAAATGGATGTGGGGTGTCTACCTGCTTCCACAGTCTATGCCACGCCGTCATCGACTACAACACTTTCAACAATTCTGGCCCTCCTGCTACCCTCCGTAACCCCAGCAAATGTGTCTCAGTCTTATTAGTCCGGGTGTGAGTTCTTGTCCAGCACTCTTCACAGGTGCAGTCTCCTACCCTTGCTTCCTTTGCTCAGCTGACATGTACATTCCGCATTAGCATTGGTTTATGGAAGCAGCCTTCCCTATCCTTTACATGCTCATGAAAGGGGCTCCATACTACCAAGAACTTCTAATACTTCTCCTCTTTTAAGGCACTTATTTTCTCCATGGCAAATACTCCCCACATTTTGACCCACCACCACGCTATTGTGGGACCTTCCACCGTTTTCCACCCTTGTGCTAGGGTCATTCGTGCTGCCATTAACAGGTGAGTAATAAGGGTGGCGTTGTTAACCGTTGCTGCATAAACCCCTTTCACTTCTGCCCCCAGCAATATCACCTTTGGTGTGTTCGGTAGGCGTACCCCTGTAATCTATGCCCTAGGATCTCCTTCCAATATATTGTAGCTTTGGGGTACGACCACCACATATGGTATAAGTCCCCCCTCTCTCCACATTGCCTCCAGCATAGAGGAGTATAGTTTGCATTCATTCTGTGTAGCCGATGGGGAGACAGATACAACCTGTAACAGATTTCATATGCAGTGTCCTTAATAGCCGTGCTTTTGGACGTTTTATGCGCTCTCCTCCAGATCTGCCCCCATTCCTCCTCTGTGATAGGCGTTCCCAAGTCGTTTTCCCAATTATCCTTTCTACAATAGTTTATCTCCCATGTGTGTTTATCCATCAGCCTATACAGCTTAGCGAATGCTCTTGTTGGCGTACCCTCCTGCAGGGTCAGTACTTTTCCCAGTGGGGCTCTTGTGCCAATCTCCCTGACCTCCTTCTGAGTTATCCAATGCCTAATCTGTACATATTTATACCTTTCTCTTTCTCCTATACCAAATTTCTGCTTACATTCTTCAAAGAGGAGGGGGTGCCAGCCTGAAAGAAGTCCCTCAAATGTCGGGTGCCCGTCCGTGTCCAATTGTCCTAGAATTTTGTCTGCATACCCGGGGTGAAATCTGCATTAAGGGCCATCAGGGTTTATGGTCCAAATCTGTGCTGTATTCTCTTTCTTTTAAGTGCTTGATCCCATCCTCTCAGTGATTCCTTGGTAGCTTCCAACAGTTGCCCTTCTGCCCCTCGAGACCCTACTCACAGAGCATTTAGCATTCTCAAAGGGATGGATGTGACCTCTTGTTCGATCCCCCACCAACCTTTTGGTCTGCCTTGCCCTGTCCATTTCATCATTGGTGCTATTTGTGCTGCTAGGACATATCTTTCAACAACTGGGACTCCCAGTCCTCCCAAAAGCATTGGTCGCATGAGGATCTTCTTTTGTATTCTTGGTCTCTTTCCATGCCACACAAAGGTAATTATTTCCTTCTGTAATGTCTTACTCATGTGGAGTGGTATGTCAAATGATAGCAAGCCCACTATATATAGTAATCGCGGAAGCATTGTCAATTTAACAGTTGCAATTTGTGCAAACCAGGAGAGATCTTGGACATCCCATCTATGCAGGTCTTCCTTCAGTTGTTTCCACAGCAGGATTATATTTGCCCCGTACAGCCCTTTATAATCCCTTGGTAGTTTTATGCCAAAATATTCTATACTCTCCTTTCCCATATCAGAAGATATCTTTCATCCATTTTTTCTTTCCCACCCTTCGCCTCAGTTATGTTTAATGCCTTAGATTTGGTGTAGTTTATGGTAAAGCCTGAAACCATGTGTTAGAGAGAATCCTCAAGAATGTGCTAATTTCCCTTACCTTTTGAAACCCCCAGCAACCTTTCCTGGATTTCTAGGATTTTCATTTTTACCTGGAAAGAGTGTGAGCCTTTTTTCCCACTCTTTCATGTATTTTGATGTGTGTTTTACGTTTGTGTTCTTTGGATATGGGGTTTTAAACAACTCCATAGGAATCGTCTTTTTCTTGTGTGTCACACAGCACCTTTAGTGCAGTGGCACAGGGGTGTCTCTCAGACTCCCCAAGGTTTAAATACCTTCTCTGGGACTGACTACTGTCTCCCAGAGCATCTAAAGTGACATTGACTTTACTAGTCTCTTTAGATTTACAAACCCAACACACACTATCTTCCTATAGAGTGCTGGAGGGGTTGTCTAGCATCCCCTGAGTCGAAACACTCATGTAACCTTAAAATGTTACCCTTTCCCACTTGAAATGGCTGGTGGCAGTGGTTTAGAACAAACTAAACTACCATGTACCAAACACCGGTAGCTGAAAATCCGGGCAGCCATGTTTTTCAATTTGAAGCCCAAGACCTATCTGTAAAAACAGACTCAGGTCAATGTTTTTCCCCATTTATTTTTGGAAAGGTCCTTCTTGTGTTTAACTCTGCACGCCAAACCAGGTTTGGTCCCTTTGTTCGTTGGCCTTTGGCGGGCTTCAGTGCTGAAGCCCTCCTCTGGCACCTGAGTGTCTGGGGTGGATAAGATGTGAGGGAGGTGCCCGACACTCCCTGTTCTTAGTCTCCTAGGAGACCCAAATGCACTCTGGCGTGATTGTCCATACCCATATACCCTGAAGCTCTGCTTTGCGACTGCTCAACATGCATCCTAACTGTTTGAACACCACCCCATCCGTGCCCCCTTGTGAATGTCCTTTTTTAATATAATGGTTTTGTAGCTGACAAGGAAGCCACCCTGCTGTGTGAGTGACAGCCAGGCTGGAATGAATGGGGGAAAACTGTTTAAAAGCAGGTCTCTGGGACTTGGAAAGCAGAGTCGACCACTGGAATGAGTGAACCGAAGACGAGCTGAAGGAAGAACACTGCTGCATCTCCTGGTCCACCGGTGATGCCCTGCTGCAGGTCCGAATTGCCTGAAACTCCATCGATAGAGAAGCCCTTCAAGGTTAACTTCTTCCCTTCAGTTTGGTGGGAACAACCAACTCGCAAGTCACCTGGACACTGTTCCTATACTGGTCGAATTTTCTTCAGAGTGCTGTTGAAAACCTGATAGCCAGTGGGAAGGAAACCAGTTTGTGGACTTTAAGGCACTCACACCTTAAACTGACGTTTTGCCATGCGTGTGGCCTCTTCCTTGGGCAGTGCAGGAACCTCCCGACGTCCTCCTTCTTGTCCCCATGACTGAAGCTCAGCAACAGCGAGATCTGCAGGAACTGCCAGGAACAACTGCCTCAGCTACAGCTTTTCTTCACTTACAAAGTACTGTGCAAGTGCGGTTCAGAACTCTGTTCGGCCGCAGTGAAAGTTTGTGAAACTTTCCCAACTTTGGAGGTTTGTCCTTCCCTAAACCAACATAGAACTTTTCATCTGACCAAATTCTTCTGAGAACTGTGGCAAAGACTTAACCGTTTACTACCAGAACTGTGCTATCATATACAAGATTCTGAACCATTGACTGTGGCCCAGGCCTATTTAATTTAATTGCTGGTTGTAGTGAACTGAAATTATTTGCCCTACCTCTGCAAAGTATTTGTGCTATAATTCCTTTAACCTTATCTTTTGATCTCTTTTTAAAGTAACTGAAGTGCCATTTTGCTCTCACTTCAGGGGAGCTGAACATATTCAGAAACTGATTGGTTGTATATTGTAGTATATTAGATTATTATATAGAGCTGCTCTTACTAGTGGAATGTTTTACAACTGACTGTGTAAATACATGTATATTCTTGTACCAAGAAACCTTGAGTAAGTGTTTGAACCACTGTGATTGCTAGTCCTTTGTGTAACCTCGTGTACTGCTCACTTTACTCTTGAGATAAGTCTGGCTGTTCAGCCAATGCTACCACTTTACTGTGTAGTACAGGCTTGTACAGAAACTACAGAAAGCTAAACAACGAGCTCACTTGAATTCATGGTTTACGTTGCAACTTAGAGCACTGCGCAAAGAAAAACTTAAGGCTGAAGCGCTTTGGAAAAGTCTTGCATGTGTGACTAACAAAGACAACCTTTTCATCGTATCCTTTAATTACAAGGAAGCGATCATACAAGCAAGAAAAGAGACGTACAACCAGCGCATCTCGCAAGCAGAATCCAACACGAAGGAGTTATTCAAAATTCTCAAAGAACTAGAATCCCCTTCCCCCATCCTAGACACTTGTAGCACAGACAGTACATGGTGCAATAATATACAACATGCTCTCCCCACTAAAATAACCACCTTACAAGCCAAAATCAATGCCAAACAAAACTGCCTTCGTATCTCTTCTGAAACTAAACTCCCACCACTTAAGACGGCCACCCCCTCCTTCACCCACATCCCGTTCAGCTTTGTAGCTCTCACCATCCCAGAGGTTGAAAAAATCATTAGCAATCTAAAACCTTCCAACTGCCAAGGCGACTCCTGCCCTGCCCCCATCATCAAGGAATCCGCACATGACCTTGCCCCCTTCATCACCTCTTCATTTCTCTCTGGAATTGTCCCCAACAATCTAAAGGACGCATGGTTCATCCCCTTGCTGAAAAAACCTACTCTGGACCCCTCGATACCGACCACCTACAGACCTATCACCACGGTCCTGTTCCTTCTAAAAACACTAGACAGAGCAGCCTACTTACAGATCCAGAAGTACTTGGAAACTAACAATTTACTTGGCACACAACAATCTGGCTTTAGACCTAGGCATGGGACAGAAACAGCCCTGTTAGACCTGAAAACTCAAATTGAGCATTTAAAAGACAATGGCAAACTGGCCCTCCTTCTACTCCTCGACCTTTCAACAGCTTTCGATATAGTCAATCACCAAATCCTCTGCCATCATTTGGAATCAGCTGCCCACTTCTCTGAAAAAGCCACTAATTGGATTAGTTCCTTCCTGGACAATAGACATATGAGAGTATTTTCACCTACCTCATCTGCAGATCCAACGCCGGTCCCCTGCGGAGTGCCACAAGGGTCTTGTGTATCCCCCACACTCTACAATGTATTTACCAAACCTTTTTTTGATGTGCTTGATTATCTGGGTGTTACCTACACCAACTACGCTGATGACACCCAGATACTCATTCCTATCACGGGTGACTACATTGCCGATTCCAAAGCTTTGAATGACATCTACCAAGTTATTTAAGCTTGGATGGCCCAACACGAGCTCTGTCTCAATGATGACAAGACAGAGCTCCTCATTTTGGGCACCCAACAAAGGTTCAACAATCTTAACCCTTCGTTTAACACTTTCAATATCAATGGCAATTCCATCAAAGTATCCAAAGACACCAAAACTTTGGGAATCTATCTCGATGCTTCTCTCTCCCTCAACAGACAAACTAATGCGGTCGTAGCTGCCTCTGCTTACACTTGCTAGCTTATCACAGCCTGCCGCCCATTCCTCTCCACACAGAATTACATTATTCTAGCTAGGACATTGGTTATGTCCAAACACGATTATTGCAATGCACTTTATCAAGGCACCAATCAACACAACCTCAACAAACTCCAGATCACCCAAAATAATGCTATTAGAGCTGCCCTCAACATTCCCAGATCTGCAAACATCTCTGAAACCAGGAAAAGTCTACACTGGCTCTCAGTTGCCCAAAGGATATCACTGAAATCCTTGACCATCACACACAAATGTGTAAACAACCAGACCCCCTCTTACTTAGCCTCTCGGTTCTCTCAGTATTTACCTCTGCGGTCACTCAGATCCACCCAAGCACACTGCCTCACGATCCCAGATATAAACTTCAGACAGCCGGAGGTGCAAGCTTCCCAGTCCTAGCCGCCATACTCTGGAACACACTGCCACTCATCATGAGATCCTTGCCATCGCCTACCATATTCAAACACAAAGCCAAGCTATGGCTATCCGCTACACTTGACCAACTGCCTTCACAGGCCATCTGATTCTCTCCGCCTTTCTTTATTTTGACAACTATAGCCTGTATATCTGCACTACTATGTACTTTGTTGCTCCTATGACTGTAACTGATTGATTGTAACTGTAATCCTTTGCCATGTATGTAACTGTTGCTCTAAGATATGTGCCTGTTTGCCCTCGGGCCTGGTGCGCTATACAAATAAATAAAATACAAATACAAATTATACCAATGGTGAAATTGTACTTACACGTGTAGTCTTAATTGTGTGTAGTGTTCCCAAAGGGTACTGCATGTGATTCGGCCTAACACAGTGGAAAACTCGTGTAGCCTCTCTATAACTCTAGGTAGTGTTTCTTTTGTATTTTTCAGGAATAACAAAATGTCATCGGCATATAATGCGATTTTAAGTGTCTCCTCTCCGCAAGTCACCCCCACAACTTACTGATCTTGTCTGAGTACCTCTGCCAAGGGTTCCATGGCCATGGCAAATATTAGGGGGATGAGGGACATTCCTGACGTGGACCTCTCAATATTGTAATCTGTGCTGATATTTTCCCGTTGACAACAAAATTCGTAGTCAGTATTTGAATATTTGCCAACACCATCCTAGTAAATTTGGGTCCGCATCCAAACTATTTAAGGACCATCCACAGGTATCCCCAGTCTAAGCTACCAAAAGCATGTCGTGCATCCAGTACTGCTAAGAAGAACCGCTGCCCTGTCCTAATCCCTAGGTCTATTATGTCTATGACCTGTCTTATATTGTCCTGCGTATGCCTCCCTGCTATAAAGCCTGCTTGGTCCTTGTGGATTATCACAGGTAGTAGTACCTCATTAGTCTTGCTACCAGCACTTTAGCGTACATTTTAGCATCACTGTTGAGCAGAGAGATGGGACGGTAAATGGCACCGTCTGTGGGATCTTTCCACGGTTTATGTATTAGGACTGTAATGGATCTCCCCATGTCCTCAGTGATCTTGCCCTTTTCCCTTATGTGATTAAAGAGCTTTGTTAATGGGCCTAACAGCTGTGACCAGTATGTTTTATAGTACCCATTGTCTAGCCCATACTGGCCCGGTGTTTTGTTACACGGCAAGGACGTTATCGCATCACTGATTTCTTGTGCCGTTAAGGGACCTTTTACAGTGTCTCTACCCTCATTAGTAATTTGGGGTAATCGCAGTGTTGACATATAATTTATTTGCCGCTGTGGGTTCAAGCCTTCCTGTTCCAACAATCCTTTGTGAAATCTCTCCATTATTTCAAATTTCCCCTCTTCTGTTAGGCATAGTTCCTCTTGTTCATTTTTAAGTTGGGCAATGTAATTGCAAGATTTTTTGTTGTCTTAATTTGGCAGCTAAAATTGGTTGGCCTTCCCACCCTGTGTATAATATGTCTGTTTCACATTTTGTAATATTTGTGCTGAGCGGTCTGCAACGAGTGCTTCCAGCTGGACTCTTACTTTCCAGAGCGTTCTTAGTGACTTTTGTGTTTCCCTTGCTTTATGTTGTGTTTTTGATTCCTTAACCTCTGGCTCAAGCTTCTTTGTGGTAAGCCCTCTTTCCCTCACATATGCTATGGCCTGTGATATAAACTCCCCCCAAACTACAGCTTTCCCTGCATCCCATACTATCCTCCAGTCTGTTTCCCCATCAGCGTTGTCCTTGAAGTAGTTATTTATTGTTTTCTCCATATGTTCTCTCACAGCTATGTCTCTTAATATCATTTTGTTCAGTCTCCAATTTTTCTGGGTTTTAATCTTCCCCTTTGCCCATTCAATTTGAACTATCACTGGCGCATGGTCAGAAAGGTATTTAACCCCTATGTTCACCTTTCCTACTTAAGGGATCATTGTTGCCGAGGTTAGAATCATATCTATTCTTGAGGAACCTTTGTGTACTGCTGAGTAATGAGTGAATTCCCTGTCGTGCTCGTGAAAAAATCTCCACGTTTCCATTACGTCTAGTTCCCTAGAGAATTTCGCTAATGTCTGTCTGTTTTTCCCATTGGTAGTAGTGGCTGGGAGTGTTTTGCCCAGTGCAGGGTCCATTATACAATTGAAGTCCCCGCCAATCACTACCTGTCCTTCACACCAGCCTCCCAATTTCTGTAATAACTACTCAAGGTATAGGTCCTGCTTCTCGTTGAGGATGTATATTGTAATCAACGTATGTAAGTGGCCCTCTAATGTACCTTTGAGCACCAGGTATCTGTCTTCCGTGTACAGGATTTGTTTTGGAACTTCAAATTGGTGCCCAACAAACTTGCCACTCCCTTTGTCTTTTTCCCACTTGATGCATAATACTGTTTGGGGAATGCTTTTGGTAACATCCTCTGTTCATCTGTTGGAAGGAGGTGTGTTTCTTGCAAGAACACTATTGATTCCTGCAGCTCCCTTAGTCTCCCTATTATGGAGAGATGTTTAGTTGGTGAATTTAGGCCCTGTACATTCAGGGTCATTATGTTCAATTCAGCCACAACCTATTATTCTGAATGTACCTGTGTCCATGTTTAACCTTCTTCTCACACCCTTGTCCGCCGCCATTCTGTACAGTAATACAAACAACCGACTTTCCCCAATCCTCTGAGTCCCTACTTCCCCTTCCCTCCCCTCTAATGCCCTCCCCCTGCCCTTAACCCCCCTCTGGCCAAGGCTCTCTAGAACTCTAGAGTCTGCCCGGAAAAAGCTCTGCGGAATTGGGCCCAGTACAACTCCGGACCTTCTCTATGTCAGGATATTTCCATACCCTGAACTAAGTTCCAATATGCCTCCCGCTGCTCCCTCCATCCAGGCTTACTCCTCCTGGTTCCTTACTTTTACCATTATTTCCTCCTTTCCCCCATCCACTTTTCACCATCAATGGGATCTAGATGTATCATGTGTTCATTCCTCCCCTAGTCTTTATTTTCTGTGGGGGCCTGTCAATTTTACTTCTTTTCCTCACCTCTTTTTGCTGTCCGTCGACCAGTCCCACATTCTGGCCCTGTTGACCCCTGATCCTCCTCTATCTGCTTCAGTGTCTGGCCTTCCTCACACATTGTGATCCACTGCTGTTTGTCCTCCCAGGTGAACAGCAGGCAGAAGGGCCACGTTCACTTGTAGGCAATTTGTTTGCAATTAGTGCCCTACTTCTTCTTTTATGTAATGTGGATAGCGCCAGGTCTTGGTATTGGTGGACCTGTGTCCCAATGATTGACACCTCTTTTTGTGTTCTTGACGCTCTGAGTATCTCTTCCTTCAAGGTGTATGTGGTCAGGGATATTAAAACATCACAGGGTCCTGCCTCTGGATCCTTTTCCTTTGGTCCCCCTCTGTGCACTCTGTCAATTAATATATCTGCAGGGTGTGTTCCTTTCAAGAGGATCCTAAAGCAGTGCTCATTGCGTCCTTTAGATCCTTATCCGTAAATCTATCACTAGGCCTTTGACTCTAATGTTTGATTGACAGGATCTATTCTCCAGGTCCTCTGCCTGGATTTCCCAGTTGTGTGTTGCTCTAGCCACTTGTTCTAGGAGGATGCTATTCTGTTTCATTTCCTCTGACATCTCTGATAAGCCATCTTCTGTTACATCCACTCTGTTTCCCAATTCATTAATCTCCTTTCTCACCTCCTGGAGCCATGTCTTAAGTTCCTCTTTCATTTTACCAAATTGTTCCTGGAGGGATTCCATCATGCTACTCTCCATCCCTCTTAAACAGTCTTGTAACTCTTCCTTGTTTAGCGCCATTGTGGATCCCTTTTCAGTGTTATCGTTCCTCTCCGCTCCCTTTGTCGGGTCCACCACTTGAGGTTCTTCCTGTTGATCCTGTCTCCAACACTGTTCCAGCTGTCCAAATTGCGATATTGTTGTTCCTTTAACTGCCACTGGGGTGCTCTTAGGTTTGGTCCGTGGCATCTGAGAGCCGGCAATGTCAGTTCATATGCTATCTGTGCCTCTCTATGGGGGTGGGAAAGTCTGATTTCAAGCTCTGTCTGCACTGTTATATCCCAGCTTTTATGCACTGTCTGATAACTTATAGGGAGTCTCCTCCCTCAGTCTTCACTTCTGTTATGTCTCTAGACACAGTACAACTATCCCTGGGTGATTGCGGTGGTGTACCAGGGTCATTCCTGTCCACAGTGCGCTCTTCCAAACTCCTGATAGGGTGCTGCTAAACATATATGTTTGGACCTGGAGTTTGGTTTCAGGTCTGTTGCTCCTCCTCTAGCACCGCACGTTATTCAATCCTATTCAATCATCAGGTTCTGGCTTGGTTATGTGTGAAATTTTTCTGACAGGACAGGCACCCTATGTTCTGGAGTGTGCACCGGCTCCCTCTTCCCCTTGTGCCCACTCTCCTCTGGCCCAGCGAAATCCTGATTTAGGGTGCTTTCTTATCTCATTTTGCCACTTCTTTTGCCTGTCCTTGGGCACCTTATTGCGGGTGCTATGTTGTGGGTTTTCCCCGGCCCACCGGCTCTCCTTGCTAGTCAGTTGCGTATTGCTTCCCCCCTTCCTGTGCACGTTTGCTTCCCTTCTGTGCACTTTTATCCTGTCTTATTTGCTTGACCGGGTGTTTTAAGTGGTGTTGTCTTAATGGTGATGGGCTTCCCCCCTTTCTTTGCGCCTTCGCTTCTATTCAGTGGTCCCTCAACCATGTCTCCACAGTGATATATGCATAATCCCAGGTGCCCGTCACAGTTTTGCCATTGGTTTCTTCACAGTTCGCTACTGCGTCCCTGCTATGGGCTTGGTGCCTTCTCTCCCCTTGCCTTCCCAGTCTTACTTGTGTTGGGCTGGAGCCCTTTAGCGCTTCCTCATTGCCTCCTTCATTGCAGGCTCGCTGTCATAGGTCCCCTTCTCTGGTCTGTTCATTCTTGATCCTCTGCCATTCCAGATGGGTTGGTCCGCTCAGTTCCCTCTCTGGGCACGTTGCTGCACCTTCGTGGGCCGCTACCTCTGCTGGCGTTCCTTCTGCGGGTGTGAGCTTGTCCAGAGGCTGCCACATTGTCGGAGCTGTCCTTCACTGCCCATCCCCCCTCCGCTGCTCCAATGATGGGTGGGCGCAACCTTCCTTCTTTCATTTTCCCTCTTCCCTCTTGGGATTTTTGGCGGGCCCGTTACGCAGATACCTCTATGATATGGCTTCACTCTCCAGGCTGATGACAGAGGCACGTATCAATGGGGTTCTTTGGAACTCTCCCTGCCGCTGTGTAGTGCACTGTCTCTATGGGTCTTGGTGGTCGGAGAATGCTCGATCCTTGCTGCTTTGTCACCTTATGTATCCTGCCCGAATGGCGCACAGGATTATGCACGCTCACGGACCAGCAGCCATCTTGGAATCCAACTTGTTTTATTTTACACTGCTAGGGTTCTGTCTATCGAGCCCCACCCAGCCCCTGTATTCTCAGCGTGCAGCTGAGAATGATATCACAGTTCTAGGATGACTTGCTGATCTCAGTTAGGGGTTGGCATCTCTTTCCTTTCGGTGAGTACCGCATAAGTTGGCTAGACAGGAATTATTTAGTGTGGGCTCATAGGTACATGATATAGCATTTTTATATTATACAATTTACATTATACAACTAGACTCACAAGGTTTATATGCTGTTTATTCTTCTATAAACAAAGTGCATTAGCATGAATATAGCCATGGTACAGACATAAGCTAAAAAAGTGCTAAAATGATTAATACTGTAGCATATACAATCAACATGTCTCATTTCACATTCCAATCAGAGAGCTAGCATGAATGCATAAGGTAAAACATCTCCCTTCATTATCATGAACACTTATATTGAAGCTCTTTGGCGCAAACTTTGTTGCAGTGAGACTTGATTCTCCGCCACTCCTCTGTGTCTTGTCTCTCTAGCAATAGCACAGCGTATTTATTGTTTCCACTAGAGTTATTGGATGACTACGCTCCTAAATTCCTCACTGGGATTTAGCCAAGTTCTTCGTGGATGACCGAAAGTGACTCACCCATGCTCCCAAAGTCTAGAAAGCACCATATATGATACAGCAGAAAGTCCTGGAAGCGCTCATCCTGAAAACACCATGGCCCTCATTACGACCCTGGCGGAAAGTAACTGACCTGACCGCCATAGCGTAAATAGCGTTTCCGCCATTGCACGACGGAGTAAAGTGCGGCTAATTCCGACCCATCGGGCACGAGCACTACGCCATGGCGGAAGTGCAAAGTCCTCGATGGCGGAAATGTCCCCAAAACGCCCCTCACCGCCGTCGTACGGCGCCCTAGGTGCAATTCCGCCACCCATCATAGCGGTCACCGTAATGAGCGGCAATCGGAAAATACGGTGACCGTAAATATACGGAAACGGAAGTAAAAACATGGTCCCGGAACGGGAAACAGCACGCCGTACACCTAAAAAATCAGAATTCCCACACAACCATTAAAAATACTACCCTGAGACACATCTCAACCCGTCATCCACCCTAGTGAAAACAACAAAAATGGGAAAAGTAGCGAAGAAAGCGTGCGACCGCAAGCGGCAGGTCCACTTCTCCCGTGAGGAACTCACCGTGCTCACAGAGACCCTCCAGGAGAATGCTGCCGTCGTCTTCTCGACGCAAATGACCAGGACGGCACTTGCGAACAAGAAGGCCATATGGGCCCTGGTGGCACAGCGGGTAAGTGCGGTGGGGACCGCACCCCGCAACCCACAGCAATGCAGAAAGCGATGGGACGACTTGCGTATACGCGTACGGAGCATACTATCCGCCAACCGTAACATTGCCACAGCTACCGGGGGAGGATCGGAATCACCCATCAAGTTGACCCCCTGGGAAGAAATCTGTGCCTCCACCATTGGAATGGAGAGTATAGAGGGAGTCGGAGGGATGGAGAAAGGAGTGCAGACATCCGAAGAATCAGGTAGGTGGCCCAAATAAAACAATGCTAAATCCACAATGTCCAATCATGTGAAGTACCATGTGTCCACATAGTGCAACAGAAACACATGGCCAGGAGAACGTCCACATACATTGGCCTGATAGCGCACTTTAAAAGTCACATTAAATACATAAATAATTAAAAATCCTAAAAACACCCTCTACACGTGCAGCAGGCACACCCTAACTGCAGGCTGAAAAACAACTGCATCCTCAATCCACACAAAAATGAAACCACCTCCAAGGCCCTGACCCAATCACCCTCAGGTACCACCCCAATGCATGTGATACATTGCCATTCCAATTTCCACAGACCCATTAATAACGCTCGCCCTCCTTTACTCCACCACAGGGTCCGATTCAAACGACGAGCTCCAGGAAACCCCTACCAGCACACCTGCAAAGAGGGCCAAGACCAACGGCCAAAGACCCTCCACCTCAGCTGCACGGATCAAGACACGGCAGCAGCACAAATCAAGTGGCAGCACACAGGAGGGGACTTCAACAGGCACCCCAGCAGCCAGCATGCCCACAACAGTACCACCACAGGTCCCCCCAATGGATGCCACAGAAGGCACTGCTTCTGGTGGCAGCAGCACCATAGGTGACACTGCATTAATGGCAGCATGCTCCGACACAGAAAACAGTGATGTCGATGTAGGATCCATCCATGACCTGTCTCAATCCCCCTGTTTGTTTCATCCCGTACACCATGAGTATACCACGCAGGGGCACCCACAAGACGACGACTGGCCATCCCCCACAAGCCCTGTGGCAAGGCAACATGAGGTGATCAGCCCCTCTGTGACACCACCACAAATGGCCATGGCACAGCAGAGGCAACAGTCCCTCGACCAGGTGATCGTGCAACAGCAGCAACTGGCCACGCTCCTCAAGGACCATGCTGATGAATGTGGGGGTACTAAGGCAGCCATAGAAACATCTACTGAGACACTTAGGGCAGGAATGGAGAGAAGTACAGAGACACTAAGGGCACAAATGGAGAGAAGCACCGAGAGCCTGAGGGTACAAATGGAGAGAAGCACCGAGAGCCTGAGAGTACAAATGGAGAGAAGCACCGAGAGCCTGAGGGGGGAACTGCATGCCACGTCCAAAGACGTATGTGCTGAACTTGCCGCTGTGCGCCGTGTGCTCACTGAGCTCTCACAAACCCTTAGGGACATGCATGGACATGAGCAGGCAGAGACATCATCCGTTGCAAGTTCCGTCTAGGGCAGCCCCCAACGTAGATCTGGGAGGAACCTGCGCTCCACAGGCAGGGGTGCCCCTGATACCCGGAGAGGGGGCTTGCAATAGCGTCTGCCCACTGACAATGAGCATCTTTGGACACTGGTGTTCGGGGGGGAGGTAGGAGGGTGGAGGGGGTGTGTTGGGCTTTCTTGGGTGGCGGGTCGATGGGGTGTGTAACATAATTTCACATATGCTATAAACATTGCACAATCATCCAATGAGATGTGTGGACATTGATCTTTGTGTACGAGGCCTTTATAGGCGTACAGTCCATATTGTGCATGTTCCAGACACACACAGTGCCACAAGTCCCGTGTCCATGTATCAGCCACCAGGCGTGAGTGCTAGAAGCATGAATCTATGATAATCTGACGAATTTCACGGCCCTCCTGTGCCTCGCGGACTCCTTGAGGTGCTGCCACATCCCCACCCTCATCATGACCATCTTCAGGTGCTTGCAGTTCTGCGTCAGGGGGCATGGGCACATTTCTACGTACGCACATGTTGTGTAGCATGACACATGCCATGACCATCTTTGCAACCTTCTCATGGCGGTACAGGAGTGCCCCGCCAGACCTGCTGAGGCAGCGGAAACGAGTCTTCAGTAGGCCGAATGCCTGTTCTATGACTACACGGGTACGTGAGTGGGCATGGTTGTAGTCCTCCTCATGCTGGTTCTGTGGGTTCCGGAGTGGTGTAAGGAGCCATCTCTTCAGTGGATACCCGGCATCACCTGTATGTGGACAATAAAGGATGTTTGTGGAATGACATTGCTACGTACGCACCCCCCCCTTCCTGCCAGGTCATTGCCGCATCACATACCCCACATTATCATGCATGAAATGAGACTCACCGAGTAGCCAGGATCTGTTCCCTGCGTGTCGCTCAAGACCATAGAATCATGGGTTGATCCAGGAAATCGGGCACAACAATGTGTAATGATCCTGTTGGAGTCACACACCATTTGTACATTAAGAGAATGATATTGTTTTCGGTTGCGGTACTGGGCCTCCATGGCATGTGGGACAACCAATTCCACATGGGTGCAGTCGATGGCACCAATGCAACCCGGTATGCCGGCAAGTGCCTGGAATCCCACTTTTGTGTTCGTAATTTCCTGCTCCGAGCGTGGTAGAGAGATGTAGTCGTCTGCGTGCTTCAGGATGGCATCGAGCACTTGCAATAGTGTCCGTGACAACAGTGGCTGTGAAATGCCATGCAACTGTCCGACTGTGTGCTGGTAGGTGCCTGTGGCCAGGAAGTGGAGTACAGACACCACCTTCAGTAGGGGTGGGATGGCGGTTGGGCTATCTATCATGCTGACAAGGTCAGCGTGTGTCATGTCCACAATGGCGGTTATGGTGTCCCGGTCCAAACGGTAGAGGGTGTGGATCTGCTCATCAGTGAGGTTGAACGGATGTGCTCGGAGGCGTGGGATTGCGGGCTGCCTGCGTGGTGGTAGTGGCTGTGCTGATGGGCCTTGCTGGCCCTGCCTTGCCCTCCTCCTCCTCCTGCGTCTCCTCTGTGCGGCCGGTTGTTGTAGTAGTTGGTGTTCGTCTTTTTCTTGAAGTTGGAGTACTTGCAGTGCTATCAGGTCCCCCAGGGCCAACATCGCTAGTCCTGCCGGTAGCATTTTGGAGTGGGTGTGGTTGTGGGAGGGGGTTGGGTGTGCAATTTATGTGTTTTCAGGCTGTATAGCCTCCACCTGTGGTGATTCATTCCACCTGTGCAAGCTGCAATCCCCTTTGGGCGTGCACGTCCCGCACACAACGCTGCAATTCGACGCATGGCATCTTGCTATTACAATCATGTATTTAATCCCGATGGCAGTGAAATATTGCTTCATATGTTCATTCTGCTATGGTCCCATTGTTTCACATACTATCTTTGCAGTTGCGAACAAACTTGTGAAGGGTCAGTGGAATGTAGTACTCGATTAACGCTGGACCCTCATGCAGCACTGTACCGAGGTTCACCGACGGGCGGGGCGTCCCATTTGTGAGTGAAGCCAGTTGCCATTTTCACACACTGCCGCACTACATGGATGGATTTGTGATTTCAAGCGTCACAGATGCCTTTTCGACGTGATGTTGCAAATGAGGAATTCGAAGGACAGCGCTTTCGGTTTTCAGCTAGCGGCGAGGAGACGCCTACAGGTCTGACTGCAGATATAAAGTTCTATTGTTTAATGTCCTTCGGGCAGGGGCCATGGTGAGAATACAATGATTGATATGAATAGTATGGGATGCGCAATAGCGTAGTGGACGATAAGGCAGGACGTTCCCAAATACATGTTACTTCACAACACTGGAATTCCGGGCTGGAGCACAGTGGATTTTGCAGACTGCATTACGCACAGACTCAATGGAAATTTCACATGTTATGTGAGTAAATAATCAGGCGTTTTCATACCGGGATGAGGGAATGATGTATGGATGCATGGACAGATGATTTAATAGAGAGTTTGCCATGTACAGGGCTTTTTGGAATCTATCCACTTCCCCTGCGCTATGTGATGCAGGGCTGCCATAGTGGGACCATCGTCTATCTGCCCTTGTTGAACCCTCCCTGTCTCGACGCGCCTTCAACACTTGTGTCTATGCACGTTACTAATCCCATCTAATGGATTCTGTTTTAACAGACGCATGCACACAAACACTCGTTTGTAATAGTGTTTTCACCTCGATTTATATAGTTATGATTCGCAAGTGATTTTTGGGTGGGAATAATCCTTTTGAGTGGGCTAGCATGCATATGGCTGTGGATTTAGTGTGATCATTGAAGTGAGTAATTCAAATGAAGTTCTGATGCCCCTACTATTCTTTTTCATTTCATTTGGGTGACAGGTATCTCCTCCCCTTTTGCCGCTGCCATCTGTATGCCACTCCTGCAGATGGCTTTTACTCCTGACACCTGCTGCTTCGTGTTAATCAGTGGAGCACCATTACGATTTTATGGGACGATCGCCAATGGGCCACATGCCCTTACGCAGTACTAGTGGCTAGGAGCAACATATCGACCTTTCAGCTGGACTAGTGCCTACCTAATGGGACGGCCCTGCGGTTCTAGGTGCTTCCATGTTGCCTTTTTGAACGTGAATGTAGCCCCTGTGTACCATGAAGGAAAAGGGCGTCACACAAGAAGAAGCTGGTCATTTATTGCGGATGCAGCCCACAATAATGAAATATATTTTGGAGTTCATGACCTAATAGCTGTATGGGCTTGGTGATTTTGTTGTGCATTAAATTTTGATTATGATATTGACCGTGTAGCGTTATTCTTTGCAAGTAATGTAGCATATTCCTATTTGTGGAGCGATGTATTGTGAGAAGATCTGCATTGGGTTCCGGCTTCTGAGTATAGTTGCGTGGTACTGTACTGGGCGCGTTTGCCTACGAAGCCCAGTGAGGTCAGGGATAGGGGCTGCCATTATGACTGTTTTAATGATGTCATGCTCAGGGCCGGGGGATTAGCTTTTGTGTAACAGATGCCGGTCAGCCAGGTGGATTGGTGGAATGATGTGATTATCAGAATATGGCTGGTCACAGGTGCCTGTGTTTGCGTGCGTTTCTTGGAGGGAGACTGAGGTCATGTCCATTGGAATGGCTTCTGTATTCGTGCCATCTGTGCCCTGCAGCTCCCATTGGCCCCTCTTGAGATGAGCCTGGCTGCTCAGTCACTCTGCCAACTTGTGTGGTACATGCTTATGCTGATGGTTGGTTTGTTTACTGGCAGGAGTACAGGGCTGGTGCAGTCTCCCTCAGGATACTGCTTTGAATGTTGCCTTACACTGGTGTCAAGCGATGGGGGGCCTGTTTTTGTTTGTCTCATATTTCAGTTCATGTTGCTGGACTTGAACCTTCACATGCCTGTGCTGCATCAGTACGGCAATGGTGCCATGGCAAATATGGATGGCCACTCACAAGGCACTTGGAGCCCCTAGATTCATTTGTTCGTTGGCATGCATGGGTGACTTGTACATTTCACTGGTTGCATTGTGTGACTTCATTGCACCTACGAGGAGTTGTGCAATGTGGGCAGGGAGTGGTGTACAGGCACTCAGTAGGGCCTTTTACGGTTGGTTCGCGATGCCGTACTTCTCACCATGGCGGAATGGTACTTTCCGCCATGCTTGATGGCATTAGGTATATGTCCGCTAGGGTCAGAATTCGCGTACCGTTGCGCCATGGTGGTAATTACGGTTTCGCATGGCGCGCGTGCCCGTACTTGGTGCAGTTAGCGTTGGCGTTCACTACGGTGTCGCTAATGGCATCGTACTTTACGGTGACGGGTCATAATCGCACCGAGCGCTATTCGATGGCGGTATTGCATTTCCGCCATCGTTTTTCGATTTCCGCCAGGGTCGTAATGAGGGCCCATGTATGTACTAATTAACCACTAATTGGAAGTATTGTCTGTGTTTCAGCTGGACAATACGCGAGAAAAACAGCACATTTGCATTACTCATATTGCATTGTTGGCTGCAATGCTCAAAAAAATAACAGTAGCACATGTGACGCATCCAATGCTGGAAACACTAAGGGCTTTTAAACTGAAGTTACTTGTTACAGTTTCTGTGACTTTAAACTGGGATTGCATGTGCGACCCCACAACATGTGATTACTTTTTGGTGTGTGGATGGAGGGAAAGGTTTGTTGTACATGCAGCTCGAACTCCAGGGATGTTAAATGACTTGCAACGTTCAGGTGGTAAGCTCTTCCAAAGGCATGGACAAAAAAGATAACATTCTGTCACCTCCACTTGGTCAGGGTGTTACTGCCCCAAGTTATTTTAAGAACTGTTGGTCCAGCATACAATTACTTTAATCTAAGACACTGGATTTAGTGCGAGAGAGTCTCTTTCCTCCTAGTATCTACTCTGAGCTACATCTCTACCAAGAAACTGGCATTATTAGGCCAAGCTAAGTATGATGTTGCACTAATACTAGGTCAATGGCTAAGGAAACAAAAGGGATTCATGTTGAATACGATAGTTCTGCATAGGAAGAGTGTGTAGGGTAAATCAGAATGATGTAGTTGAATGTTAACATTCATGGGTACCTTAATTAGGGGGCTGATCGTTTTCTAAAGGGGTGATTTCAAATGAATTTATGAATTGTTTTAAATGTATATAATTGATGCAATGTACAATTTTACTTTCCTTTGTTGGTTAATTTATAAATATTATAAAACTTAAAAACTAATACAAGAACATGTTTAAATATTCTTTTGACAATAAATTAGATATGAAGAACACGAGTGTGAGATACCAATCAGTGTTGTCAGAAAGATTCAGGAATGAGCTGATGAAATTGGCTTAATGGACAACTTGGGGGTTGTTCTGCAGCAAGATTCATGGAGTATGTTCCCTTTTCCAGTGTGAATAACTCCTTCTGATGGATTGGCAAGCTCTCATTCATAAATGTCTCAGGGCAAAATGATAGTGCACTAATGCGCCTTGCTGTAACAACCCTACAAACATCTACAGCACCAGTTCTGAAGTAGCACAGAGCAAGTGCAAAGGTATCCCTGAAAGCTGCTGGGAAACAAAGTCTCTGCAGGAAGATGTGTCATTTTAACTGTCTGCAACTGTGATCTAAATTACAATCATTATGTAAACTAAACCATTTGGAGATGCATAAAGCTTTGAATACAGGCGATGCCTGGTTTGGCATGGTGACTGCTAGAATCACACAATTTCAAAGCCAAAGTATTTTGGTATCACTCCAGTGTCAGCACTGTCCCAGCCCTGTGTGCACGGCCTAACAATTTCACAACCAATGTGTATTGGCATCCAGGCTGTGTGGCAGGTTAGGAGAAGGACACTAACTCAGAACTTCCATCTCACTAATGATTTTTAATAAATGGAAGAAATAAACTCCTATCTTTCCCTATGCTGAGGGTGTTCCCTACCTAACTCAACTAACCCTAGCTAACTCAACTAACTACCTAACACAACTAAGGTGCCCCTCAGTCATCAGTCATCAGTGAGAGTCCAAATCAGAATCAGTCCACCAGGAGAATGACTATATTCTCCTGTAAGTTGGCTCTTCACCAAGTTCATTTCAGTGAATTATTCTCAAGTATTCCCTGGTAAATACTTTTATTAATTCACACAGTTCTGATACTGAGTTCTTCAAGTGTTCCTTGTTCTCTTCTTTTCTTATTTTACTTGTATTTATTCTTCTCCTTTCACAAGGTAATTTTGTCCAATATGTAGGACTTTCCCCTTGACTTCCTAGGTTCTCAATATTTATTTCACAGTCTCTGGTTTTGCTTTGGTCATGGCTCTTATTCTCTGTTTCAATGGGTGATTATAATTTGTCTCTACGGGTTATGTGCAGTGACTGGGCTCAACCAGCATGAGACCATGCCACTGGTGTTCATTAGCTCCAGAAGCTCTGCAATTGAATGTTTGCATTGAGTCCACACGTGGTCTTGTATGGAAGACCAATGTCTTTGCCCTCATCACTGCCTGTGAGAAATGCTCATGCAAAGCTATTCCCCATTGATGATTATCTTATTGTGTAGTGCATCAAACTGATCCCTCTCATGAGGTCTGTTTATATGCAGCTGAAGGATGCTTGTCCCAAGGATTCAGCAGAAGCTTGAAATTCTCTTCGTAATAGGGATTGTATTTTGTTTTGTGTTTCCAGAGGACATCAGCATTGGCACTAAGGTGCAGGGGCTCCCTATCAAGGTAGTTTGTACTACTGGGTCTGCATTAAAGGTCAGGGAGATCCCCAGATGGGTGCATGCCTCCCATTACAAAAGTGTGCCATCTGAAAATGAAGCCTAAATTCCATTTGGGCTAAGCAGTATTGGGAATGTCATCTATTGATTACTTTTAGTGATTTGTTTTCTCTCAACACAGTATAAAGCCATAATGACTAAGCGTGAGCCCGACCGGAAATTGAAATCTTTCGGGTTGTTTTCAACCTCAGAAATGAAAAATTGGCCCTAGTATAAGGGTACATATAGGGTAATTGGCAAGGGTGGACCTATGGGTTGGGGAAACATTGGTTTTGTGGGGTATGTAAGGATATTTGGCATGTTACAGCACAGAGTACAGCACTACTGCACAGGTAGCATTTTTTTTTTGATGCAGCACCACCACATGGGTGTGGTGCATTGCTATATGTGTTGCCAGAGTAACATGGACATATAAGTAAAGACAGGCTATTCAGTCAAAAACGATTTTTACATATAAGATGCAAATCTATTTTTACAGTTAACAGCACACATGTGCACATTTAAAATGCACACTATTTTTCACCTGAAATGCCTATGTTGCAAGAGACACATTTGAAAATTAATAACTAACCTTATTAATAACTAACCTGACTAATAAAACTTCATTTAACATAACCCAATAATAAAAATGTGTCTCCACTGCAGAATTAGGCCTACTCTGAAAGTGAACTTTTAAATGCACATTCATTATTTTTTCTCTGCTGCTCTGTCCACATAACTACAGGAAGCAAAGAGCTCGAAGGAACAGGAAATCAGTTTGTTACAATTGCCATTGTAGAAGGGAGCCATTGTGTAGTGACTGAGGAGATGACATGATTGATTCTGATTGGAGCAGCGTCATAGCAAGTATCATGCTAGAGGCTGTGATTAGTTTTGCTGGAGAAGCTTGAGGGGAGGGGGAGAACAATCGGGATCTTGCAGAGCTGGGAGAAGGACCTGTTTCCTGGCTGAGGCATTCCTGCTGCAAAAGCTGAGAGTTCCAGGAAATAACCCCGGTTTGAGAACGGCAGACGCTTGTTTTCACTGGGGTTAATCTTCAAGGGAGCCAAATTCAGAAAGAGAATAGCCGGA
This sequence comes from Ambystoma mexicanum, assembly GCF_040938575.1. Taxonomy (NCBI): domain Eukaryota; kingdom Metazoa; phylum Chordata; class Amphibia; order Caudata; family Ambystomatidae; genus Ambystoma; species Ambystoma mexicanum. The sequence continues at coordinate 821,839,883 of NC_090941.1, read as the reverse complement.
GAAAACTCATGCTGAACAGATAAGGTAATTACAGAAGCTAGTGGGAGCTGTGCGAAAGTGTGCAAAACTGTTCAGTCAGTGTATTCGAGGGCGTCTCAGTCCCTTATCAGCATATTTAATGTTCCCAATTGAATATATTCTCGCAGCTCTCTGTTCATTTTATCACAAATAATGTTGTACCATTTCATTTATTTCTATAAAAAAAGTTAAACTGTGTTTAAAAGAAATTTCTATAATACAAAAACATTTGAAAACAGATAGCTAGTGTGTATTATTTCTCTCTTTTATTTTGCATGGGGAAAGGTTTAAACGTGGGGAGATTTTTAAACAGTGTAATTGTCATTTTAAGGCAGATGTGTGCATGATTCTATTCAGTATGGACAGTTGTGAGTGACTGTTTGTAGCATAGCCTGTTGGAGGTACATGAGCCAAGGGGCAGAGAGACTCTCTTGACATAGTTCCCTACCGTATATAAGGTAGTGGAAATTACCACAAAAATACCACAATAGCCCATGGTGGCACACAACACTAACAATGAATATGTGGTATCCCTAAAATGTAGGTCTGAGGTCTCTCTAGTGATCAAGAACAATCTAGATAAAAAACAAGGGATGTTGGATATTGGGGCCACAAATAAACCAACCACTATACCAACCAACCACGCAAACTACCGCACATCATCTAAATAGGTCTGAATTCTGAAATAATGCAATGTATTATTGTCATGTGTGACCCAATATGAATACAGAGAGTGATTATTGCTAAAGGTATTTTGGCGGTTAGAAAATACTGCAAAGCCCCAAATATCCTCAAAATACCCAACATATTTATGGTGCGTTGCAGGCCGGGAAAGTGATCATAGAGTACCTACTGGGCGTGGCAAGCGTGTCTCACACTGCCATTTGCACATTAAAGGGAACACATTTTATAATAGCAGTGTGCAACTAAAAACGAATTTCAGAATGTCACAAAGGGAAACCACATTTTCAGACCTAGTGCAATATTTAGAGGCAAAGTTGTTTGCACATGGGACGTGGTCGTCGAACAGCACCTTAGAATGGCGTGACCGCATTCAGGGTGAGGTGCAGAAAGAAAAACTAGACAATATTTTTGCAGAAGGCAGCATAATTCAGGTCTGCCTTACAAGATTATTGAATGCAGCCGATAAAAGCGCAGAGAAATACTGTTTAATACGGTTATGCGGCAAAATATGGTTTATTTTGAATAAGTCCCTGCGAATGCAGGAAAATGATACCCAGCTAATTAACAGGTTAAAGACTGAATTAGATGGGGCAAGTAAAAATCAGGAAATGTTAAGAGCAGAATTGGATGTATGCCAAAAAGACATGCAATTAAAATGCAGAGACTTTGATGCTCAGTTATCCAAAAGCAAGAAACAATTTGAGGATAGTGAGCAAGAATTGGCACACTTAAAAGCCTTAGTGGACCACATTAGACAGGATGAAGATGAGGTTGTTTCAGAAATGCAGATTTTACAAAAAGAACATTGTGAAAAAGAATGTGATCTCCAGAGTGCAGAACAAGAAATGATTAAAATGATTCAAGAAAGAGACAAGAGAAATAAAGAGTTCAATGAATGCCAAATGCAAATGTGCGACATGCAGGAGGTGATTAATAAGATGAGTGATGAAAACAACTATTTGCAAAATGAAGCAAACAGACTCCTTAAAAAGTGTAAGGACTTAGAACAGCAAATGTGCATTCCCAGGTCCCAGGAGAGGCGGCAGGGTACCACATTCAATGGAGTGGAGGTGAATTCTAGTTCTGCCCAAAGAGCTAGTGCTCCAATGACTGGGCCGGTGACTGAACTTGGTTGCAGCGCCCTTGGGGGATTTGCTACTCCCATTGGGGGCAGCCACCAATCTCATACACCTGAAAACAGGATTGAATCACAAAATAGTGCAATTCCATGCATTGCAACAAGTAGCCCCATAAAAATAATGAAATCCATTAAAGCCCTGATCAAACCATTTAAAAAGGGAGGTGAATGCTGCATTGAGGATCACTTAGAAGCGGTGCATGACATTTTTAAAGCACTTCAGATACCTAAGGAACAGTATAGAGAATATTTTCATTTAACTTTAGATGACCCGACGGCCAGCATCATAAGGGGATTAAATGAACAGCAGAATATGACCTGGGTGGATTTTGAAAAAGAAATTAGGCGTCATTTTTCTCCTTTTCAGTCATTGCAGGAGGCAAAGAAAGTCGCTTACACAATTACTGCTGGACCTAATACATCCCCTCGCCAATTTTTACAAAACTTAAAAAGAGCATTTTCTCGCTTTGATGTATCTTTTGACCCAAATTCCAATGAGTTTAAAACTGCATACTTCTATGGGCTACAGAAAGACATCATATCCCAATTGGTCCGTGAATTTGACAGTGACAAGTCCCTTGAATGGATTGTACATCAAAGCACAAAACTATATGAGGTACTCTATTGTCAGGGTAGAGAAAGTGATAAAATGAAAGATACTAGACCTAAATCTAAAGAACCCTCAGCCACAGTAATGGAAATCAGTTCAGCCAAAATGTCCCTTGAGTCTGCTCAAAGCCAAGGTAAAAATAATGTGACACCTGAACAAAGGGGTAATCAACAAAGATCGCCATTCCCTGTACCAATGTTCCAATCACATGATCCTAGTAATAGGGAGAGCTACATCAGCCCTAGGTATTTAGGGGACAGACCCCGGGTAGGATATCGGCCTGATATGGCAGGTATGAACAATAACCAGAGACAAAATCAAGATCAAAGAAATAATGGTCCCTACCAGTCATTGGGGACACAGAGCAGATTTGATCCCAACACCATGATATATGGTAATCAGGATAGACCCCGATATGTGGATCGATTTACTGATAATGGAAATCAACATAGGGGCCAGTACCCACAATCTGAGAGACAGGACATGAGGCAAAACGTGAACTACAATCCACGTCAGTACAATGATTCCCCACCAGGGGACTATAATCAAAGGATGGGTGCAACCCGCTCCCCTCCACAAATGAATCAAGAGTTCAGAAACCATCCCAACCAACATCAATCACCTGAGAGGTATCAGAATAGATCCAATCAGGGGGAAAACAACCAATATCGACCTAGGCCACAGAAAGAGGATTCTAGAGAGATGGAAAGGTTACAGTGCCTTGAGGCCCAAGTGAAAATGTCAGCTGAGCAAATAGGAAAGCTCTATACAGCGCAAAAACAACCTTCGAAAGAGGGGGCTGATGGCCATACCAATGACCGGGGGGCTTCCGAAAAGTGACTAAGTACTCATGATAACTGCAGTGCCAAAATGACAAATTTCTCTGATATACTTTTGCATAACGACTCTGAGATGCCTAATGAATTAAAAATGAAAGTGCCAGTAAATGAACTTGTGACAGAAAGTGCAAATACTTCTAAAAAAGAGGTACGGTTTAACCTAGAGCTAAATAAAACAGTAAAGATTTGCACAAATGAAAAAGAAACATTAGGAATTCCAAAAGAACAAAGGGACAGATTTAAGAAAAATGACTCATGCATGGGGAATACCAGTGAACAGGGAGTACATGGGGATGCTATAGCTCCTTCCCTGGGCAAGCAAAACAATGACCAAACACAGGCAGAAAAAGGGAATACTCAAAAGGAGGGTACAAGTCAATCATCTGAAGAATTCTTTGAGCCACATATTTTTGAAGAGGCTGAAAGGGCTGGTATCACACTAAATGATCACAAATGCACAGAATTAAAAAATGACAAATTGCTGAATGATGTTGTTACACATGTTCAGTTGGAAGGTTGTAATGTGGTCTCTGATGTTACCCAGATGGATGGGCGAACAGTGGCCACACTCCAAAAAACCTCTGATCATGGAGAAATGAATAAAGTCTCTCGAGCAGAAATGGGTAAAAAGGAGGGAAAAATGTCTTTCCATTTACCAATGTGCTTAGCCAAAAGTGAAAAAGGCCTGAGAAAGGTGAGCCCTGAAATCAGTAAGAATTCACACTTCTTATGTATATTAGAGGAGGTTGAGGACAGATATTATGCACCCATCACTGTAGAAGAAAAATGCCACACCTTTGCTATGATTGACACTGGCGCACAGGCCACAATTATGTCCAAGGAGCTGGTAAAGAGTATCAATGAAGGGAGATCACCACAGAGTCAGATCACAGTGAAGGAAAATCAAGGTCCAGTGCATAACTTTAATGGGGAGGAGGTGCCCATCATAGGTGTAACTGAGGTTGACATAAAAATAGGAAAGCACAGAATGAAACAAGAGGTATTGATCACATCTATTTGTGAAATTCCATTTTTGATGGAGACAGATTGCCTGAAAAGATTGTCTCCTCTCATAGATGGGGTGAATGGAGTGCTGTGGTCCTTAACCAAAAAACCATTGAGGCCTAAGAAACTAAAATCACAAAACAGCAATATAAATTAATGTCACACCGTTGCCAAAACAAATGATGCTGTGGAGGTATATCTCCAGAATAGTTGCATCCCTAGTGTCACTGTTATATTAATGTGTCAAGACAAAATGCAGAGCGACAATGAAAAACTACCTGTACAAATATACTTGGACCCAAGGAAAAATTGGCAGAATGCCATAGATGAGCACACATTACGTTTTTATTTAAAAGAGAAAACATGCAAACAGAATATTGCTCCTAAAACAGATTCAGAAAAAAACATTACCACTCTGGCAGAAATACACATGGAAGATGAGCAACCATGGGTTCATGTTGGTATAAATGACTATTTTAAAACAATAAAAGCCACTTTAGCGCTTGGACATGAAAGGAGTTTCATTAATGAGAAATTGTTGCAAAAAATAATGGAGAGGGAAGAAATCCCGAAATTTAGGATTAAAAACCAATATGTTTCTGGGTTGGACAGTCCAGACTTTGAAAACCGAATTGCAGGCAGATGCATGCTTAAAATTAGCATTGGGCAGAAAACAATTTACCATAATGTATGGATAGTGAGTGGAGCACAAAATGAATTTTACATGGGCAATGACATCATGCACAGAATGTGTATGGTGTTAGTTTTCCTTAATCAAAAAATATGGTCACGCCTAGGTGGTCCGGCACCTGAATTTGAAAACAAAAGAAGGGCTTATCATTGTGCACAACTGGTTCCTTATGCAATTGAATTACAAATGAGGAAAGATATTATTATTCCTGCATTTACAAAACAGTTTGCAATAACACAGAAATGCAAAAATGGACAGCAGATGAAAGACTCTGATGCATTTGTATGCCTGAATGAATCCATAAAACAGCAAGGCCTGTATTATGAATACATTCCATTGGTAGATATTGGTGAAGGATCTGTAAAAATTATGGTAAATAATAAAGGTTGTCAGGATATTCATTTAGAGGAAAACTCCCCATTAGGAATGGCCATACAAAAATCACATTACACGGCAGATTTAAATAACATGATGATTGGAAATATCCCTGAAAAGTATGTAGATGCCAAGGGTGAGTTGCCAGAACACCTGGACTCTCAGCCCAAAGGAATATTTAAAATTCATTCTGTGTATCCTTAGGATTCAAATGAGACAGTGTGCTGCCATCAAGAGGATTGCATAATATTTAATTTAAATGAAAATGAAACAGAAAATCAGCCCATTCAAGTGGAAGCTGATATGCCAAAATATTTAAAAGTGGCAGCTTTACAAAAAGACACAGCCACACAGTTAGAGGAAAGCGCCGATATTCCCTTACCAGAAGATTTTCCAGAATTTTCCAAAATGGTAGAAGAGCAGATCTCCTTAGCGGATGCGTGTGACAGCAATGAGGATAGGGACAATCTGAGGGAGATATTTATGGAGTTTAAGGATGTATTTGCAAAAGATGCTTATGATTGTGGTTTAACTGATTTACATGTGGCCACACTACCAGAAGGGTGTAGCAGAAGTCCAGTGTTTGTACGCCAGTATAGACTACCGCTGGCATGTTTAGAATCATTGGCAGAGATTATTAAACATTTGGAATCGCGGGGAATCATCAGGCCCATTCATAGCACATCCAATACACCTATTTTAGGTGTGTTAAAGCCAAATGGTCAATGGTGGCTATGTGCAGACTTGAGAGAGTTAAATAAAAGAGTACCAGTATCTAGATGGCCACTGCCATTCATTGATCAGGGCCTAGCTCAGGTACATGGTTCAAAAGTATTTACCACATTAGATCTCACCTCTGGATATTGGTGCGTGCCATTGGCAGAGGAGATACAACATTTATTTTCCTTTACATTTGACAGGACTCAATACGCCTGGCTTAGGGCTCCGTTCGGGTACATCAATAGTGGGAGTGAATTTGGCATATTTTTGAGAAAGGCCATGCCGGATGCAGCGGAAAGAGGAACAATAGTTTACGTGGACGATGTCCTGATAAAAAATGAAAGCCTGAAAAGCCATTTTGATGAAATAAGACATGTGCTTGGCCAATTGCAGAAAGCAGGCGCCAAAGTATCTTTGCAAAAAGCACAATGGTGCAAGAAAAAAGTGAACTTTCTAGGGCATGAAGTGACTGAACATGGGCTAAATCCACAAAAGAAGAAAATAGAGGCCATACAAAGATTAAAAGATCCTAAAAATGTGAAAGGAGTAAAATGTTTATTAGGGATGACAGGCTATAACAGAAAGTTCATTGAAAATTATGCAGAAATCACTCAACCATTGACTAAACTGCTTAAACTGAATACTCCCTGGAAATGGGAAAAAGAGCAGTCTGATGCAGTGGCTAAATTAAAGGAATGTCCTGTAAAGGCACCATGTTTAGCATATCCCATAAAGGACAGGGATTTCTTTATAGAAATAGGTTTTTCTGAACATTGTATGTCAGCAGTGTTATCACAAAAACACGATTTGAATCACAAAACCATTGCCTATGCAAGTAAGGCATTTTCCCAAGTTGAAATGAAATTTAATGAATGTGAAAAGGCCCTATTAACCACTGTGTGGGCGCTACAACATTTCCGCCCCATTGTTCAGGGAGAAAAGGTGATTATTGAAACAAATCATCAACCTTTGCTATTTTTAGAGAGTAAAAGAATTAGATCAGGTAATCTAGCGCAGTCCAGAATCACGTCATGGACGCTGGCATTACAAGGTTTTCCTGTAGAAGTGAGATATGGACAAAATAAAAAGAATCCAATTGCTCAAGGGTTAGCTGACTTACATGACTGCGCAGCCGAACAAATACCAAATGAAATGGAAGTGGAAACTAGTTTGCAGGAATTTGAACAATCACCACACAAAGCTTTTGATGAAAAAACATGCAAGGATTTGCCAATTGTATATGTGGATGGTTGTGCTTTTCACATTGAAAATGACAGTAATAAACAATTAGTGGCAGGAATAGGAAATGTCTGGTTGAAATGTGAAGGCGTCCCCAGTATAGGGATGAGGATTGGAGATAGGAGCAGTCAGGTGGCAGAATTTGCAGCCATTTATAAAGCAATTGCTACTGCAGTTGATAAAAAGTTCAGTGAAATTGTCCTGGTGACTGATTCTGACTATGCACTAAATAGCTTTGTGGAGTATTTGCCTGGTTGGAAAGCAAGAGGCATGGTTACATACAACAAAAAGCCACTTAGACATGGAAAAATGATACAAGCCATAGACAAATTGGTGTCAGAGAATAATTTAACAATATACTGGAGAAAAATGTGTGGGCATTTAAAAACACCAGGAGAGGATAAGGAGGGAAATGATAAGGCAGACCACCTGGCTAAGATTGGGGCTGTGATGGGAGAATTGCTACCTATTGATTATTTAATGGGTGAAATACAAATTGATGCAGTAACACGTTCTAAAGCACCAAAGGAGGTATATCAACCAGTGGTACAGTGGAGTCATGACACGCCAGAACAAGATTTGATTGAGGCACAAAAGAGTGATCGAATTTTGGGAATCAATTATAATCATTTGATAGATCCTGAACAAAATCCTTTAACAGAAAATGATTGTATGGGAAAAGAAGAGTTGAGGGTGCTATTAAAGAACAAAACACGAATTAGATTACAGGATGGACTCATGATTAGAGAGTCCATAACAGGACAAATACAGTGGGTGGTACCCCTTTCATTCAGAGGGCTAATGCTACACCATGCACATGATGCCATAACTGCAGGCCATAGAGGTTCACAAAAAACATTAGAAATACTAAAAGATTATGCTTACTGGCCACATATGTCCCAAGATGTGGAATTATATACTAGAGGATGTCTAGTATGCGCCCAATTTAAACCTGCTTCACCAATGCATAGAGCCCCATTAATGAAAAGAGGCCTAACTCTTCCTTGGTCAGATTTGCAAATAGACTATGTAGGGCCTTTAAAAAGGTCGAGCAGAGGAAACCGTTATATTTTAAGTGTGGTATGTTTGATGTCAAAGTGGATTGAATGCATTCCTGCACCAGATTGTAGTGCGCAAACAGCATCCACATTGCTGGTGAACCATGTGTTCTCAAGGTTTGGGTTGCCACAAAGAATTGAGTCAGGCAGAGGAAGTCATTTCACAAGTACTCTAATGAGTAAGGTATGGCAAATACTGGGTGTGAAGAGAAAACTACATATTGCATATCGGGCGGCCTCTTCAGGTGGAGTTGAACGAAGCAATAGGTCTGTTGTGGATATTTTAAAGAAATTTGTGGCAGAAGCAGGTTCCAGCTGGGATTTATGTTTACCGTTGGTTTTGATGGCAATCAGATCAACTCCTGCCAAAGCAACAGGTGTTAGCCCCCATGAGGTCTTGACAGGTAGGAAAATGGTGTTACCACAACACCTACTATACAGAACACATGAGCAAACACTTGTGAGTGCATCCACAGTTCATGAATATATTGATGAACTGAGGAGGCATTTGCAACATGCATTTGCTTTTGTGCAGAGAAATCTGGAAAGAGCTGCTGACAGTGCAAAGTCTTATTATGACAAAAAGACATCAGTAAAGGAATATAGTGTAGGGGATCTGGTGTACAAGTTTCATTTTGGAAAAAGTAAACAGAAAAATTCTAAATTTCTAGCAGCCTGGCAGGGGCCATTTCGAATTATAGATAAGGTCTCTCCTGTGGTTTATAAAATTTTGAAAAATGAAGGTGAAACGGCGATAGAGCAGTTTGTCCATGTAAATCAGATCAAACCATGCCATCCCAGACACGAGATCAGGCGGCTTGAGCATATAGAAACAGAAAGCCCTGGGGCTACTACCAACTGATGCACACAATACAACATAAAATCCCTTGAACACAAAAAGAGAAAATAAATGGATACAATCAGGAGGCAGTGACAGAGAAGTTAAAAAGTTGATTGTTATAATGGCACACAAACACTGTAATATATGTAAAAATATATAATATAATATAAGTAAATAAATAAATAAATAAATCAATAAATAAATAAATATATATAATGGAAGCTCATGGTTGGTGTGCAGAGAGAAAATGTATTAAATATTGAATGCTGTTTTATATATGCTTGTTTTCTTTTTAACTTGTGTTTAATTTCAGGAAAAAAAAAAAAAAAAAAAAAAAAAAAACGAAATGTTTTTACCAAGCATGTTTTATTTTTGGAAAAAGGGTGAAGTTAGTATTGTACAATATACTTAATCTGTTTCTTTTCTATTTTGGTTTAGAACATTAACTATTTATCCCGGAGGGCACGGGAGACGATGGAGTCCTGGAGCCCACGTGGACGGATTCCGGGAAAGCCCCAAAGAGGGGTGAAGACCAAGGCTGCAAAGAGATCAGCATTGAAGATGATACCGATGATATGGTTAATGATGATGATATTTGGAGGGATCTTCAAGAATTCAGAAGCACAGGTTGTCATTGAACCTGGACCAGCATCTGGTATCGCGGTGGAAGAGGCACCAGGATTCATCATGAGTGATAGAAGGATGATTTTCCAAAATATCTACATACCATTGAATCCTGAGATTTTGATTGAAAAACATTTGAACAATACCGGAATTAAGATTGAACAGACTAAAGAGTGGCTGGAAATAAGAAAAGAGGACACTAAGCAGTCAATAAGAGATATATTAATGCAGTTGGAGAAAACATTTGTGAATTCAGCAGACATTAAGAAGAGGAGAGGAAAGAGAGGTGTGGTGATGCTCGCAATATCATTGGTAATGTCTATAGTTGGAGCCATAATAGGTACCACAATATCAACAGCCAATTCTATTTCGGTAGGAACACTGAGTACTAAAGCGCAACAACTGAGTATTGACATAGAAATAATACAAAAAACATTAGATGGGATTAGAGGGGGACTGAATGAACAAGTAAGATTCATAAATGAAACTGCAATCATTCTAAATGAACAAGCAGATGTGATGCAACGGGCAACTAAAATAATACTTAAGCATGACAGAACTTTAAATGAAATATTGAACATAATGAGTCCTGTTGATAGACTATTAACGAATCATATGAGAGAAGTTCAAACTGCAGTTTCACAATTGATTCAAGGACATATCCCCTTGTATTTTGTTTCGCAGGATATTATTCGTCAAATGATAGAAAGATTGACCAGGTGGGAAATTGATATAATACAGGTAAAAAACTGCATTTGAAATGGGTAATGCAATGCCGTTATACGTGGACTTGGAAAGACTAGAGATCGGATTTTTGCTATGCATCCCATATGTAGCTCCTGAACTTATTTATCAAACGAAGTGGGTACACAACGTGGGATTTTGGCAAGAGGACAAATTTATTAAGATTAAGACTCCAGAAGTGGTGGCTTTTCAGTCATGGGAACCTGAAGTTTATTTAATACCAAACCTGGAAACATGTGTCAAATTTAAAGAACAAAATTATATGTGTCCAGGTAAACCGTTTGTTCCTGATGCCACAGATGCTATTTGTGGTTTGAAATCTGACCCAAGTATATCAGAAGGATGTGAAGTGATTATTAGCAATATGGAGAGTGAAGAACTGGCACAGGCTAAGATGGTCAGAGGTAAATGGTTGGTCAGCACCTGTTTAAAGAACATGACGGTAGTACATTCAAACCATGGAACTTACGTGGTTAAACAGGTGAAATATAATGTTTTTTATTTACAGGTTCCAAAGGATACAATTGTGTCAATTGGGGGGTTAACATTGTTTCATGTAACAAATGATGTTTGGGAAAGCCAAGCGGAAAATATCGATTTTTTTCAAAGGGATACTTTTCCAATAGATCCGGATGTGGAATATTTATTGAATCACAAAGAAAGACATGTTATAAAAATGAATTTGAGAAAAAACAATATTACAATTAGTAATCTGGGGATAATAGAAGTGGAAAGATTTAATTGGGGAACTTGGGGGGAACGTTCAATAGTGGGTTTGGCTGTCCTGGTGCTAATCATGGGTGGATGGTTGATTGTGTTATCAGTAAAAATGAAAATGTTACTGATTTTAGTAGCTACGTCAGGAAAAGAAAGATATCCCAATACACATGCATTTAAAAAAAAAAAAAAAAGAACAAGTTGTTTTTAGGAATTGGCTTGGATCGTAGCCAAGTTCTAAAAACAAAAGGAGGGTATGTAAGGATATTTGGCGTGTTACAGCACAGAGTACAGCACTACTGCACAGGTAGCATTTTTTTTTTTGATGCAGCACCACTACATGGGTGTGGTGCATTGCTATATGTGTTGCCAGAGTAACATGGACATATAAGTAAAGACAGGCTATTCAGTCAAAAACGATTTTTACATATAAGATGCAAATCTATTTTTACAGTTAAAAGCACACATGTGCACATTTAAAATGCACACTATTTTTCACCTGAAATGCCTATGTTGCAAGAGACACATTTGAAAATTAATAACTAACCTTATTAATAACTAACCTGACTAATAAAACTTCATTTAACATAACCCACTAATAAAAATGTGTCTCCACTGCAGAATTAGGCCTACTCTGAAAGTGAACTTTAAACGCACATTCATTTTTTTTTCTCTGCTGCTCTGTCCACATAACTACAGGAAGCAAAGAGCTCGAAGGAACAGGAAATCAGTTTGTTACAATTACCATTGTAGAAGGGAGCCATTGTGTAGTGAGGGAGGAGATGACATGATTGATTCTGATTGGAGCAGCGTCATAGCAAGTATCATGCTAGAGGCTGTGATTAGTTTTGCTGGAGAAGCTTGAGGGGAGGGGGAGAACAATCGGGATCTTGCAGAGCTGGGAGAAGGACCTGTTTCCTGGCTGAGGCATTCCTGCTGCAAAAGCTGAGAGTTCCAGGCAATAACCCCGGTTTGAGAATGGCAGACGCTTGTTTTCACTGGGGTTAATCTTCAAGGGAGCCAAATTCAGAAAGAGAATAGCCGGAGAAAACTCATGCTGAACAGATAAGGTAATTACAGAAGCTAGTGGGAGCTGTGCGAAAGTGTGCAAAACTGTTCAGTCAGTGTATTCGAGGGCGTCTCAGTCCCTTATCAGCATATTTAATGTTACCAATTGAATATATTCTCGCAGCTCTCTGTTCATTTTATCACAAATAATGTTGTATCATTTCATTTATTTATATAAAAAAAGTTAAACTGTGTTTAAAAGAAATTTCTATAATACAAAAACATTTGAAAACAGATAGCTAGTGTGTATTATTTCTCTCTTTTATTTTGCATGGGGAAAGGTTTAAACGTGGGGAGATTTTTAAACAGTGTAATTGTCATTTTAAGGCAGATGTGTGCATGATTCTATTCAGTATGGACAGTTGTGAGTGACTGTTTGTAGCATAGCCTGTTGGAGGTACATGAGCCAATGGGAAGAGAGACTCTCTGGACATAGTTCCCTACCCTATATAAGGTAGTGGAAATTACCACAAAAATACCACAATAGCCCATGGTGGCACACAACACTAACAATTAAAATGTGGTATCCCTAAAATGTAGGCCTGAGGTCTCTCTAGTGATCAAGAACAATCTAGATAAAAAACAAGGGATGTTGGATATTGGGGCCACAAATAAACCAACCACTACACCAACCACGCAAACTACCGCACATCATCTAAATAGGTCTGAATTCTGAAATAATGCAATGTATTATTGTCATGTGTGACCCAATATGAATACAGAGAGTGATTATTGCTAAAGGTATTTTGGCGGTAAGAAAATACCGCAAAGCCCCAAATATCCGCAAAATACCCAACAGGTATACCTTATTTTGATATTTCTACCAAAACCAAGAGTTTCTCAAGTAGGACAAATTCCTGATCCTTAAGAAGCCTTAGTGAATTGAATTCGGGAAGATGAATATTTATAGGCACTGTTAGCTAAAATTCAACCAGTAAATCCTGCTTCTGCAGTTCTGACTAAGCCTCTGTTCACCCCTGTTACCAAAATTCCAAACAAGATGATTTGACCTGAACTTTCACATTTGTCTGCTCTACCTTTCTCTTGTATTTCTTTTACATATTTTGTAGATGGTGGTTGAGACATGGAGAGAAAGATAACACAGTCTGGGTATGGTATGGTAAATCAGTTTGGCATGTAACCAATCAGTGCTCTAATGCTCAAATGAATTACAAAAGGGTGAACATCCCAGAGGGAGTGCACACAGTGGTGGCTGCATGAAGGTGTGCTGTAGATGCAAAATGATTTGAAACTGGCAGTGTAGCAAATCTGTCCTGTAAGATGTTCTGTTTTGATAACTTATCTGACCCCCATTAAATGCCACAGTGACCAAAAGGTTGTCTTTCAATAGCCCCATGTTTTCTGATAACATATGAATGGTAAGGAGAATCAATCTTGTTGCATAATTCAACAATTGATTTGCATGCTTTAGAGATCTTGGAATTTTAGAATATTACCAAAGGGATTTGAGGGTCTCACTGCTATGATACTGTATGTGATGTGTCAGAGTATAGGTATGTCTTTGTAAATGCATCACTGGATACCATCAACCTCAAAATGCCTTTGTCTTTCATGTCACTTATCAGTTCCCATATTGCTTGAGCAAAGCCACTGTCCAACTGGAGCAACACACATACATGGTATTGTCTAAGAGGGGTAAAAGGGAGCTCTCTACCTCAGTGTAGGATGGGGAAAATACAGTTCTTGCAGTGTGGAGTGTGTACAGGGGCTAGTCTATTCACTAATGGAGAAGCTAACTTGGATCATTGAAACATTCAGTACAATCACAAGGGATGTTTCATCATAACTGGAATAGGGGATTTGGAAATGATTCTGGCATCCCAGCAGATTAGCGGCTCAGGAGGAACTTGTGGAAGTATGTTGGTTGGAAATGCAAACTATACATTTGCACATTTCAAGCCAATGTTCCGTTGGATGGAACATCAGCTCCAACAGTGAAACTGCACAACATTCCTGGGCCAGCTTCAACTGGGACAGGGTAGCCGATCATGATGTGGGTGAAGTGCATCCTCCTGGAAGTCCATCTCAATACCTGACTATTGCCCCAGAAATAAGCCATGACCTCTAAATAGGATTAGGCATACATTGGTTACAAACAAACAAATGGTGAATGCAGCTGTTGATTCCCTCTTTAGGGTTGTATAATGAGAAAGAGCCACTGAGCTTGCAATATAGAGCCTACTTCTATGCCATTGCTCTTAATTTATCAACCTTTTGACCAGATTGCTTATTTAAGACTGCCACCTGTCATGCTATGAGCATCACTAGTCCTAACAAACAGGAATATCACCTGGAATACATCTTGCCTTGATAAAGACACCTGTGTGTCGAAACACGTGTAGGCTGAAAAATGAAGGAAACATTTTCTGCGATTAAATTACTACTCACCAAGGGGTCTTGGACATTTGAATTAATCATAGGAAAAGCATAAGTGGAGTGTGTCAATGTATATCATAGGCTAGCATAATCAATCAGACCAATATGCAAATCTGTTTGTATGTGTTTCTGTCTGAGGTTGTGAGTGGAGTCTCATAGGTCTGGTGTTGCAGCAAGTCTTGCCCCATTTGAGGACACCTAGTGCACTGCAAGTTGGATCTAGTCACCTTCATTTACATACATTAGTTACTGTGGCCTTTTCAGCCTCCCCAGTTGACATGTTTTAGCAAGATAGCAAGTGGTCATGTGTTGGTAATAAGAAATTAACATTATGGGTGGGTTATGTGACAGGTGTTTTGCTTCAAGAGTTGCTTTTATTTCAAGAGATAAACAGTTGCATAGAATTGGTATCCCTGCCCTCTGTAGATGTCCATTTTGTTTTGCAGACTAATGCTAAAAGGCATTATGTTCTCGGGCTAGCAGAAAAGAAGCCCATGGTAAGATTATACATAGATGTTAGGATGCCATTTTCCTTGAGTTGCAAGAAAACAAATATAGCTGTCTCTGTCATCCCACAAAATGTATGAGTGGGCATATAATTCAAAACACTAGTCCACTAAGAATATTTTTGTTTTGTTAAATGATATTATTCCCAAATAATACCAAATACCTCATATCTCTTTCTGAGGAACAATTTTTTTAAATGCACAATGACACTTGCAGTACACTTTATTTTGAATTGCTCTATTAGCCATCAGCAACATTAGCATAATGTGTGAATGATCTACCAGATAAAATGATGGAAATCACATTTTAATGTCTGGGAAGAAGACTAAAATTGTCAGTGCCACAATCCTCTTCACAATCTTGATCAGCTCCAATAAATGAGCCTCTTTTGGCAATGTCCTGGACTGGCCACTATGACATTCCTTTTCATAACCCCATAACCTATACTAGAGAAATGTGTCAAATCATTGCTAAACTGTGAGGAAGTGTCTTGATAATCCTTTCTATTTCTTCTCATCCTGCAGTATTCATCTACAAGCCTGTTAGATTGCCTAGAGGGGGCTTGATCATTCAATGGCTAATTAACACGTTTCCAAAGCACTTGATGCCCTCCATGCTCTTGAGGATATTTCATGAAGAAAAAAGAAAAGAGGATGTGTGGCCTGGCTATAACCATGCTTAACCAAGACAAGCACCATACATCCTTTCCGTAAATAGATCCAGCTGCTCTTCTAAATAATATGGACATTTATAAAGCTCTAATACTAAATGCTAAGAAGGATTATACACAATTCAGATCTCGCATGCTGAAGACAAGCATAACGGAATATTTAGATTAGTGATGTTTAATCTGCTGCATTGATTAAGATGACAGTTGAACCTTGTGGATCAGAAAAGAAATACAAATGCACAATTAAATTAGCACCAAAATTGCTTCGGTTAATCTACACCTACAATAGACTACAGGAGCAGAATACTTGGACTCTTGCACCACTGACATCTTCTTTGAGCAAATTCAGCCTCTAGCTTTGACTGATACCATGATCCTTAAATCAACTAGTATGATCTCAGTACCTTTACAAGACCTCTACTGACAAATCATTACAATAAAATACGACAACTGCCTAAAATCACTATAATTATTATGATGATAATCCATGCCTCCAACCTGCAAGACTCACTCCCAGTGGGGACTGAAGAAGCCAACACTAATCACACTCCTTTAATAGGGTACAATGAATACTACCAACCCAAACAACTTTTGTTTGATTTTTAAACAAGCTCCATGAGCATGCTCTGATGACCCAGCTTCAGACTTTTATGGAATGGAATAACTTGATGGACTATCTGAAAGCCGGGCTTCACTTAGAGAGATGTTCACTGATGTTTAGATTACCTTCCGCTGATCAGAAATTGAACTGGAGAGTGGATTGTTGTGTTTTTGAGCCTATTTGCAACCTTCAAACACGTGAGACACTCTATATTGCTCTCCAGACACATCCTCAGAAGGTGAAGGTGGCAGTAGGTGACCTCAGTTCAATACAGGACTTAGGATGGGGACAGCTTTATTTTCATTTTAGTGTATTATCTCTCGAAATGGGTTGAGTGATGTCCTGGTTCAGGCTAATGACTGAAAGGTGAAGGAGTCTTCTGTTCATATAGAGTGTGTTATGATTGCATGGTCAACAGTGTGTCTTATACATTGTACTGTAACATATAACAACATAACATCAACCCAAGCTATATGCATATTAAGGAAATGTTGTTGAATGGATCTGCCTGTGGATCATCAGGCCAGGATTATCTAGTTAGCCCATTAGGGGCACCTAGGGTTTAAACTCATTGAGAGGAGACACATGCAGGTCTACTGGTGGCCTAAAATGGACACAATATCTGACAGTATTTTTAGGGCTTTTCGAGAATGCACCAGCAGTGATAGTCAAACATTGTTAGAGAGGCCCCTCTGTTGCTGATCCTGTGTTCCCCCCAAACCCTAGGTGAAGATGGCAGTGGATGGCCTCAGGCTGATCCAGGATTTAGAATGATGAGCCAAATGTATTTCCATTTGAGTGGATTACCAAATGGGTTGAGCAAAGGGATGGTGATGGAAGCCTCCACCGAAATGATCAAATTCTTGGACACGGAGTGTACTTCAAGAAAAGCTTCCCATGTAAAATAGTAACTGATAATGGGGTACAATTTCCCATCTGATATGATGAGGACATTTCTGGCTAGTTATGGAATTAAGCATACCTGCATGGCTTTGTCTCACCCGTGGGCCAAAAGGTTACTGGAAAGCATGACAGATCAAGCAGGGGTGCAGTTGACTCTTAGTGCAGGAATGCACTGGACGTAGGTTGTTAAGTGCATGGTATCAACGTAATGCACCACCCCCCCATCCAGTAACAAAGATGTTCCCATTTGTCTTGCTCAAAGGTAGTAAGCCATACCCATACCCGTATCCAGGGTGGTTTGGGGCTGGCCAAATCCGCACCAGTGGATAGGGGCAGGTTTATGAATGCTAGTTATAAAGGGCAAGAGCAGAGCAATCAGCATGGTGATATTGAAAACAACGTCCAACAAAGACCCTGGGAGGTGGGAGACTGGGTGGCTGTGTACAACCCCAGGGTGAACATTAAGTGCCAGTGGGACACGATCCTTGGTGCCAAGAAGATCACAGCAGTATGGAATGGGATGGTGATTGTAGAAGTATTAGGAGGTTCGTTGCATTGGTCAGTTAGTCTGATGTGGAGCAAATGATATCCCTGCAGGAAACTAAAACAAACATGAGGATGGTGTCACTGCACTAGAAACCAGCCCATGATGGGACACTCTCACACTCAGAGCTACACATGCAGTGGCGGGGTGATGCTCAGTTCCAGATGTGGTGCCCCGCTGAGGTCGATGGAGGACTAATCACGTAAAAAATGTACATAGCCATTAACGTTCTTTTCTGGGGTTCAGGGGGGATGAGAGCGAGGGTTGTGTATTTTTTGAATTGGTGTTTCTATAAGGGAAAGTTGGGGATGGAGTTTTCAGTGGTGCGCATGAAGAGTTGTCAGTTTTCAGAAGTTTCCTGTGGATGGTGGGTCAAAGAAGCTTAACTCACCCAGTGCAAGCATCGCAATAATGAAATATTCTGTGCCTTTGATGGGGTGGGGGCTTTTGTAATTGGCAACATTGCAATATCCGGGGACAAAGCTATAGATAGTGCGTAGGTTATGTTTTCCTAGCAATGGGATCTTTTGTAAAAGTCATAGACAAGATATCCATGCACTGTTAGGGTTTTCCTGAGGCTTAATGGGTGACTAGCATCTTTCAGTTCGAAATCATGGCACGGCACATTTCTTAGACTAGTTTTGTTTCATGTCAGACAATATTGATTAGATCAATATTTTTCCCAAAGCCTGTTTTCATTATCACGAGAACGTTAAGGTTTGTTGTTCTTTATAAGCACTTTTGTTTTTTTTTTCACCCCCAAGTCACTCCATCAACGTGATATAAGTGCTCAGAAAGAATTTCATATTTTCTTTTTGCTTGTCTTGTATGATGACAAATACCTCTTTTCCAAGTGCATTCAGATATTTTTACAGCTCAGCTGGAGCATGTCCCATATGTTTAATGATGATTATCTTTGGTGTTCAGCAACTTGTTATTGCTCTGCACAATATTAACTTTTTACAACGAGTTACAGAAACGAATTCATATGGAAAGGTAATAAACTGTGTGCCTGACTAATGGATATCCCGTCAGCCGTGCATATAAATATACATTTTTTTCACTTACATGAAATATCTAGTAAATTATCTAGGCTTTCCAGAGTCAAATGTTTTCGAGGATGAATTTATAACAGCCATTAAAAGCATCACTTGGCACAAACGTTCCTCTTCCTTTCAAGGTCTTTAAATTAGGCTATAAACAAAAGGTGTTGGAGTCAGCAAGACGGGAAGAAAATAATGCTGCTGATGATTATATACATGATGATAACGTGAAATGAGAAAATGTGGCGAAGAAAAGGCTGCTATGTCATAACTCGTTTGCGGATGTCAGTATTGGGTGCTGTGATAATGTGTGCAAGAAAACCTAACACTGCAGGAATGCAGCCCCTGCCATGAGAGCCCTGAGAGAATCGAGGAGCACAACGAAGACTCAGGTCTGCTACCAGCCTAGCCCCCCATAGTGCCTGCCATTAATGCCATTAGCCAAAAAGGGCCTTTATTCGGGCTGTTCATTTTTTTGGTTGTTATTTTAAAAGATATCGGCTTCACAAATACTTCACACGCCAGATGTTCTTCAACAAATGCTACAAATAAATGTAGCCAGTGTAAATAATAGTAAACGGACGATAGGCCCTGACGTATTGACTAAGACAGAGAATGAAGCAACCTTGATAGCAGGCCAGTGGGAGATTGTGGCAGAGAGCATGTGCGGCGGTGTGGGTGAAAGGAGAGAGAATGATTGCAGGGGGAAGTCACAGTATACAGGGGAATTCTGGTCAGGGCATAAGTCAAAACGACATGTCAACTCGGGGGAGTAGCACTGTAGACAGGAGCGGAACACAGGCGTATACTGACGGATATTGACTATGTTCTGAGCCTCCTGAATGGATGGTGCAATTTCCCCAATACTAAAGACATATTTGGACACAGGACATGTTTGTGAATCTAGTAGCTGCTAGTAACAAGCAGTTTGTTATACTATTGAATGACTGATTAAAGGCAGATTGTTAGGCAGAATCACATGCAGTACCTTTTGGGAACACTACACACAATTAAGACTACAAATGTCAGTACAATTTCACCGTTGGTACAAGCGTGTACTACACAATAATGTGGTAGCAGTGGCTGAGCAGCCAGACTTATCTCAAGAGTCAAGTGAGCAGTACAAGAAGTTATACAAAGGACTAGCAATCACAGTGGTTCAAACAAACACTTACTCAAGGTTTCTTGGTAAAAGCATATACATTTATTTATACAGTCAGTTGGGAAACATTCCACTAGTAAGAGCAGATCAATATCACAATCTAATACACTACAGTACACAACCAATTTGTTTCTGAACAAGTTCAGCTCCCCTAAAGTGGGAGCAAAATGGCACTTCAGTTACTCTAAAAAGGGGTAAAAAGACAAGATTAAGAAGAATTAAAACACAATGGGCCTCATTACGACTCAGGCGGTAAGGGGTTTACGGCGGCGTAAACAGCGCCGACCCTTACCGCCTGATTCCGAGGTCCCTTAGCGCCATGGAGGTTTTAACACCTGCTTTTAGCAGGTGTTAAAATCCATGGCGCTAAGGGACCTTGATGTTAATTACGCCACCGTAATTTACGGTGGCGTAATTAACGCCTTCCCCACTCCCATTATGCCCTATGGGGCAAAAATGGGAATGGGGAAGGGTAAATGGGGATTGGGGACTTACCGCCCCGCCAACCTCGGAATGGGGCGGTAAGTCCGCCAACCACCATGGCGTAAACGTAGTTTACGCCATGGTGGTAAAGGTACGACCCAGGCGGTAACTTACCGCCTGGGTCGTAATGAGGCCCAATTACTTTCATGGGCAGAGCAAATGATTTCAGTTCACTAAAACCAGCAATTCAATTCAATAAGCCTAGTCCAAAGTCAATGGTTCAGAGTCTTGTATAGGATAGCACAGTTCTGAAAGTAAAAGGTTAAGTCTTTGCCACTGTTTTTAGAAGTAGTTGGTCAGACGAAAAGTTATATGTTGGTTTAGGGAAGGACACGCCTCCAAGGTTGGGAAAGATTCACAAACTTTCACCGTGGCAGAAAGGATTTCTTGACCTCACTTGCACAGTACCTTTCAAATGAAGAAAAGCTGTAGCTGAGGCAGTTGTTCCTAGCAGTTCCTGCAGATCTTGCTGTTCCTGAGCTTCAGTCATGGGAACAAGAAGGAGGACCTTGGGAGGTTCCTGCACTGCCCAGGGAAGAGGCCACAAGCTTGGCAAAAAGTCCGTTTAAGGTGTGAGTGCCTTAAAGACCAAAAACTGGTATCCTTCCCACTGGCTATCCGGTTTTCAACAGCACTCTGAAGAAAATTCGACCAGTATAGGGGACGGTGTCCAGGTGGCTTGTGAGTTGTTTTTTCCCACCAAACTCAAGGGAAGAAGTTATCCGTGAAGGGCGTCTCTGTCGATGAAATTTCAGGCAATTCAGACCTGCAGCAGGGCTTCACCAGTGGACCAGGAGTTGCAGCAGTCGTCTTCCTTCAGCTCATCTTCGGTTCTTTCGTTCCCATGGTCGACTCTGCTTTCCAAGTCCCAGAGACCTGTTTTTAAACAGTTTTCCCCCATTCATTCCAACCGAGCTGTCACTCACCTAGCAGGGTGGCTGTCCTTGCCGGACAGCCAGCCGGCCAATCACGCCAGAGTGCTAGGAGACTAAGCACAGGACACCTCCCTCACATCTTGTCAACCACCGACAATCAGGCGCCAGAGGAGGGCTTCAGCACTGAAGCCCGCCAAAAGCCAAGGAACAAAGGGACCAAACATGGTTTGGTGCTCAGAGTCAAGCAGTAGCAGGACCTTTCCTAAAAGAAACGGTGAGAAAAGGTGAGTCTGTTTTTACAGATAGGTCTTGGGCGCCATATTGGAAAACATGGCTGACCCGATTCTTAGCTGTCGGTGTTTGCATTCGGAAAAATTCATGGTAGTTTGTTAAAAACCATTGCCACCAGCCATTTCAAGAGGGAAAGGGTAACATGTGACTGTTATATGAGTGTTTAGACATAGGGGATGCTAGGAAGATAGTGTGTGCTGGGTCTTTGAATTTAAACAGACTAGCAAAGTCAATTTAACTTCACATGCTCGGGGAGACAGTAGTCAGTCCCAGAGAAGGTATTTAAACCTTGGGAAGTCTGAAAGACATCCCTGTGTGTGCTGTGTGACACACAAGAAAAAGATGATGCCTATGGAGTTGTTTAAAACTCCATATCCAAAGAACACAAAAGTAAAACACACATCAAAATACATGAAAGAGTAGGAAAAAAAGACTCACACTCTTTCCAGGTAAAAATGAAAATCCTAGAAATCTAACAAAGTTGCTGGGGGTCTCAAAAGTTAAGGGAAATTAGAACATTCTTGAGAATTCTCCCTAACACAGATGTACCTGAATCTAAAGTATAATGTGGGAAATAAAGGGGATTTGCACCCGGGGAAAGGCACTTAGCCAATCAGGTGGCTGGAAAAGTGGGTAAGAACACATTGTGTACCGCCCGGCTTTTCCATTCACCCGAGGCCCTTCCCCACAGTGCCATCTTGATTGTGTGGAGGCAATATGGAGCATCTCCCTATTGCCTCCCCAGATCCCCACCCGCCCCCAACCCCCAAAGACATCCTGCACCCTTTCCCCACCCACCAGCTGGACCAGAGGTTTTTGTTCCGGTCCCGGCGCTCATCGCACCCACTGCCACCATGAAAACAGAAAAGGTATTAGGTCTTTTTTCTTTTGGCGGGGGACATCTTGTTTTTTTAAACAGAAGATTGACCTCGGGCAATATGCACAAAGCCTATCTCTCATGCAAATTCTTTACAAAAATAAATTATTTGCACCCCGGACGAACCCTGGTGTGTGAATAGCAATCATCCCAACTCAGGGTGGGAATACAGGTCTCGTAGTGACCGTTACCAGCCCTCTATGCCACGTTTAGTATAATATACAATAACTGTAGCGTCCCGGTATGGCCTGATTAAATGTGTGATGGAAAAGTATACACAAAAGATCGATTTGTGGTCATTCTTGGGTCGGATGTACCCTAAACTATTCATGTAGTTCCTGCTGCAACCATGAGATAAGTAGTCAGCACATTCTTTGGGAAATTCACTAGTTCTGGTCATCATACAGTTTGAATGTTTATGACTTTGCAAAGTTTAAACATGGTGATTGTCGTTTTGTGTAACCCACAGCCTCATGCATAGCTTTGTAATTAACACTGACATGCCTTGGGACTCAGTAGAATGCCAGCCCAAAGATTACATCCATATTATGGCTATGCACGTACTGTAGTTCTGCGTTTGTTGGCAGTACAAACATATATCCTGTAGATTTAGGGGTTCAGAGAGTTCTGCAAATCCAGAATGGTTCGAGAATGGGTAAGTTTGTACAAGCCCCATTGCATGTATAAATGACAGGGGTTCTTCTTAAAGCCACAGTTCTTCCTTTTTTCCTAGAGGTAGGAGCTCTCTATAGTATAACAAAGGGTCGATAGAATCCTCATTCAAGAAGGAATATTGTGAGGCATCTGATTTGGCTGCACCCTCTGCTGTTTAATTAGAAACCACCTCTTCCTTTATTGAAACTTCCAAAAGGGATTCCCTTTCTAAGATAATGGCTTCTTCTTAGAGGGCTATCATAACAATTGCTAAAAACTGTTTTCAATTCAGTGTCTGGCCCGGTCCTTTTCTTTGCAGCTATCTCTTTCCTAGTTAAAGGCCTTTCGCAACCTGCTGGTGATGAAAAGCTCACATCCAGGATTCTAGTAAATAGAGGAAACACCCCTCCTGCACCAAGGATGGGTGCATCATCATACCCTCCACATTCTCACGCCCTCAGACTTGCAGTATTGCAGACCAGAGAGTTACGCTTGGCTGGATTAGGTGGCAAAGAGAAAACATGAATAACTAACTCTGGAACTGCCTCAAGATAGTGAGGATCACCTTTATCCAACCTTTATTGAGTGACATCAAAGCGAAGGTTGGGTATATTAGTGAGGACCCTGTTATGTGGGTTCTGAGTAAGTGGGCTGTAGTTGGGCACAGGATCCATCTAGGGTGTTATTGTTCGAAGCCTCATTCCCTAGTTCATCTAAATTCAGAAGAATTGAGCCCACTCACCTATGCAGTACAGTATGTTGATAAACATGCTAGTGGTAGAATTGGCAAGTCTCCAGAGGTAGAGTGAGGTCTGAGTGCTCCCATCTGATAGTTCATTTGTATTTGTATTTTGTATTTGTTTTATTTATACCGCACAGCCATCGGGCCCGGAGGCATCAGGGCGCATATTTGTTCAAAGTTACAGTAATGCATATATACAGGCAATAGTTACAAAAAACATGATATTAACAATGTGACAAACGTATGTGTACACTTGTAATTGAAACCAGGATGCCCATGTTTCTGGCTCAGTAAGGAAAATATCTTACAAAGGGCATGGACCATGTCTGGTTTTCCTTCCAGAATGAGTTACTACATACATCTGGGGTAAACTGGACATCTCAGCACAAACACCTGAAATATTGAGCGTTGGGCACAGAAGGCTATATTCTTGTTAGCCAATGCTAACGCTTGCCTTTTGGCTAAAATACACAATCACCTCCTGTTTAAAATAAACCCCAAGTTAGGGTCCGTGTCGGAAACGTCCTCTCTGAATTCAGAGGGCTTGCTTTTATGGGTCAGTACATCAGAGATATAGCTTAATATGTCGCTACATTCTCTTCATTGGAACATACCCTTTCTATTATGAACAGCATATTCTAACCAATTAGGGATTTACCCAGTGCAGTAATCAGCAGAATTTGATCCTCTGGGTTCTTCTCTAGACCATAAGGCTCCTTCTCAGTATCTAAGAGCAGTGGATTGGCAGAATTAGGGCCTGACCAACAGTGGAATCAGTTCTAGGTAGGTGGAGCTTCCAGTACACATACTTTATCGGAAGCTTTACAGTTGGATTCCCCTCCATATTTGTCTTACCACACTATGGGGGTTGCAATGAATTACCTTCTGAGCCTGCAATTTGTCAGACAAATCCCTGCCTCAGCAACTGCCTTTGCTGAGCTTCCACATCAATAGTTTTACAGCCTCCCACCATCTACCCAGGCAAAAATTAAGGCCTTAAAAAAGAGTTATAGTTTATCTTGAACCACAATCTTTTTTCCATTCAGCACCTGGCCAGAACCATAGGCCTTCTCTCAACATCTTCTTGGGCAATCTTTTCAGGCCCTCTGTTATAGAGGTCTTGTAGATTGAAGAAATTAAGCATGCAACAGGGCAGGACACATGACTGCCAGGTTCTCCTAAATTCGAAAGCAAATTTGGAACCACTGCTGCCTCAATCACATTTAGGCATGGAATGGCAGACCCATTTCTAGCTTTTCTCAGATTCTCTAATTAGACCTAGATGCCAGCCTGGTCAGCAGGGTTGCCAGATGTGGCACGATCTTGTCTGGTGGACCGTGGTCTCACAATGTGCCATCAGCGCCATCAGTTGTTTGAGATATTAGCTAGCTCCTTTGTGATTAGATGTTTTACTAAGGACGGGGAAAACATCTCCCAGTGTTATGTATGGACAAAGCGGCAGCAGTGTGTTAAATAAACAAGTAAGCAAGAAATCCCTCAAAATATCTGGCAGAACTGGAGAAGTCCTTTTGGGATTTCTTCTTCCACTGAATATCATGGTCCGTGCAGAGTTTCTGCCAGGTGTATACAATTCGGTAGTAGACTGGTGTTCCGGAAATCTAAAATATTACCTAAGTATAGATGCAGACTATAGATAAAGTTCTGTTTGAGCTGTTTCTTAAATGAGCAGGTCCATTTTACAATTCATTGGTACTACAAACAAGTTTGTGCTGCAACTGCTTTACAAAGGCATACTACCAGCTTGTGTAACTAATATGTTATGAATAAGGTACTGGGTGAGGTGACAAGCCTCGTTGGTAGTTGGTGCTGGCAGTTGGTGGTTGTCCACATTCTGTGCAGATTATCTTGATGCCAAGTATAGAAATTGTGATGGAAAATGTAGCCACATAAGTCAAAGGTTGTTTCTGTACATGTTTTTTAATATACTCAATAACACGTGACAGGTTCTGGCAACATGAGCCATGTAAGGTGAAACAAAAAGTCGACGCACGTTTTGACCGTAGTCTTTATCAAGGCAGACAAAAAGTAGGTGACATGGATGCCAGAAGAAAGAAGTTGTAGTCAGCAAGTCTCCCTGTTAGGGGTGCCCGCTGCAAGCTGGAAAGCTTATCTCAGAGGATTCCTCTGCGACTCCATCTGACGTTAGCATAGGTAGCCACATTTATTGTGCAAGAGTGTTTATGAAATTATATGTATTTATCTGTCATGTCATGTATACACCATTCCACATCCCAAACAAGTAATTATACACACAAAACAATTGTTATTTTTAGGACTCCAATTAACAAGGAGAACATGCATTCCTTGGTTTCCCTTCTGCAAGGAAAGAATACATTCCTTGGTTGCAACCCTCTTATAAACCCAGTAAACTGTGCTGACATGTGTTTCACTAAGTAAGTCTGCTCAATCTGCATGATCTGTTGTGAGCGTCTTCTGGGCATATTGTTATGCATCTTGTTCACTTTGTACATTCACTTCATGTCAAAGCTGTCCTTCTATATATTCTCCAATGCTTCTGAGACGAGGGACAATAATAAACCTCAACATTCTTGTTAGCCTTAACTGACTAGTCTTTGCAGTTCATGTTTTATATGAGAGTGCATTTTATAATCTCCGTTGCATATTCTTTCATGACTTAAAACGTAGGTATTTCACATTTCTGAAGAAGAATGATCAGATATGTAGGTACTCCAGCATATAAGGCATTGCAGTAATACATTCGGGAGCCAATTATAGTTTTAGGGATGGCAGCACAATGTATTTCCAAAAGCACAGGTCACAGTTGTTTCAACAGCATAAAATGTAATTTTGATGTGCTGATGACAGATTCAAATTCGGCTTTCATGGAGGGGATGGAGTATAGGATTGCACCCAAGGTCTTTACCTTGTTAGTGAATTGGAAAGCCGGAAAGTTGGATTACGGTGTACAGTAGACAGACTGCATGATCCTCTTTTTTACAGGGACGTCATTTGGGGGTCGATCGAAGTTGCTATAGTGACCCTATCAGTCTCCCTTGCAACCCCTGGATTGCCCTTTGTGACCCCTACCAAATAGAAAAAAAAATGTAAATATGGAAGCTCTGAGGTTTTGCATCTGTTCTTCCCCATATAGGTGGCTTCTTGTCTACACCACTGAATGGGAGACTGTGAATGCAAGGTAAAGAGAAAGGAGCACGTATAGCAGAGTGGGCGCGATAAACCGAGAGAGAGCAGCAGGCTGGGTCTGGAAAGGGGAAGGATGCCAGAGACTAACATGTTTCCAGTTGTGGCGATTCCTCCAATGGCAGCAAAGTAGGTTCTAGCCCCCTCTGCTGTGAGAGACAAAAGTGCTGAACAGGAACCTCACCTGACTGGGACCTGAGCATAAGGCCTGCAGCAGCCAAGTGTGTGGAACTCAGAGGTAAGTGCCAAACAGTAGCGCCTGCTGCACCCTGGGCCCTGGGTAAGGAGGCTCCATCAGTATAGACCTCCATCAGTATAGACCTCATGAGCACAGTCCTGTATTGGTCTCAGACTCAGAATACTAAACTAACTGTTGGCTCAAGGCTGGGTCATTCCTGATCCTCCAGCATACATAGACCTCGTTAACATATCCATGACCATGCGTGCATGTATGACACACAGTGGCAAGAGCAACTCCTGTGCAGAAAGAATCCCGAATGAGGGCACTGAGTATAGCGGCTCCAGTAGTATAAAAAAAAGGCCACATTAAGAAGTAGGCGATTTACAATTAGAACTCAAAGTGTAAACTGTTTAATTCATCAAAAGTAGTTATCATTGAATGTGCACTGTTAATGTTATATTTTTGGTGATTCGTTTGGATGGTTCATCACATATTAGCATCATTCTTGACATGCTAAACATGCTGTTTGTGTCCAATACACATTTCTCAGTTTTATAATATCGGTTTATAACGTTATTCTGAAGACATGCCTCCATCAAAGTAAAGTTTACAATACAAAACATAAAAACATGATATTGGATTAATATCTACATTAATCTCATCAAGTAAGAATATTTTGTTTAAAATAAACATGCAGTAATAAAACCAATGACCACTTGTAAAATTCACAGCGTGCACGCTTCCCACCCGGGCTACTGCTTTCACATTTTTGCGCTCATAATAGACCCAAGCATTCTCTTCTTGAATACGGATCTTAAAAATGTTGACGCCAATAATAAATGTTCAGACAGGGTGCAGCATTTCAAAGCTTGGGTGGCTAAAGGAGTTGGGAAGTGCACTAGGTGGATCCAAACCGGGGCAAACCAACACCTCCTTGCCAGAGAGTGAGCTTTGCAAAAAGAGAAAAGATATGCCTCATCCTCATGCCCTCATTGACAAATGGGACATGCGGGTGAGGAACAAGGCCTGCTCTTCCACTTAGAAGACTCATGGGCCAATGGGAGTATGCCAAATCGGAAGTTAGCAAACCAGGATTTTAATTTTGCTGGCATTGGGAGGTCCAAATATACCTCAGAGCCTCACACATCCTTAAGCAGAGGTAAGCCCTCGCTCTTTTCCCCTTAAGGCAGTTATCAATCATTTTACTCCATGCCCATTCTTTAAAATTGTTCTTAAGTACCACCTTGTAGGCACAGCCCAGCCTTGTGGGGTCACTCCAAAGTCCCCCCAGTCCAATGTTAAAGAGCATAGTTCTTACATGCTTAAACCAAAGACGTTTCCTACCACCTGGTGTCGCAAGAACCTCCTCCAGATGGTTCCATGTGTTAATAGGCCTGCAAAAATATTGCGATACAAAAATATTGCCACATGTTTGCAGCAATGTTGACCCATAGACCCAGCGGGGGACACCCCCCGCAACCCCTGCATTATTTTAAAATGTGCAGGGGACACCCCCGCAACCTCCACTCCCACAAATTATCCCCCCCAAAAATATTGCCTGTGGTCAGACAAACAGCCATATGTACGGCGATATTTTTGGTGGGGATATTTTGTAGGGTACCCTCCAGACCCTCCCTAAACAAGGCCAAACCGTATTATTCCAAATGTGCAGCCACTAAAACACTGGCTGCATCATAATGGCATATTGGATCTCAATAAGACCACATTTGCATGCCACTAGGGTAGATGGCACGTTGCAGGGTAAGCCCAGCAATGCTTTCAAAAATGTGTTTTCTGCTGTCTGAATTGTAGTACAATAATTTGCTCCCCATAAATCAGCACCATATATTATCCAAGGGTATTCTGGGCCTGATAAATCGTTAGGGGCACCGAAAGAGCCTCACCCTCCAATCTTGTCACTAGATTTCTAATGAGGCCACACTGACGCAGGTGCAAATGTTAGGATCTTGCTATGTGATCCTGCCATTTCCAATTGTTTGAGAAGATCAGCCCCAGATATGTGTATGAGTCCACAAGTTCCAGGGGCTGGCCATTCAGGTTGAAGTTTGCCCATGCTCGGTGCTTTTTCCCAGCACCCCCCACCTGCATGGATTTTAGTTTTGGAAAAAATAATTCTTAGGCCCTTTGCAGTGCAAAGCTTGTGAAAAAGATTCAATTGGTTTTGCAGGCTAACCAGAGTCTTTGACAGTAAGACTGCATTGTCCGCAAACAACAGCAGGCTCTGTTTTCTGGTGGCCAACATTGGGGCGTCTCTCGCAGCTTTTAAAAAACTAGGGACCAGACTATAGATTTATAATATAAATAGCAGAGGCACCAGAACGCAGCCCTGACAACCCCTACGTCTATAGATACTGGATTGGACAGGTCTCCAGACCCCAAGCGTATCCATGCTGTGTTCCCAGAATTCAAAGTCTTGATAGCATTAACCAATGGAAGAGGGAATGCATAATCCCTCTAACACAACCCAAAGAGAATCCCTCGGTACTGTGTCAAAGGCCACCTGTAGGTCCACAAATGCAAGATGTAAACATTGTGAGTTGAGAAGCATGTATTTCCGTCATAGGAGATCCAACCACATGGCCTGATCTACTGTGGAAATCGCAGTTCAATAATACTGCTTGCACTTAAGAAAGGATACCTTCACTGGCAACCCAGTCCTCCAGGCAATGCAAAAGCACTCTGGAGTAAAGTTTTGCCAGTGAGTCGATCAACAAAATCGGCCTATAATTGCTTGGGGAATCCCGGTCGCCTTTCTTGTGTATTGGTATAATGGTTGCCACCCTCCAGCAATCCGGTGGGTAATTACTAACAAAACTATCATTCAAAAATGTAGTTAAAAAAGGTACTCAAAGCATGGGTTCTTTTTTAAAGAGATCAATGGGAATACAATCCGGGCCAGGTGCCTTGCCCGTTTTCACTTCAGACAGAACCTGTACTACCTCAAGAGTTGAAAATGCAACAACCCTATCTTCATTGATGGAAAAAAGGGATGCCCGAACCTGCCCAGTCAGCTGCCTACTGCCCTGGTCAGACCGGCCCACAGTGTATATGTCAGTAAAGTGGTCATGCCAGGTCTCCGGGGTAATATTGCTTGTCGCTCCTGACTGGTCAATTTTATGGGTTTTTTTCACCAAGAGCCAATATTCTTTAGAGTTATTTGATCCGGCAGCCCTTTGAAGAGCTGACCATGTATGTTTGCCATGTTCCCTCTTTTTTCCAATAAGCAAACATTTATACTCATACCTACATTTTTTGAATACCCCTGGGAGAATATCTACCCCGGACTTGAGTGTCTTAATCAAGGCAGAATTGGCATCCCTGCAGTCATGGTCGTACCAACCCAGAGATTTGTGGGTAACAAAAGAATGGGGGCATCTCTCCTTCGTAAAGGAACTTTCACGACAAAATATGTTACGTATGATGAGCAAATAAACCAGTAGAGAGCCGCAGTGGGGATCTGCCCTGTACCTATCAAAAGAATAGCACCTGTTGAAGTACCAACGCCTAAGAAATCCTGGACAATTAGGTATCTATTGAGAAAGTCATATCGACAAATAAAACAAAAAGAAGAATGTCAGAGCACAGCCACTGAAAAAGCTAAAAAGATCCTGAAAGAAGACGAATGGTGATGTCACAAGAACCCGGACTGACTCACATATAGAAGATATGATGACCTGCGAATGACGAAACGAGATGAAACACCATGGATAAGTGACATCCTGAGTTTAAGGTGAAATGAGTGATGTCAAATGTAAGACACTTATGCCATGAGCATGATGAAGATATACAGCTAGTTTACACATGCACATATGCTTGGAACCGCAAGAAAACTAAGAAAATCATGCGGCTTGCTTATGCTTAGTAGTAAGATAGATTGCAGCAAGCACCACCAATACATATCTACCTCAAAAAAGATCAATTTATATGAGTATACTTCCACTCTGCACAAGAGCAGAATCAACAAAAGGTTACAAAAGGTCTCAGGAGAGTAGCCCCTCAGCAGGTACATCGCAAACTAAAGACAGAGAGAAACTCAGACGCATGCAAATCATGCCAAGAAGTCAAGGTCGTATCGGCTGAAATAGACCAACAGTAGATACAATTAATGAAGCAAAGAACAAAATATCCAGTTCAGAGAGGTCAAGATAAGTCGCAGAAGGCAGGTGATGGGCAAAACTAAATCAAATATACAAATTGCATGGAGAATGAGACGATTTCACGGTGTCTGAATCACGTGACCAGTCAAGCGAGAAGAGATTAAACTTTCCCACCTACGTGTGGCCTTGTGCCATTCACAGATATCTGAACTTTTCCAGACAGAAATGCAGTCTTGAGGAAAACCACGAAGAAATAATTGACACACGACCACTGAGGTGATGATTGATTGTGGAAATAATTGGAGGAAGGTGGGGAGCAGACAAGCACCCTGCACCTGGCCGGCTATTCTGCACGCTGCTAAGCTAGTGGAAAAGTATGAGTGGGGTTGATGTCAACCCAATCATAGTGGACCAAGTAATATAGGGTCCTATTGTTAGTAGAACCAATGAGACGTTGTACTTTTAGTGATGTCCACAGTAGCCATTTTGAAGGAAGGGCTTAGATGCCTCACCTGACACTGTTTATCCAATCCCCTCACTCTATTACCATATACAGATATAGCACCAATATTAAAGTTACCTTCCTATAACCAATAGAATTGCATGCAACAGTTTAAGCCTTACATGTCAGTGATGACGAGTTTTTAGTATAAATTATGTGTTTTTTTATGAAGTTTGTTGGAGTTGTTGAAGCGAGAAGGAAGATGAAGCAATAGCTGATGTTTATGAATTCCCTGTTTTTTGTACTTTTCATTAAACTGACTCAATTTGCCAAACCATTGAGTTGTCATTATTGATTTGATGCTAGAGTACTAATCTGCATCCCCATTCATCTCACAGGTGCTGCTACTCATCTTAAAGTGCTATTGGGCCACTCCCAGCTTTATGGGCCGGTTGGGGTCCTAGTGCACACTTGGTAGCAGAGAGAGGATGGTTTATCGATTATCGATTACATAAGACAGCCATTGACCATCAACATACAGTAACTCTAGGTTCTCGGCAATATCACGACTCCTTTGCCATCTGGCTAAGTAGACCGTAGATAGTGGCTAGATTAAATTGTAGAATCTGCAGGTTGAGGTCTGAAGGAACCTGTGTTTCACCCAAGATCCCCTTCCCACTTCTATGAGAAGCTGATTGAGCGTAAATCAGGAGGTGGTGATGAAGGCGGTGAAACCGAGGATCCAGAGAGGAAAACATGCGAACAGTGAGTGAAAAAGACTGAACAATTTCGAAAAAAGTTGCATGCCTTAGAACAAGTAAGGGAAGCTTACGGTGGGAGGCGGGACTAAATTAAAATTAGAGATAGAGTGGAATGTATATATAAGGGGAACGAAATGGTGACTTGAGGATGAGCGATCAATACCTAGAGTAAAATAAGACATTTTTTAGAGGAATTAGCACGAAAATTACATGATTGTTTAGCCAAGTCAGTGTATAACATGAATCAATGATGTTTGTTTGAAAAAGAAAACATTATTTTTGTGGAAAAAACAGGATTGGAGCTTGCGACGATTGGTTCTCGCTCATATTGTTGATTTTCTTTAAGTAACGTAAAACGTAACAAAGTGTTGTGTGAGGAGAAGAGAAATAATTTTAAGTATGGAAGATATTACACTGTTAATACACTTGTTCAAGCAGTTGCCAAAACATGCACCTAAGCTGAAAAAGTACAGTGCAGAATGGGTTAAGGGAACCACCAACAAAATGTTCATGCCATGGCCCCAGGGTGGATCGCTGTCTAAAACGGTCCTGCAACACATGACAACATATTTGCATGCCACATACACTGCCAAAAAGTTAGACAAACGCCTAGCTAGTTCAGAGCTTTGGAAGATGTACCAAGAGGATAAGGAGGAGGAGCCGCCCTTATATTGGATAATTAACATATGCACAGAGGGGGGGTGAGATGCCTTCCGCGCCACCCGCCCTGTCTGAAACAAAAAGTGAAGTCAGTAAAAACAAAGGATTATACCCGCTAAGGGAACTTAAAGCAGCCACGGGATAAAGCAACCCGGCATATGAGTTGTCTACGCAAAGTAGTGACGAAACCCCAGACCAAGACAGAGATAGAGATATCAACTCCAAAGTCCAAAGGGACAAGAAGAGGCGCGAGAAAGAGAAAGGAGACCAGGCACAAACAAGTACATCACTAGATACCGAGAATAGGGCAAAAGATGGAAAGGAGATGAGGATACAACTGATGAGATAGCGTTCACACAGAATGAATGGATGGTAGGTCAGATTCTGTTGAAACCAGATGGTAAAGGCATTGAGGACATGAGACATGAGGGAGAGCCAGATGATTTACAAACAAAAGAGAAGGAAAGGGAAAAAGGATTGAGAGATGAAAGGATCAGGAAAAAAGATAGGCAGAGACGAGATCAGTTGTATCACGAGGAGCAAGAAAGGAAACACAATCATAAGCAGAGAGCAGCTAATGATCAGGACAGGTGGGAACAGTGGAGCATAGAAGAAGAAGAACAAAAGATAAGGGAGAAGAGAATAAAAAGATGAACGGATGAGGAAATACGAAGGGCAAATGAACGTAGAGATGCAAAGAAACGGGAAGTAGATAGAGTCGGGGAGGAATTCGATGACAACATAGAACGTAAGTGAAGACAGAGAGCGCATGATCTTGAATATCTGGAAAGAGAGGTTAAAAAACCTGATTCAGTAGTAGATTCGGAAGACATAGAAAAATTATTTTCTGAGTACGATTCAGTACCAGGCACGTCTAGGGCAATTATCGAGGATGAGTTTGACACAGGAAGCGTCAGAGAGACGATTGATAGAATATATGATGAAAGGGGGCTAGAACAAGTACCCCAAGGGAGAGGATAGGACGAGCGTCTTGAGAGCACTCAGCTGTACGATACTGAGGATGCCTCTCAAAGTAATAGAAAAAGAGAGCTCTCCCTAGATAGGTTGACACTAAATAGAAATGAGGGAGATGAGAGGAGTTGCACGAGTTGGGCACAGACATTATCAAATGAAGAAAGAGAGGAATGTGAGGGAAAGGAAGAAGAGAGGAGACGTGGAAATTGCTTTTTTGGAGGAAAAGGGATAAGATGATCAGATTCTAGCGAGTCTGCACCTAAGGGATCAGAGTCAGCCACACAGTCAGACCGACACAAAGGAGTATCTTACGGTCAGCAGGGGGTGTCTCCACCACCCTATGTGAGCCGACTAAGGACATTGCCAGGTAGACGGCGATCCAGGACTATCCTCCCTGCAGTGGATAGAAAATGATGAGAGAGGAAAAGAGTGCAGTGTATTGCAATTCCCGTTGCTCGAGAAATGAGGAACGAGGCCACAGTATATTCCATGGCTACACATGGATCGAGAAAACCTGAAAAATAAGCTTCCAATGTCAACCTCGGGAGCTGGAAAATGGATATATGCAGGAGAAGAATTGCAAAAAAGAGGCTGCACGAAAAGCCGAAGAGGCAAAATTAGTGCAGAAACAATTGTCAAAGTATGCAATTGAAGGGGCAATGATAACTAGCACAGATAGATCGATCATACAGGCGGTCAATAATCAACAGCAGGTTCATCAGGGCAGTAATGGGTTTTACCCCAGAGGGAGAGGCTTTCGAGGAAGAGGATGGCAGAGTAATCCGGCAAGCTTTCAAAACAATCAGGGAGGTTTCCAAAACATGCAAAATATCAATCAGGATATGTCAAATGGGCAAATAATTACACCACCGCCAATATGTTGGACGTGTGGGATGACAGGGCATCTAGCACGCACATGCAGAAATCAAGGCATGGTGCAAAACGACCAAGGACCACGAGTAGTGATTGAGAATCCACCTGTGTTTTTACAGCAAGGAGGAAATGGAGTTGCAGAGAATCACACAGTGCAACAGCAAGTGCCAGGAGCACAGCATCGCTTGTTACCTCAGAACTTGATACGTTTTCCACAAGGACAGTCTCAACAGTCGCTGATGCAATTGTCACAGACAATAAGTGCAGGACAGGCATTGAACTCTGGAATGAGAGCTAACACTGGTGATGGAGGAAGTCCATTCACGCAGCATGGGACAAAGTTATATATGGACTAGGACAGCTCACTGGGAAAACTGATGTGTTCTATCCTATCGGTGACACCTAACTCTCATATGGAACCAAGGGTAGATGTTTTTATAGGGGATAAAGACTATTCCTTCAAAGTAGACACAGGTGCAATACGCTCATGTATACGTGGAAGCAAGTTTTGCTTGTCCGGCGATGCCATAAATACTCAGGACTTCACAGGATCAATAAATTGTGTTCTTTTTACAAATGAACTTCCAGTCTCTATAGGAGAATGTGATATGAATGTTCCACTGCTATATTCAAGACAAACCACAGTACATATTTTGGGACGAGACCTAATGACGAAGTTAAACATGACAATCTCGTTCACGGAGAAGGGCATAATATGTTCAACTCCAGGAATGCATTATTTGAACATATGCAAGATGATTAGAGCATACGCGGAAACAAACAACTATGAGAGCTATCCCATTGGAGGCAGAAATATTCACGTATGGGATACGCATACTAATGGCAGGGCAACCAGGCCTCGCAGATAAAAACATGAGAACCCCAGATGAATTTCTATTCAGGCCAAGAATACCTATGCACGAGGAAAAGGGACAAGTATGTCCCTTGTCAATACACACAGCCATAGTGCGAGGGAAAATGGCACTGATCAATGATTGCGATGATGAAGGCAGACAATTGTGCACAGTAATAGCCATAGAGTAAGGGTACAGATTGACTGACGTCACTGATGAAGATCTGTTTGACGAAGAAACAGATGTTGAGGAAACAACAGTTGAGGTAAATCTCATTTTTTGGGTGAGGATGATCAAAAGAGAAGTGCCCCAGAGAATGATGCTGGCACAGAACCGTCCTGAATATTTTGATGACGACATGGCCCATGTGCCTGTCTTAGTGTGGACCACAGGCCCCTATGACGTCGGATTATTGAAATGAGTCAGAGAAGTGAGGATTACATTGAAACCAGGAGCAATTTTGCCAAAGGCCCGACAATATCCCATGTCTAGGGAAGCAGATGAAGGAATTTTCAAGATAATTTCTGCTATGATGGAACAGGGCATCTTAGTGATGTCAGAGTCATCATGCAACACCGTGGTTTATCCAATTAAAAAATCAAAGGAATGATCATGGAGACTAATTCAAGATTTACGCACAATAAATGATATTGTAGAGGCCGAGTTCCCTCTAGTCCCTATCTCGGCCACAATCCTATGTAATATACCTGTTGAGGCACCCTATTTCACGGTGATTGACTTGAAAAATGTGTTTTTCTCAATCCCATTGCAAAAAGACTCACAAGATTTGATGTTATTTACATTCAGACAGTTGTGTCTGAAAAGCACGAGATTACCCCAGGTGTACTGTCAGTCTCCCTCAATTTTCCTGCAGATGGACTTAAGCAATGTTGCATTAGAGAGTGTTGTCTTGCAATGTGTGGATGACATCTTAATTTGCAGTACGACAGAGGAAAGATGTAGACACGATTCTATTCAGCTTTTGACTATGTTGGCTGAGAAAGGATATAAAGTTGACAAAGAAAAGTTACAATATTGCAGCAAGAAGTGCTGTACATAGACCAGCTGATCTCGCATGAGGGGAAAAGGGTTACCCCTGAAAGGGCTGAACCATACTGAACACAGCCAAGCCACACATGATTAAACAGATGCAGAGTTTTCTAGGTCTTTGCAATTATGTCAGGGCATGGGTCTTTGACTACAGCTCATATACCAATCCCTTGTTATAGGCCCTAAAGAAGGCACAGGTGACGAAAGAAAAAATTGAATGGTCTGAGACCATGGAAGAAGGGTTTACTGAACTCAAGAGAGCCATTTGCATGGCACCAGTTCTAGGGATTCCCAATTATGTTGAAGAGTTCTACTTGTTCTCACACACAAATGGCAGCGTTATGATGGCAGTACTCACACAGAGGACCACAATTGGGGTACAAGCCCTGGCATACTACAGTGGGAATTTGGACCCAGTGATGAGAGGCCACTTCCCTTGTTAACAAAGTTTAGCTGCTGCAGCGTTCGCCATAGAGAAAGATACAACCATTGTGATGGGATGCTCCATGACGTTGTTCGTCAAGCGCACACTATTTGCCATTCTAGCGAAACCAAAGGGCACATTGACATCTCAGAGAGCTTCTGCTTATGAAGTGATCATAACAAATCCATCAATTAAGATAGTTCGATGTAAGAGAGTGAACAAAGCTATGTTCATAGCAGAACCAGTCACGGAAGGAGAGCCGATCCATGACTGTGCAAATTATGAGGAATTCTATGATGAAATTCCCAAAGTGAGAGAAAAGGGATTGGCAGAAGGAGACATTGTCTTTGTTGACGGTTCCTCCAGAATCAATCAAAATGATTGACAGAGATTTACAGGCACTGCTGTGGTAAAGCACACAGTAAATGTAGAATTTTGAGTACTCATTAGTGCACGATTACCATCCCACTATTCAGCCCAGGCTGCAGATTTATTGGCGTTGATCATCTTTAACGAGAATCATGAACCTAATAAGTGACGGTGTACAGTGACTCCGCCTATGTAATGTCTAGCACGCTGGAAAAGGAGGGGCTACCTCTGAGCGGATGGCACGCCAATGCAGCACGCAGCCCTATTGGATAGACTCATTAAGGCACTACAGCTCCCAGTGGGCATAGCGGACGTGAAATGCGCTGCCCACACGAAGGGGACAGATGTTATCTCACAAGGAAATCAAGCAGCAGACACAGAGGCCAAGCGTATGGCGACCAAGGGTGAAACCATAATGAATGTGGAAATAACTGATGTAAATGAAAAAATGATTGTTGCACAAAGTGAACCTGAGGGTTATAGTAACATGGGGCAATCCCAGTTAATGGAACTCCAAAGCGAAGCACCACAGGAGGAACAGAATGTCTGGAAAGTGCAAGGTGTTCTTTAAACCCCTCCAAGAGCTTGTGGCGACAAGACAGCACTGGTAAGCCAGTAATGCCTATAGCCCTGTTAAAATTAGCATTGGAACCATTGCATTATCCAGCGTACATGTCAAAAGAGAATCTAGCAGCAACGATCGCTGAAGACTGGTTTATACTGAACTTAGCGGAACACGTTGCATTTTTTATGGTGAACTGTATAATCTACCAACAGTTCATGGCTGGGCATACACTAAGAGTAATTTGAGGAGTCATCCCAAGGCCTAATGGACCTTTTCAGCACTTGCATGTCGATTATGTTGATATGATTCAAGTATGTAATGGTTACAGGTATCTAATTGTTGTGGTGTGTCCATTCTCTAGATGGATGGAAGCAGGTCCATCTACACACCCAGACTCTACCTGTGCGGCCACAATTCTGGTGAGAGAGGTATTTCCCAGCTGAGGAGTATGTGAGGTCATGAGGTCAGACAATGGTCCTAACTTTGTTAACGCAGTATTTGAGCAGATCAGCTTGCTGCTTGGTATAAAGCACAAGTTCTCGTCGGCGTATCACCCGCAAGGTAATGGGATATGTGAGAAGCTCAATGGCTTTTTAAAGGAAAGGATAGCCAAGTTGAAGCTTACGCTAAAGAAGGGATGGCTACACTGCCTTCCTTTGACACTGTACGCACTCAGAAACCAGCCTGGTTCTGGCCATCATCTTACGCCGCACAAAATAGCAACAGGCAGAAGGATGCACAATCCACTGACACCCCGAGATAGAGCTAGATGTGATGTTCAGCCAACAGGAGAAATCTTAGCGTCTGAAATGCAAAATTACTTGAATTGCATTACATCTTGTCTTACTGTAATTTCAGGACAGCTGCAGCGATGACAAAAAGGGTGCAGCGCAGCACAGAACACAGAAGGAGATACTACTGCAAACTCAATTCAGAGTTTATGTGTACCATCAATCTTCGCTGGAGACATGGTTCTGGTGAAAAATTACACGAGAAAGAAGTGGGACGATCCAAGGTTCAACTGACCCTTCACAGTGAAAGACGTCACTCCCTCTGCAGTCAAGCTACAAGGAAAAAGAGCTTGGATCTTCCTGGGTGACATCAAACCATACATCGGAGAAGGCCCCCTGCCTGCACCCCAATGTGTAGAGACTACAGACGACAGGGAAGAACCGCAGCACGTGCAGACGAGATCGATGACGAGGAAGAAGGACGCATGACCAGCAAATCAAAGACAAAGATCTTTTGGGCAAGGTTTTGGCTTAATTTTGGACATTCCCTATATGCAAAAGAAAAAAGGGGATAAGGACATTAAAAAAAACGGACACTTTGTGCAACCTAGTTGCAGGGTGAAGAAGAAAATTGCATGCATAAGCCACAACATAGGTTATTAACTTTGAACTTTGGACTGAGGCACACTGAAGCCTTGATAAGAAAAGGATATGCCAAATTTTTATCGTGGACACACGAATTGGAAGAAAATTCAGTATCCAGACTCATTCCAAACAGGAGCATTGTTTTAGACTCACTTATGGTGTCCCACAGCAGCGATATCACTAAAGACGTTCTGAACTATTTTGACCTAGTCTTGAGGTCGTACCCATCACTAGTGGGAAGGTTCACTAGCATCACTGAATTTCTTCAAGACCCTGAAAATGAAAAGACAATAAGGAGGCTGTTCACCGTGATTGCCAAACATTTCCTCCTGCTTCTGGAGTACAAAGAGGAAAAAATAAATGTCCCAAGCAGAAGAAGAAGTGAATAGGCTTGTCAGCGTACTATTCTTTCATTTAATTGAAGACTGTCCAGATCTTGTTGGGAGACGCACTGACTTCTTGACATTTCTTCAAGATCCAGCAAACACAGAATGCTTGAGTATAATCCTGAACGGAATCATAATTCAGGTTGCTCTTCACACCCATCGAGATAATAGAAGCTGCTCAGCAGATTGGCGAGCAATGTTTTCTTTCGCCTAAATGAGGAATTTCCAGAACTTGTGGGGAGGACCGCCGGTGTTGACATCCTCACCTTCATCAGAAATATTGTGATGCAGGTTGAACTTTCTACTCATCATCAGAATTTCCGGAGGAGACTGTAAGACTTTCCGCAGAGGGACTGATTGAGAAAGTATTGCCAGAGACTTCACTCTTGTTTATACTATCAAGGTCACAACATGTATTCCAGAGTGAAACAGATAAGAGGAACAGACTGGGAGCTTGTATATTTTGAACATGTGCAGTAAAAAGGACTTGCTGAACTTATTGCCTTAATTGACATTTTTCAAATATAGAAAAGAAAACTGTATCCAGAGACAATAGACAATCCATTGTCCAGGCAAAGGAGGACAATTGTTCCAGTACCTGCACCCGAGAAGCGGAGACATCAGAATGCAGAGATATTGTTGCATAGAATATATTAACGTTAGTCTTTTTTCCTTAGATGATAGATATGGGAAATCAAAACAGCAGCATCGTCATCCCTAAGGAGGAGAGACACACTTATTGTTCCAGAACTAAGTGCTGCCGCCTAACCTACAGGGGCATAATGTATTTATGCATTGTATTCATTGTTGTTTTATTGTCACTGATGATTCAAACTGCATTTTTCATAGGTGTACAAAGTGTTCCGATTCTTGTGCACCCACCTAATGAAGTACGCATGACACCCACAAAAGCACCCAGACCCTTTATAGTGATCCCAGTTCCTAGAAGGCCTGACAAATGAGTGAGTGTACTTGAGATGGATGTGATTAGCAATGACACACATGCAGAGACAAGCAAGTTGAAAAGCCAGATACAGGGTCGGCAGAGTAAGAATGAAAGAAGGTTACTGACAACCACACGCATGCAAACGATGAGTGCATACACACCAGGTCTAGTGTCAATAGTTGCAGAACCACAGGCCAAAGAAGGGGAGTAGATTGGACAACCAATGATGAAAAGCTCTCCTACAAGTGAAGTGAAAGGACAAATGGAGAAAGCTGAACTGTTAAAGAGACAAAAGGAGTTGGAGAAGAAGCCAACTGAGCAACCTTTGATAAGCACCCCTGATCCATCATTGAAAAGTGCAAGTGCAAGCCCAGCCAAAATCTTACAGGAACAGATGATAGCAGAATCAATATGGCCGTCCATAGCCAGGAAAGGCAAGAGGAAAAAGAAATAATTGCCAGACTTTTGCCTACTCAATTGGTGCAGATGTAGAGGCCTGCACCATGGATTGAGGTACCTGAGAATCCTCCAGCAAGAAAAAGCCATACTGAGATGTTCAAGGACGTAGTTATAGCAAACTACATGCAAACCTTGAGGATCAAGAGAAGCATACAAGGAGATGACAGTGAACTAAACAGACAGCACTGCACACCTGGGAAATAACATATGGTACCCACATATGAAAGAAGTTGGAAGACGGAATTCAGAGGAGGAATGCTTTGTTTGTGCACTCCTACCTTACAGCACACTGTCTATCACACGTAGCAATATGCAAGACCAGAGGCCAGTTCATGGGAAGTGATGCCTCACTGAAATGGGCAACCAAAGCAACTGATCCAAATGAAGATGATTATGTCCAGAAAAGGAACAATGGAAAGACAAAGCACATTTTGATCAGATGAGAGAAGCCTGAAGTTAAAGGAGCGGAGATCAGAAGAGAGGCAAATTAAAAACTAAACGTCCAAGAAAAAACTCCAGAAGAAGGCAGAAAATGGAAGAACATGGACAAATGCAAATTTGGGGAACAGTGCTTTCACCAGATGGATGGGAGAAAGGAGCAGTGATCTGCAGAGCATGGGTGGTCTTTGGTCCCTACAAACCCACATCAACAGTGCGAAATGGATACGAGCCATTATGGATAAAACATGATAAATTACTAACATGGGTCGAAGACAGGGCAGGATGCTTGCAGATTGTGTCATTGGAAAGCCCAAAATTCTGCTTCAGGAATAATGGCACACGAAAAATGGGGGAGAAGCAAAACTGTGGACAAGTTTTTGATGCTCCAAGAATGGTACATGGTACCACAGTGATCATGGATCAATATTGGGCGTGTGGATCCAAAGCATATATCAGACTGCCGAGAAACTGGGGAGGTATATGCACAATAGTGAATGTCCATGTTCCAGCATTGGTGATTCCAAAAAGTGATCTGAATATTGACAGCTTCCCAAAAGCAGGTGCTCACCTGAGGAAGAGGATATCTGTGGAACTGATGGATAGAATAAAGAGAGAGAATTACTTTTCGTCTAAATCACACACAGATTTTCATGCAATCCCGTATGAACACAGACTGTTCAACCTGACCTCATCAGTGTTCACAACAATTTTTATGCCACAAGTTCAGTTGGAGCAAATACTAAATGGTTGCAGATAACCAGATGGGAGCTACTGCAAAACATCAACATGATCATAAAAGGATTCAACACAATCAAAGAAGAGTTAAGGGCAATCCGACTAATGACTCTCCAGAACAGATATGTCCTGAACATGATCACAGCTATGGATGGAGGTGTTTGTGCAAAAATTGGAGAATCATGTTGCACATTTATACCTTCTCACGACGAAGAAAATGTTTACAGAGGCCATAGGTATGCTGACAAAACTACAGAATCAAATGATTGATGAAACGTACGAAGTGGACAATGACAGTTGGTTTGGAACACTATTCTCATGGGTTCCACAATGGATTTCAGATGCATTCAAATACCTAGGAGTCCTGATAGTGATGATACTGCTTGGATTCTGTGTTATCAAGATAATAATCTCTCAGTGCCAGAAAACTGCAAAAAAGGCCATATGGATGAAGATCATGATTGATGTCGAAACAGGATGGAAGCCCAAGGACCTGACTGATGAAGAGACTTTGTGAAAACTAGCATTCATGCACCAGAAGGAAGCAAGTTTTGGTATCCAAGGAAACACATAAACTATGTGGGAAGATGGATCTATTGCAGCCCAAATGGACAATGTCAACTAATGACATGGAACAAAGACGAACACGTGAGAACAGCAGGAAGCTTGAAGGGAGTCATAAAAATATGGACCCCAAAGAGACATTTCTTCAGACCTTCATGTTTGGACCCAGAAGATGAAGTAAAAGTGGATCCAGAAGATGAAGTGAAAGTGAATACAGAGGATGCAGGAAAGATGGATACAAAAGAAGAAGTGAAAGTGGTCGATGAATCGCCCAGAGGGGGAAGTATAGAGGAGGTCCCAAGCACGACCCGCGCTCAAATCGTTCATTTTAAAGTACCAGGAACTTTCACACCGAAATATGTGATGCATGATGAGCAAATAACCAGCAGAGAGCCACACTGGGGCTCTGCCCAGTACCTATCAAAAGAACAGCACCTGTTGAAGTACCCATGCCTAAGAAAACCTGGACAGTATGGTATCCATTGAAAAAGCCATATCGACAAATAAAACAAAATGAAGAATGTCAGAGCACAGTCACTGAAGAAGCTAAAAAGATACTGAAAGAAGACGAATGGTGATGTCACAAGAACCCGCACTGACTCACATATAGAAGATATGACGACCTGCGAATGACAAAAAGACACAAAACACCATGGATAACTGACATGCTGAGTTTAAAGTGAAAAGAGTGATGTCAAATGTAAGGGCTTATGCCATGAGCATGATGAAGATATTCAGCCAGTTTACACGTGTATATATGTTTGGAACCACAACAAAGAAAATCATGCAGTTTGCTTATGCTTAGTAGTAAGATAGATTGCGGTAAGCGCCACCTATACATATCTACCTCAAAAGGATCATATTATATGAGTATACTTCCACTATGCACAAGAGCAGACTCAACCAAAGGTTACTAAAGGTCTCAGGAGAGGAGCCCCTCAGTACGTAAATTGCAAACTAAAGACAGAGAGAAACTCAGACGCATGCAAATCGTGCCAAGAAGCCATGGTCGTATCGGCTGAAATAGACCAACAGTAGATACAATTAATGAAGCAAAGAACAGAATATCCTGTTCAGAGAGGTCAAGTTAAGCCGCAGAAGGCAGGTGGTGGGCAAAACTAAATCAAATACATGAATTGCATGGAGAATGAGATGACTTCACTGCGTCTGAATCACGTGACCAACCAAGTGAGAAGAGATGAAACTTTCACACCTACGCGTGGCCTTGTGCCATGCAGAGATATCTGAACTTTTCCAGACAGAGATGCAGTCTCGAGGCC
Source organism: Ambystoma mexicanum (assembly GCF_040938575.1). Classification (NCBI taxonomy): domain Eukaryota; kingdom Metazoa; phylum Chordata; class Amphibia; order Caudata; family Ambystomatidae; genus Ambystoma; species Ambystoma mexicanum. The sequence continues at coordinate 821,795,121 of NC_090941.1, read as the reverse complement.
AACCACAAAGAAATAATTTACACATGACCACTGAGGTGATGATTGATTGTGGCAATAATTGGAGGAAGACAGGGGGAGCAGACGAGCACCCTTTACCTAGCCGGCTATTCTGCACGCTGATGATCTAGTGGAAAAGTATGAGTGGGGTTGGTGCCAACACAATCATAGTGGACCAAGTAATCTAGGGTCCTTTAGTTAGTAGAACCAATGAGACGTTGTATTTTAGTGACGTCCACAGTAGCCATTTTGAAGGAAGGGCTTAGATGCTCCACCTGACACTGTTTATCCAATCCCCTCACTCTGTTACCATATACAGATATAGCACCTATATTAAAGTTACCTTCCTATAACCAATAGAATTGCATGCAACAGTTTAAGCATTACACATCAGTGATGACAAGTTTTTAGTATAAATGATGTGTTTTTTATGAAGTTTGTTGGAGTTGTTGAAGCGAGAAGGAAGATCAAGCAATAGCTGATGTTCGTTAACGCCCCGTTTTTTGTACTTGTCACTAAACAGACCCCCTTTTCCAAACCATTGAGTTGTCATTATTGATTTGATGGTAAAGTATCAATCTGCATCCCTATCCATCTCACAGGTGCTGCTACTCATCTTAAAGTGCTATTGGGCAACCCCCAGCTTTATAGGCTGGTTGGGGTCCCAGTGCACAATAGGCATATAGCATTGACTGGACCCTGCCTGCCATTGGGTAACGATGCATGCTAGGGGGGATCAATGGCCCTGGAACACCCCATAGTTTGTCTTCAGCGGCAAGGGTCCACGTTAACTGGCACGGTTCCTTCAACTGGCAGTTGAAATTGCCTAACACAAACAACTGGCAGTTAGGGGAAGGAGCCATGGACAGAGAAAGCTTGTTCATTGTTCACTCCATGCGGTTGATAGCACTCTGATTTTGCCTCATGTATATATTCAGGAAAGCAACAAGCAAGCCATTCTCAAAGTTACACACCATACAGAGTAGATCTGGTGAACCCACATCTAAAACCTTGCATGTTGCCTTAATGCTCACATGGATCCAAATCAATAAACCTCCCAATGGGTGCCCCTTCACAGATCGGACTGCTGGTAATGAGAAGGCCCGATAATTGGGCATGTGCACCTGGGAAAGGGACCAAGTCTCCTGCAAGCATGTGATCATTAATCAGGGCTAGCCAATCAGGATCAATTACTTTACTTGCAAGCCCATTGATGTTCCATGAAAGTACTATGATCTCATCAAGTCCTCTTTGGGTACTAGGGCTGTCCACCTAGGGACTGTTTGGGGGTTGCGCTGCCAATGACACTGGGCCCAGAGTAGGAATTCCAATTACTTCCTGTTCATGACCAGGACCAGTAGCTGAGCCCCCCACAGCATCCCCTCAATAAACAGAACCAGCGTCAAACCCCAGGAGGAGGGGTCAACTTCATACAATGATATACAGAATCCGGAGCACCCCGAGAAATGACAACAGTAGAGGCATTTAATGCTACTTCAAAAGTTTCTCGCGGACAGTCCATAAGGAGCTCACTTGCCATCAGGTTCTATGCCCATGCCCCAAAAGCGTGGGGTTCAGGAGGTGATAAATCTAAAATAGACCACCCCCCCAAGTCAACTCAAGCCATGCATCATGCAAGTGAAATCTTTTAATAATGGCATCGAAACAGACCACGATCCCTTTTGCACCCAATACTTCTTTACTATTCCAAAGACATGTCCTCACATGTGGATTAATAAAACCAAATCTGACACTGCAGCCACCACAAAACATGCAATCTGACAGGATACGGCAGGTCGTAAAAATGCTACTCGTCATATCAGTAAACCCTCAAAATATCTGATAGTGCTTTAACAAGTGTGTGTTTGTAGGCATTTTTATTCCCGTCTGTTCTCCCTTTAAAAGTACAGATTACATTCTTGGACCGCCACCCCACCAAGGGATCGGCGGTGTCAGCACTGGCCCGGGAAGAACCGTGGACACTCCCTCTGGGGTGTTTATCACTGTGGCACATGCTGCAGGAAACCCCAAATGCGTTTTTTCTCAGTTTTTCTCGTTTTTCTCCACAGATCTTCCCGGGCCTACGTAAGGTGCATACAAGCACGTTGAAAAAACATTATAAGAGAAAATACATCATAATACATTAAGAGAAAGGTACATCAAAATACATTAAGAGAATATACTCTAGACAGACAGAATCTCCTTTTTACATTTTGATTGAAATTAAAATAATCCTGACTAACAGTCTATCCTAGGCCTATATTGGAAATGATTTCAAATTTAATTATGTTTTTTCGTCTCCTAAAAATATCTAAAAACAGCAAATACCTAACTGCTGCTAATGTCACTGTTTGTCTTTGACCAATAAAAATAATTTCCCATAAAAACTCTGGAGTGAGGTCTCTATAATCCTTAGAAATATTTTGCAAGAATAGTTTACATTGTTGGAGTAACTGCAGGCACTCTACCAGCAAATGCTTCAGAGTTTCTTTTTCATTAACATTCTTGCAAAACCTACAACAGTTCTCTTGCTGGGTCCATTTCAGTCTAATACCTTGCACTTCTCGGGTTGGTCACAATTTAAAACGTAACCTTAAAAACAACATCTTTATATTTGGGGCCAGAAAGTTCATCAGATAGCGTTTGGGCTTGTTAAAAAATGTCCCCTTTTAAAGATGTCATACTTATTGCACTCATCTCAAGTTAACCTCGAATCATACTGCCATAATTTGAGTTTCGCTCTAGTCGGATTTTCACGTCATACATGGAGGTTAATATCAGCTGTGCTCATTACCTCAATGCATATTTTCTTCCAACCCTTGAGAGAGCGATCCTCTGTGGTTTCAAGCAAGGCAGATATATCTGGGAGCATAGATCTATGATTTGGGTGACACAAAATACATTGGGCCTCATTCCGAGTATGGCGGTAAGGGATAGCGGCCACCGGTAACGAGACCGGTGGCGGTGATCCCTTACCGCCATACTCCGAGTTCCCTTTGCGCCCTCGCCCTTAACGCCTGCTTTGAGCAGGTGTTAAAGTCGAGGGCGCAAAGGGGCCTCCAAGCCAATAACGGTGACCGTAATGAACGGTCACCGTTATTTGCATCTTCCCCATTCCCATTGAGCCCTATGGGGGCTCATTTGGGAATGGGGAAGAGCCTTGGTGAATGGGGAATTACCGCCCGCCAACCTTGGAATGGGGCGGTAATTCCGCCATCCACCAAGGCGCTGCCAGTCCGGGTACGGCGTCAACCAAATCGTTAATAGCGCCATTAGTTAGCGCCGTACTCGGAATGAGGCCCATTCTCTATATAATCTAATGAGCCGCCATTTGTGAATAATGTCAAGAGACAGCAGTCCCAGCTCGAACTGTATTAACTGGCCTGGGAGACAGTTGGGAAGAGTCAACACTTTCCTCCATAATAGTCCCTCTAATTTCTTCCAGTTCGGCACACAGTCTGTCATCTTTGTCTCTGCCCCATAAATTATCAATGGTGTTACCTTTTGCTTATAGAAAGCTACTAGGGGTTTACGAGAGAATTTATCAAACCTTTGGTATATAATGGAAGCCTGCCCGGCTGACACTACCTCCTTTCACTTAATATTTGCAGGGTATGAAATCTCTTTATTATTGTTATTAGTAATCATTTCCAAGTAACGATAATCATTTACCACCATTAGGGGTTTTGTAAAGATGCTCCATTTCAGAAGAAATCATATTTGTTGAAGTAAAACTTGCTAAAGCAGATATCAGAAGGGGCGATTGTGAACAAAAACAAAGGCAAACAGAAGCAAAAATGATCTGCCAACTAAGAAAGGTGCAAAATGGACTTAACACAGAACACAAAAGGAATGGTTTTCTATAAAATAATGACATGGCTGTATTTATTATAAATGTGTTTTATATGTTGAGATATAAATAAATATATATATATATTACATGGCCTGCGGTAGCAGCTGTGTAGTTATGGTTAAGTACCTCAACTCATAGGAAGAGCACTTTTTGTGCGGCTTATAACTCCGCTGCCCGTGGACAAATTCTCACCAAACTTTGCAAAAAAAGTATATGGCCCACTCTGAATTATTATGCCAGTTTGGTGAGGTTTCGTCAAGGGGGACAAAGTTGTAGGGGGGTCCCAAAATATTTTTTTTTCCATAGTCATAATGGGAGAAATCTTTGCTCACACCTACAGCCCAAACCACTGGACAGATTTTCACCAAATGTGCGGCAGGAGCGGCGGCGTGGTCCCGAAAGTATACTTTTGTTAATTTGGTGTAAATCAGTCCAGAAGTTCTTTTTCAAATTACCAAAAAGTAAGTAAAAAAAATGTGTGATATCTGTGTCTGGTCCGCAGAAACATTTCCCTGTTCGGTCCGCGGACTGGACTCTGATTGGCTTAGAAGGCAACGTGGTGTTCGCAGACATCGGACACACCCACTGATTGGATGTTGAAAAACACGACGTGCGTCAGATTTTTGGAAGCGCCCGCCATCTTGGATTCGTGGACTTTGGCCGCTGTCCGTGGACATCACAGTAAAAACATATTAAAAAACACAACATTGCACTTGTCAAACTTATCAAATAATCTCTGGGTAGGTGAGGGTTGATGAGGATGGGATAGGATATGGCTGCAAGAAGCAAAAAAAACAGGTGGTTTTCGCCGCAAATGTCCGCTAACAGTTTGGATGTTCGCGAACAGTCCGGTGAGGTTCGCGGACACCTTTGCATTACAGGGTTGGTGAAAAGCAGTTCTTGGTTGGCTTATAACTTTGGCGCCACTTAATGAAACTGCATGACATTTTGCAGTCATAGTCCTGACCTGATTCCAAATGAGATTGCAAAGTGTGGTGGGATTCTGTCAAGAGAGGGCACAATTAGAGGGGGGTCCAAAAATATTGTAAAAGCTTATAAATGTGGTGCCATTTGACAAATGTACACAAAACTTTGCAAAAAGATTTTAGATCTAGATATAAATGTTTTTGTAAAGTCTGAATGGATTTTATCAAATGGGGGCTAGGTTATATGACTATTGTATGTGCATACATCTGACACTTTTGAAAAATAAAACATGGGTGGATTTCCTTGTGTAAGGAGCATTGGCAAGGACATTAAACCATGGTTTTGCAAATGTGCCTGTGTTTTATTTTTTGAAGAGTGTCATAATGTAGGTACAAAAAATAGTGATATACCTTTGGTGAATTAGCACTTTCTCCATATATCCTAAGGAAACAGGTTCCTCTAGTGGTGACAACAGGCGAAGCTACTTTATCAGACAAACATACAGGACATGCATACATCTGGCCTTTTATTAAATTGTTAGATTAGATAGATACATATTCATTATCTCTTTTTTCCTCGCCTTCTTAATCGTTCTGTTTTTAAACATGTGACCATTAACCTATTTGATGCTGATATTCACACATTTTGTCTGAAAACAATTGATTTACTTGTCAAAATGATTTTAGTAAAATGTTTTGCTATATTGATTAACAGCCACGGAAAAAATACAAAAGGCAAAATACCAATCATGTGCTACTGTTTTGGCATGAGCCAGAATACAATAATTAACGTGCTTCTTTAAAAGGGACTGGTCATATTTGTTGATGAATCCATCAACAATATGTGTGATACATAAATTGCATTGTATTAGGCATTTCATTGATTCAACTTAAACAGCTGGGCTTGACGAATATGTGGCCAGCTCGAAATATACTGTAGAAAAATGCCTTCCAACACACATGATTTGCTGCCAATGTATATAACGGATATTAGACACAAACCCCACAATATAGAGGGGAAAAACGTAAGGTGTCATGTCGTGCACGTAATGATTTCAGTGCCACCCATCCAATGGAGTATCATAAATCAATAAACATTTTTAAAACATGTTATTTACTCGGATACATAAATGTTCGCAAAATAACATACTAGAAACGTCCCCTTTCTCACAAATTTGGCAGCAAGTCTTAAGAGCCTTCTCTCGTGAAAAGCTGATTCATTCATAGGGCAAATAAATTACGTTATTGCAATAAGGCTCTGTAAATAACCAATTGGAACATCTTCAGATCATGCTTTTCTTAAGTGAGAACACATTTGCTTTGTTTCGCGTAGTAAAGGCATTCAGTTTAAGTACTGCTGCTCACGGGACAACATAGTACAGGGATTACATAAAAACATTTGCCAGTGGTACTGGTACATGGAAATAGCACAAACTTGAGGGGTTAGGAGGAAAGAACTCTCCCAATATGTATCATATGTCTATACAACCAGGCAGGCAGAACATGACCAGTAGCACATCAGTATGAATGAAGACAACAAAGACTTGTCCATTATACACCTGCATAACAAAGTTTATGGCGAACAGCACAAAATCCGCACACCATGGCCATATCATTAAAACTGTAAACAGCCATGTGAAAGACAGGTATCAGTTGTACACTCGAAAATGTTTCTATGACCACCATGTCATGCATGTAATAGGTGTCACAAACTCCAGTGATAGACATGTGATGAAGGAGACCACCATAGTCTAATGCACACTCATCATGTCGAGCTATACCTTCAAACATGAATAAGCTTGTAAGTGACACAAACACCACACACACATTATACCACAACCACATGTCAATTACCTCTTGCACAGCCACATGCATCCAACACCCTCTCTCTCGGGTTGCCAATTGCATTATCCCTTCATTTATGACCCTACTTTAACAACCCTTCATAGCAAACATTGTCCTTATATTGAATGACCGTAATCAGGCCACTCGTATCAGCTAAAGCCATGCACATCTTGGACGAAATGGGCAGCTTATATTCCTGGCCATTTCCCATTGGAAAACTCGTTGCATACAACAGACACCAATGCAGGCACAGACATGAATCCATGGGTAACAAACCCGCCCCTCAGGATTCATGGCCTACATGCCACGCAGAAGGCCCATTATTGTG